>NC_090890.1:27397730-27402730 GCF_036669925.1 Montipora capricornis | reverse complement strand
GGGAACAAGGGAAGAAAACCAATTTAGAAAGTAATTTGGGGAACAAGGAAACACAATCAAATATTTAAAGGGAACAAGGACCCCTCCCCTTCTGTCCCTTTCATCCAACAGCTCAAACAAGCGATTTCAACAATTTTTGAATGACCGACACGAAAAGAAGACTCTCTTAGAGAAATAAATTATTTATAATAGCACTTGAGCATGCGAAACAATGCTCAGATGCTTACGAGCACCCTCATGCCCATGTTTGTAAAAAAGCACCATGAAGTATTCCTTGCGGCTGGTTTAGGCATTGTTTCATCTTTCAACATTGGGCAAAACCAAATCAACTCCATTCTCAGAGGGCACTGGGGAAAAAAGCTAGAAGAAAAAACTAGCCTTAATCCAATTCTCCTAAGGTAATCTTTAAAGAATAAGATTACTGAAGGAACACTTTTGAGTGCCAACTTTAAGCCTTTTAAAACAAGCACAAAATGTCAAACAGCATATTTTAGTCTCATATTCAATTAGATTTGGCTGCAATATTCCTTAACACTATGCAGATCTATATTCCATAAATGTGGAACATTTCCTGGCTATTTAATATGCCACAAAAGGGCTCAAAAAAGCAACCAGTTAAGTTTTTAGATAAAGAAGATAGTGTCTCTAAGGAGGTCTCACACAATACCTAAAAATTAAATGATTTGTTGTCATCAAGACATTGAATGACCAAGCAATACACAAACTGCAGCAATGTATGTTACGTCCACAAAGTGGGAATGAAAAAAAAATTCCTCAACTGATGCTTCAACATGCATTTAAATTAATTTTCTATCAACAATTCAAGGGACTTTTCAGTGTCTATTCAATGGTATTAATTTACATTTCCATGATAAGTTTGAAAGTGAATCTGGCAACCACAGTGCCCTATGAAATGGGAAATAACTTTAAGAAACCCTTTAAACTAACATTTTACAAGGGACACCACTGTTGATGCCGTGCGTAGAACAAAGAACAAATTGAAAGAAGAGTTAGTCTGCAGTTTATCCACAATGGACAGTTAGTGGCTGCATTCACCAATGTAGAGAACAAACACATCAAGTTTCTTCTCAAGCAACCAGGTGTTCAAGGAGCTATTCAATTTCCAAAGAACAGTATGGTTGTGTACCATTACCTGGGTGAATTCGGGTACCTGGCCTGAAACTGAAACTGAAACTGAAACTTGAGGAGCTAAACAACTTGTTGAGCTTGGTACTTAAACTCAATCGACAGTTTCTCCTAATTTTGTGTACCATTCACTTGTTGGTTCCTTAATAAAAAATCGCTAATTCAATTAAAAATACAAACACTGATCATGAAGAACAAACTGCTCAAGAATGCACGACTAGAGTCACTGAAAAAGTACTGCATGCTACGTGGATGTTTGCAGAACGATGGCAAGTTGTAATCATTGAAAGAAAACTCCACTCCAGATCTGATAGACGATGGTCGTGCAAGACTCGCCAAGCACGTGGAACACCCAACAGGATTGTTCGTTGTTTGGTACAGCACTAAGACTAATAAGACCAATCTTTTTTTTTTTTTTTTGTATTTTATTTATTTTTATTGTTTACGTTTAGTAATAACAGAACAAATGACTACATTAGGACAACACTAAGCTATAAGACACACACGCACAAACTACATTTAGGCTACCTAAGCTGATAACAGCAAACTGAGAATAATAAGTTAACACGTTTCGACGAGGCCGCGAGGGTTGTGAACACTTCTGCAATACATATTGCCCTTGTCTACAATACTTGCCCCACTTTTGAAGATGAAAAGCCAAACTCTGTCCACTTTTTGAAATAGCAGTCTCCAACTCATAAACAGCTTTAATTCTGGAAGTACATACTCGGAGAGATGGTACGAGAGCGTTGATTCTACAATAATATACGTACTGCTTAGCAATAAGCAGGAAGTGATTAAAAAACAAGAAATCGTCTTTGCGCTCCCAACTACCAAAAAAAATTATATCCGCCTTAGTAAGTAAATCTACTTTAACACCAAGATCATTAAGCCAGTCCGAGAGATCCTTCCAGAACGAGAGAACATAGGGGCAGGAAGTAAACAAGTGCTCTAGAGATTCGTCCGCATCTTCACAAAAAGAACAGTCAGATGATAGTTTAATACCAACCTTTTTCAGATAGACATTCGTTACTAAATATCTATTTAATATTTTGTACTGAAATTGTCGAGTCTTTGAATCCATTGCAACAGTGAAAGGAAGGCTATAGATCTTCTTCCAATCTAAAACGACATTAGCATATTCTGCTTCGTATTTCGATTGAGCTGTCGGTTGTTTAATAACGCTAGAGCGAAGTTCTTTGTACACGGCCTTAGAAACCACTTTGCTAAGCGCTACATTTTGACCATTCAAACACAGTTGAGTATGGTTCTCTGAATCAAAAGGCTCTAGATTGACATACTGATATATCTGTAAAGACTGACGATACTTTGTTGGCAAAGCATCGCACAATGCAATTAATTGGAAGGCGTCGAGAGGTGATATATCTAATTTCCAAAAATCACACCAGGGTGCCAATCCATTTTTTCCGAGCGCTAAATCACCTAATGAAATTATCCCTTTATCAACAAGTCTACGATTATAAACAGACTTACCATCAACACAAATATGCTTATTATTCCAAATAATAACTTCGGACAGTGTTTCTTGCGAAATATCGTAACTATCCATCCTACTCGCAACTGAACATTGCGCAAAGCAGCTAAGACATTCTTCGTAGAACCTCGGAAGCTTCACTCGCAATTTCTTCACATCAAAATTGCAGCTTAAAATGAATTTACCTCCAACCGATTTCAAATAATACGATAGAATGGTCTTCCAGCTGCTAGGCTCATTACTCGCGAATTTCTTACAGCATAGTATTCTCTGAGTCTTAATCATAGATTCCAAGTGTGGAGCTTTAAGACCGCCATCCTCAATGTCATTGATAAGCGTTAGACGTTTAACTTTATCTTTACCCTTCCAAATAAAATCGAAAATTAATTTATTTGCCTCAGATATAATCTCTTTGTTAAGGCTTATCATACCAGCACGATACATAAATATTGGAACTATAAATGTCTTAACGATCTGAATTCTGCCTATAACGGTTAGGTCTCTCCACTTCCATATCTTTAATTTTGTTTTGATGGAGTCAATTATTTCATCAAAGTTTAGCTTCTGTTTAAGACGATAATCATATGAGAAGTATACCCCTAAGATTTTCAAGGCTTTCTTGACTTTGATATTATGCAATTCATAATCATCACTTACTGCAGGATCTTGATTACCCAAAAACATTATTTCCGATTTCTCAAAATTAATCTTGAGACCTGAAAGCAAACCGAATTCTTTTACAAGCTTAAGAAAATTAACTAGAGAGCAATCGTCCCGCAAAAAAGCTGTCAAGTCATCAGCAAAGAGTCCCATTTTGATTTCCTCATTATTAACATCGATTCCTCGAATGCTTTTGTCACTACGGAGATTGATTGCTAATATTTCCATACAAATAATGAACAAATATGCCGAGAGGGGGTCCCCTTGTCGCACACCTCTCTGCACTTGAAAGGGTCCGGTAGAAAAACCATTATTTAAAACACAGCTCGAAATATTATTATAGAATGTATACACCCACTGTTTAAAGGACGGGCCAAAATTAAAAACAGAGAGGGCCTCAAAAATAAAGTTCCTGCTTACTGAATCAAAAGCCTTTTGAAAGTCAATAGCAATAATTTTTCCGTTAATCTTGTGGGTCTCAGTATACTCCAAAATATCCTCAATCGCTCTCACTGTATCAAACACAGTCCTTCCCTTAACATACGCGCTTTGATTATGATGTATAATTTGGGGTAATACAGTCTCTAGTCTTCTCGCAATTGCCTTGGAACCAATTTTGACATCCACATTAATAAATGATATTGGCCTCCAATTGGAAATATTTCTTTTGTCCTTGTCTTTCTTTTCTAGTAAAGTTATAATTGCTTGTTTTTGAGAATTAGACAGCTGCCCATATTCGCACGCACTGTTAAGGCAGCCGACAACAAGGTCTCCAACCACATCCCAAAAAGCTCTGCAGAACTCAACTGTGAGTCCATCGTTTCCAGGCGATTTATTACAGTCAAAAAGATGAAGAACACGAAAGCATTCCGCATTTGTCAGTCTTCCCTCACATATTGAGGCATCATCAAATGAGAGTTTGGGTATGTCCTGATTCTTTAAAAAGGAGTCATAAACATTCGCTGATGGGATTAGCTCCTCCTTCTTATACAGATCGGCGTAAAAGCATTCTATCTCTTTCATCACTCGTTTTGGATCAGAGATTAAATAACCATCTTTACTAAATATTTTTCTAACCACGTAGCTCTGGAGGGAATGATAGCGCCTTGAGAAAGGTATTCGTAGATAGAATTGTATTCACCTTTTAGCATCTCTAGTTTCTCGATATTTTCGGAAGTGGGATCAGTACTGCAATCGTCTTCACATTGCTTCAGTAAAGTTTCAATCTGAGATAATTTCTCCCTTCTTTCACGAGCCCTTTCCTTGCTGTATTTTATTGTCACCTGTCTAACTCTGTACTTAATTAAATCCCATAAAACTCTTTTATCGGTGACATCCTTGAATTCGTTCAACCAGACCGGAATACTCTGATTTATTAGAGTCACATAGTTAGTATCGTTAGTGAGACTACTATTGAATTTCCAGTATGAAGGGCCATGATTCTGTTTCTCTATAGTACTAAAATGAAGAACAATTGCCGAATGATCAGAATTTATAGAAGGAATAATGTCTGCATCTTCAACGTCATCTTGACAGGCGTCACTAATCAGCCAGAAGTCTAACCTTCTTTGAATGAACGGCTTTCGTTGTCTCCAAGTAAAACGTTTTATGTCTGGGTTTCTCACTCTCCATATATCTATCACGTCATAATCAAGGCACATATCCTGAATACACTTGACAGAGTCTTTTTTAGCCGGAG
>NC_090890.1:27390230-27392730 GCF_036669925.1 Montipora capricornis | reverse complement strand
TGAAGTGTTCCACTCCAAATATCACAAAAATATCAGAATCAAATACCGAAACATGAAAAAATTCAATGAAGAATACAATAGTTCATTGATACGCTTAAGAATGCTCCTTGGGACGACACCTGTTTTGTCTTTGATGATATTGACGATGTTGTGGCCTCTTGGGAACGTATTTACAATGATGATTTATCCCTGTGCTGCCCTTGGCAAGAAAAAAAGGTCAGATATAAATATCAAGGTCCCTGCATTACTAGACAAGTACTCGATCAGCTTCGTGTCAGGGACAGCTCCCTAAGGAAACTGCTAGGCGTTTAAATACGGACAAAAGTTGGGACGACTATCGTGTAGCCAGAAATAAAGCTGTTACGTTGGTGAAACGCGATTTTCACAAGTCTGCTTTTGAAAACAATATCAAGTCGACTTGCGAAACAATCAAATTGTTAAATGGATCAGCTGGGAAATCCTGTGTTAGTAGCCTCGAAGTGGACGGGAAAGTGATTGATGATCCTAGTGAACTTGCTGAGGAATTTAACATTCATTTCTCGCAGATCGCCGATAAACTTAGGGAGAAGTTATTAGATTTAAATAGTGACTTATCCAGATTGACAAATCTTGTCAATTCCAGAAAAGATCGATCGTGACGTTGTCTTCACTCTTCGGAATACTACTGTTACTCAAGGTATTAGTCTTCTGAAGAGAGTTATTCCAAACAAATCTGCTGGTATCGACAAGATTAATGCACGTTTACTTCACTTGGCTGCACCAGTTATCATCGCGCCAAGTATTGCAAGGATGATAAACTACTCATTCTCAACTGGAACGTTTCCTTGACGTTGGAAAACCGCTTAAGTTACCCCTTTGTTTAAAAGAGGTGATTCAAGCGACCCCTCTAATTATCGTCCAATTTCTGTCCTGACAGTCTTATCTAAGATTATTGAGCGTTGCGTCCACGATTCCTTGTATGACTTTCTTCAAGTGAACAACTTGATTTATTCAGGTTTTCGTAAGCACTTTGGTACTGAGGCGGCTCTGAATAAAAATAGTTGATGAGCTCTTATTAAATGTGGACAACAACAGAGTCAGTGGAGTACTACTCGTTGACTACTGTAGAGCCTTCGACATGGTTGACCACAATTTATTATTGTTAAAATTGGAGGCCTATGGTTTGAACGACAGAGCATATGATTGGTGTCAGTCGTATTCAATTGGTCTGCATTGATGGTCAGAATTCGTCCTTGGCCTGTATTAACCATGGAGTACCACAAGGATCTATTTTGGGCCCTCTCATCTTATTTATTAATGGAAAGGTTACGTTTATACAAACGTTGGCCGTGTAGCACTATATTTTAAAACAGAATTAACTGAAGAGAGTGTAGTGTAACGTGAAGTGCTAGGTTTCTATCCCATATGAACCATGTAAGCGTTAGCCCTACTGATGGAACTGGGCCCACACAAGGACAGAGAAAAACTCTTCAAAATTTGTTCTGGTTCCTTCAGTTTGGAACCAGCTCAAAATTAGAGAGATTTATATGGGGCAGTATCAAACTTTCATCCTTTATATTTCGGCTGGGAATTACAATTAAGAGGTGATTTTTGGTAACGACCCTTTTCTAAGGACGCTCTATTTGAAAATCGCGCCAAATCCCATAATTTCACAAATTTATTTTTTTGTGACGTCACACTTCGGTACTCTATAGTGTGAAGTGCACTTAGCGCATCATGACCACAAAAACTAAGAAACAAAGCGATCTGGAGCAGATTCATGGCGGCCGTTTCTATTCTCCACGTTGAGCGGGAAATGAGAATTATTATTACGCGGTAAAATTATTCAGTGACAGGTCCTTTCTTTACTTTGCCGGCGTTTATATTTCTACAGATGCGACCCGAAGACGCAACCATTTAATTGTCTCAGACATGTTCGGAGACAAACATTGTCAGCAACATCTTGGGACATTTCAGAAATTTGTCTCAAGTGCGACCCGACCCATAAGCTTACTTACAAAGTACCGCGCTAGCAGCGAATTAAACTATCTCGCCTTGTTGTTTCCATTGCAAACTGCTTAGGTATAAAATAAATATGGGTTGCTTGCTTATTACTTAAGGTCCAGTTGAAAGTTCAAATGAAGGTATTCTGTGGTTTTTTCAGATCGAAATCAATTTAACTTCACAGGAAAATCCTCCTCGAGGATCTTCGAAGTGTTTTTTTATTTCCCTGACAAAATTATTCTAAGTTTCCTCTCGATTGGAAGTACAAGGAAGGATTACGTTTTTGCAAAGGTTGGCCGTGAAGCACTTATATTTGAACAGACTTAACTTATTAGAGTGTAATGTAATGTAACTTCTCATTACACTCTAATCAGTTAAGTCTGTTCTTATACGGAAGTAGACGCTCCAATTTACCGGATAACAGCAACAACAAAGGCGCTCAGTGTAAAGTGGGCGAGTAAGGTTCTTTAAGATCTCAGGATCGAATCGATCCGTAAAATCACTGACCACTTTACAT
>NC_090890.1:27380230-27385230 GCF_036669925.1 Montipora capricornis | reverse complement strand
CGTTCATTAGGGACCTTAGCGAGGACGAAGACGACGGCCACGAGAACGTTGTCTAAAATATTCTTGTAATAATTGCAGGTCACCCGTTAAGGAAATTGTGTAAAAAAAAATTGGTGAGAACGGTGGTGTGGGAAGTTCGTGTAAGCGAAGTCAGGCATGTTTTTATGTTTTCTTTGACGGTTTACTAGACATCCGCATGGTACTACAAAATAAACGAAGAATACCAAACATACAAAAGTTACAAAATACAAAAGCGGAAGGTAAAGAAGCTACATAAAAGAAAGCGAAGGAATGTAAAACGTAATATGTAGATTTAGCCAAGCTTAAAAGTGGAGCTCCTTAAGCCCGTTTCAAACGTCGAACTTTAAGCATTGTGCGACGTATCATCTCACTAAAGACAAAATCAACAATAGAACAAACGAAAGTTACAATTAATGATCACTAATCAATACGTGGACGCGACATACACGAATAAAATGAACAATGATAGGGCAGATGGCCATTGCTATAGCTTTGCTTGAATTTACGATCTTGGATGTTCGGTGACCCCTACTTTTCTTTTCAGAAACAGATTTTATTTACAATTATCTCCACATTAATTGTCCAAAACTGAACAAAAAAACCAATGTGGGAAGTTAAAATTTCACGTTTTCTGTCCTCGGGACATGGAATCCTGCCATCTTCCGGCTGCGAGGCGCAGGAAACTATGGTCGCTAAATGCGAACCTCAACAGTTAACTTAATTCACTTGATGGGTCCACTTAAACAAAGTTTGGTAGAGAACATTTCAATTCAAAGATGTAATTGCAATATTTTTGGGCTTACAGACATTGTGGCCGTATTCGCTAAAGAAGCCGGATTTTTCAGATTTAGGGTGTTCTTCCGGACAAGTTCTCTCCAAAACGAAGTCGGTCACCCCCCATTTTTTTCACATTTCTGGCATTACTAACTCATCATCCTTCAATGGTAAAGTTTTCCGGAAAAAATCAATGTTAGAAAATTTTCGCGCGAACGTCCTTAAATAAGATTTGGGTGCTTTAAACAAACTTCTGAAACACAAGCTACTGAGATTTCGCCCTAATTTTACGAGAACTCATTGCGAATACGTGTTTATAACATAAGGGCAAAATCTTCTTGTCACTGTCGAGGCACAACAAAAACCAGTTGAGCAAACGAATTAAAAAAGCACATGTTCGCTCGCATTTCAGAGGAAAACAAAACAACACCTCACCTTTTTCTTTATGCACAAACGCGTACAGATCATTGTTATTAACACCAGTTGCCATTAACAATTCAATTTTTATTCCTGAAGAACAGGAAGAACCAATTAAACCACCATTTAAAAATATGCATCCACTTCAGATAACGCATCCGTAAAAAAACGGTTTAGTGCCCAAGGAAAGAATTTGTGTGCTAAGTATGAGCTATTACTGGTATTCTGTTTTGTCGTTGTCGTTCTCTTTCGCTCAGTCCTTTCGTTTCTGTTCTAGACATAGGTTCTCCAGGCATCATGTAACCTTGTCAGAGCTTCTAAAGATATGTCAAAAATTGCAATACAGAGAAAAAAGAGGCTCTAAGAAAATTAAAACTAAACACTCAGCTTTAAGTTCACATCCCGCCGATGCTTGACTTGAATGAATGCGTAGCTACCAGTGTGGACCACAGATATCATGATATGTCAAACTGGATTTAAACCAGCGAAAAAGGCAGAAAGAAAACATCTTCCAAACCGTTTTCCACCCGAACACGGAAAGCGTTTGAGTGTGTAAAAACTTTAGTTGAGATATAGTATGGCCGTGTAGCCGCGTCAAGCCATAGAAAGCGCGCGAAAAGTGAAGCCTCGCTTATGTTCAGGTGAGTTCACCTAGGTTGAGCCTGCAATCCCATCGAAAACCAGTACCTGGTCAGCGGTCAACTTAAAAAAACAAACAGCTGACCTCGGTGAGCTTAAGCTTGAGCCCGCGATATGGTCATGTGATACTGGTCAGCGAATACCTTACCTTTTGACAGGTGTCAATTAATCAAAAGATGGATGTCTAATATCAAAGATGTATGCTGTAAACTAGCATGATACTTTTCACATTGGCATACATGGAGGGGTGGACGGACGGACGTACGTACGTATGTACGGACGGTTGATGACGTCATGGTTATAAAACCAAGATTTCTCGCATCGTTGGTTACCATATTTTCTTACCAATGGTGCTCCGCGCGCGCACGCCTTCGGCGCGGGCGGAGCTCCGCTGTCATAGATTTGTGCTATGCAGAAACCCGCTTGAAAAAAAACACCTTTTAGACGAGAAATAATTTCATCTCGATGGAGTAATATTAATCTGTAGTGTTTTTTTTAAGATAAGGAGCATCATTGGCAGAAAAATGGACATCTGTGCCAAAAACGAATTCCTTCCACTATTTCAGGTAGCATGGATGGCGGGGTGTTGGAAGCACCTTTCACCAATGTGGTCTGGGTTCGATTCCCAGACTGGCTTGAATTGGCTGCACGTGAGGGTTGAGTTAATTGGTTTTCTACTCTGCTCCAGGAGGTTTTTCTCTGGGTTCTCCGAGGAAAAAAAACAACCGTCAATTTGATGTCATGAAATAGGCAGCGTTTACACGAACGCGATTTCACATCGACACGGTTTCATGACTTCGAAACCGCCTCAAAATCGATGCGGTTTGGAAGTGTTTACACGGAACCGTTTTCGCCAGAAAATCCAAGTCGTGATGGGAAAGCGAGGGCTGCACTACGTGCTAAATTCACTATTTTGAATTGAACAATGCAAATTTCGCGCCAAAATAGTAACCGTAATCAAATCGATGCGGTTTCGCTGTTTACACGACAGATGAAACCGCATCGTTTTAAAAAACGCTCCACTTTAGGCAGCCGTTTCAAATCGACACGGTTTCGATAAGCCTCGATCTGTGTCGTGTAAACAGAATTACAAAGGAATCCGTGTTCGTGTAAACGCTGCCTTGACTTCTGCACAGGGACCCCACTTAGTGCACCGTCCTTAAATACAGTTGACACTTTAAATAAAGTTCGTTGGTTATTATTACTATTTATAAAGTTGGATAAATATTTTCTTCTGATCTCATAATGATGATCACAACCAGACTTTGAAAACTTGGAAGCTTGAAGACTTCGGAAAACTGGTTTTTGAAAACGTATTGCTATGACAACACGCAACATCTTCCCTTTCATTATTTAATCCAGTAGAACTGAAGAAAAGGTATCCATATGTAGCCCCTAAGAAGTCAAAGTTTCATCTATATTTTTCCGCATTTTTGTCGCTGAAACAAAATCGTAGAGAACTAGCCAAAAAAAAAAAAAAAGAAAAAAAACAGGAAAAAGTATGTTCTAAAAGTTCAGGTGCTCGCGTTCTCCACATAACCTGAAATTTGCTCAAAACACGTCGTTGTCGGGGCGACAACGGCGTAGAAATGTACACAAATGTAAAACGCGAGGGCATGCAGGGCGTGCAGAACTTTTTGCTCCATTTGTTTGTGGCGTTCTCGCAGTAGACATCGTCGTTGGCCTTCCTTAAGCTCACCATTATCACTTCGTGACGTCATATAGAATACACCCAGTCCTCTCTCTACTTCGGTCGCGGGACAAACAGTTGCAACTGCCAATTTTGTCTCAACTAACTGTTGTATTGAATGTAAGGAGAAACGTAGACTCGGAAAAATATCCGAGTCCCAGATGGGATAGATATTTTTCGGATATTTTTCCGAGTCTACATTTCTCCTTACATTCAATATCGTTGTTGTTTCATCGTTAACACACTAACTTTTGTAATGTTGAAATATGATTGTAATGTCTTTCCTTTAAAACTAGCTGCACAAAACTGAAAATTTCTTTGATGACCTTTGAAAATCACTTGTTTCTTATAGTGCAAGGAAATATTGCAGACCCTGATGGCTCTGAGAAAATCATTTAAGGTACACGTGACTTTTGGAGACTCCAAACGTATCCTTACTCTTAACAAGGGCGAGGGGGTACCAGAGCTTCGTTATAACTTTCTGCGCGAGTTTTCTGATGAGCTCTCGGATGACGTTCCTCCAACCAATATCAAGTTTCAACGCTACAACGAGACATTCAATGATTACGAAGACTTGAAACTCGACGCAAAATTGACGGAGAATGTGAAGCTACACGCACATTTTACCAAAAAAATGAACGAGAAGAAGATGGATTTCATGGTCTCCCAGATCCCCTGCAGTGGAGAAAGCCCCTTTGAACTAGCTCTCCAACAAAGAAAGGTGAGGATATTAAGAGCTAAGTCGTAGAATAATCTCGGAATTACTGAAACGAAGGTCTGACTCTCTCACTTGTTTATCACGTTTAAGCCCTAGCATGCAAGTCTCGTTTGACAAAACCCAGGGAATCGAATATATACATGGCTAATTTGTACTTACGAAATGAATAAAAATGGATCTCATTGCTCTCTCCCTCTCGCATTGATTCTCTGCCCACATCGCTAACACCGTTGCTCTTTTTCGTCCCAGCGTTCCTCTTTCTATCTCTTCGTCCTGTCCTTTTTTCCAGATCCCGCTCGGCTTTTTCTGGTATTACAATGATATGCCACTCGCAGCTTTCCTTGAACTCCGATCCACTGTAAACCTCTGGATTACTTGTCCCTGTTCTTGAACAGTGAGTTAGCGTGTCAAGTTGCTAATTCACGCCTTGAAAATTATATTTATCTTGAACTCTGGCGGACTATTTACATAACAATGTTAAGCAATTATATCCACGTGCCGTTCAGAGATCCCTGTTTTACTACTCTTAAACAACCCCATCCCTTTAATAATGGTAACCGTAACCCTAATTACGACTAAAGAAACTGTTTAGGCTGAAGGTTAGTCGCTGTGGTAGTTTTAGGTTTATCCAGTATCGCTGTGATCTGTGACCTGCTTTTCCTTCTTTCTCCGTGCGGTACACTTATATTAAGTTCATTGCATAGAAGAGTGTAATAACGGTCAGTGTAAAATGCAGACTGA
>NC_090890.1:27375230-27377730 GCF_036669925.1 Montipora capricornis | reverse complement strand
ACGTGCCATCTTAAAAGAATCAGGAACAGTACCATGCAGAAGAGAATGAAAGGTTATATAAAAATTTCCAAAGGCTTCGCGATAATAGAACTCAGACTCTTAAGTAAAGAAACAGGAATGCTAAATGGACCAGAAGCTTTTCCTGATTTGAGACTTAAAATAATATCTTGAATATCCTGCATGGATGTGGGACTAAGAAAAAAGCTGTGAGGCAAAGGATTGAAGAGAAACGATGAAAAAGGCGCATCAACCTTAGAATAGCTTGGCTCAGAGACTTGCCAACATTTACAAAATAATAATTTAACAATAACAATTATTAAAGGCTCATTATAGGGAAGAATTAGAGTTCTGTCAAACGTTTGAAATAACACTCGTCGCATTTTTTTAATAAAATACTTGCAGTAGCTTATTTTGTTGCAAAATTCGAAGGACACTTCTTACAAAGTGCGACAAGCATTTTGTTACAAATTGCGGAAGATATCAAAAAGTGGAGCAACTTTATTTCAGTGAGACAGAACACTCAGTGGTGATGCTAAATAAGTAGTTCATAGTAAACCAATCGATGTTGTTTCACATTTAACAACTCGCGTTGTTAATGAGATGCGGCCACTAAGTCTAACCACTACATATAACAGTTAACTACTGTTAACAGACAGATTCAATAATTGTTATTTTTGGCAGAATCATCAGACCACGTCCTGTATTGCGCATTGCGCTCCTGTATGTTTCTTATATCGCAAGTCTATTCCAATGTATCACATAGTGGATTATTCTACAGCAGCATTTACAAAGCCTCATCCGATTATTTTTGACAGAATCATGATCATCAGACGGCGATTGTGCATTGCGGTCCTGTGTGTTTCATACATCACCAGTCAATTCCATGGTATCCCATCTTGGGTTCTTCTTCATCAGCATTTCAAAAGCTTCATCTGATCAAGCCAAATGTCAATTATAAACTGTGGAACCCAGTCAAGAACGGAGTAATCATGTTTGATCCCAGCACACCTGGCAGCGTTTTCACCAGTGGAGGATTGGACACATCCGCTAATGGCGAAAGTGAGAATGTTTTGTCTTTCTCGACCCATTTAGTTAAAGACCCATGTTCAGTTAAAAGACATGTAGCGCGCTTGTGTTGTTGTTTTGAAATAGTTCCAGCGTTTTGATTGGTAATCCGGACCGTGTGTAACCCGCTTAGGTGGGTTCAGTTTTCTTCATGTGACTGCTGAAGGTGGGTACCCCGTCTGACTGGGGTAACATCCATCTGGCCATCTTTGTTTGTGTTCCTACTTAGCGACCACACGATAGCATTTGGAAACCTCACCCCAGTGCCACGGGGATAGAAATACTGCGTAGGGGGGTACCTCACCTACCCGCGGTCCCCCACTTCCGTGTGAAAAGGCCCTTAGTCGTACCAGTATCCTTAAATTGTTTGGTATGGGAAGTAACCCATCGCTCTGAGCCCCACAAAACTCAACATGCTTATGGGGAGCACGTAGAGATGCCGGATTTACTCGATTAAGCGCAGCGGTGTATTAAATTTTTAAGCGTGTCGGATACGACCGGCGTTTATTCAAGGGCGGCGTTTATTTCAAACTCATATTTCTTAAATCACTGACAACAATTACGGTAGATCATTTGAAAAAGCTATCTAAAACAGAAACACGTTAAATGTTCCAATGTCTCGCATTTTTGCTGAAATAAAAAATCGTAATTGGCTTATGATCAACGTTCAAAAAAATTTAAACATGTGTTTGCTTTTTTTTTTCACAATCCTCTAATAAACGCTTCATTTTTCTGATAGGGTGCGCTGTCAATTCGAGAGCGGCGTTTATTCGAGGGCAGTGTTTTATTGAGTAAATACGGTATCATGTGACGATAGGGCTTAATACGATGTCAGTACATGGCTGAAGTCGTTCAACTTTTTGGCAATAAGGACTTTAGATTAATGCGATATATTTATTCTTTTAAGATATCGTTGAGAGCCAATTTTATGGACAGGATCTGTATTATTTGGTTTTTAATGGGAGTAGTACTCAGTACATTACAGCCGCTACTACAGGCACGGCAATCTCTCTTACGGTAAGTATTCTCTAAATGTGAGCCATGAGAAATCGTTTTCAGTCGAGTGTCCGAAAATATTAATGCGGTGTGATACTTACTTTCTGCATTTACAGGTAAATAATTGGTCTGAAAACTCGCATAATCTTTTTAATCCTACCAGAAACTTTGCAAACAAAAAAAAAAAGAAGGCTCCAATTCAAGTACACCTTAACCTTTCCAGTCTCGTATTGTTTCCACTCTCAAAATTTCTAAAAACGACTTTGAAACTATTAGCGAGAACAGAAACGGATTGAAACATGACAAACTTAGCCAACTTGGACGGTGTTTTTACAAGGATAGCTCAATGTGCTATTTTGGTATTCATAAGCTTAAGAACCGGCCTTCTTGAGAGTTTATTATAGTCTCGAGCTCAAATTTAAATATTACGCGCGTTATG
>NC_090890.1:27362730-27372730 GCF_036669925.1 Montipora capricornis | reverse complement strand
GGGTACTTTCAAGCGACTTCGGGAAAAGGGCTACCTCGTCATTTTCTTTCTAGGAATTCAGCGTCATCTGTGTTTGAGCTGCTGGCAATTCAGTTAGAGGAGCTCTGAGGAAATTGATTGCTTCTTGAAAAAGCTCAATCTCACTTTTTCGAAACTGGAATTCTCCTTCGCTTTCATTTTTTTTGTGGGGGCTCATTGACCTCAGTGGTATCAAGGTTGCTAATTGTAGGATCAACATCTTCCCATCACAAATGCCATTTGTTTGTACAACTTCCACTGGGAGGAGTGCACAGTATCTGTGCCTGATCCATTTCCTTTGCTACTCTCTTCTCTCGTGATTTCTCTAGAAAATACTGTTTTCAGATCGTGCCATTGTTTCTTGATCTCATCTTGAAATTTTACCAAGCCTTTTCATGGTAACCTCCCTCAAAGCTCTGTCTCGATATGATGCTAACTTGTGGTTCCATAAGTTTTCATTCCCTCGATAGAAGTCAATTAATTGCTAATTTTGCTCCCCCGTCCTAGCCTGCGTGGCAGGGGCAAAAAAGAGGAGAGAAGGGGAGAAAAAACGTCACGTCCCCCTCCCGTTCCCCCCCCCCCCCCCCCCCCCCCCTCCTTTTAACGCCTGCCACGCTGGCTACGTCCGTCCACTCTCTTTCGACTTTCTCTTTGGCTTGCCTTTGGATATCAGCCTTCATATATGAAACGACATCATAAAACGTCCTCTTTGAAACCTGATATTGAAAAAAAAAAAAAAAAAAAAAACAATAAGGAGGATTATAACAGATAAATAGTTAACGATATTTTATAATTGTTAACTTTAAAGCCCTCTAAGGCCGAAGATCTCTCGGATTACATTACTTTTTTTCGTCCATGAGTAATCATCGTACATTACAGCACACTAGTTATCTGTGTCCCAATAGGTTAGTTGCAAACCAATTAGTAATGAGTTGAAAAAGGGTTTTGGCGAGCCATAGGCACAATGTCTTGGTTTGTTTGGACAATAAATAAAATGAAAAACAAGTTAATAACAACGTTACAACCTCAAAAATAATGAAGTTAACAAGCGAACCCATCTTGTCTGTACCCTCCTCCTCTTCCTCCTCCTCCTCCTACGACACTGTGCAGGATTTCGCCTTTTTTTTCGCAGAAAGAAGGAGAAAAAACGCCGAAGAAGACTGCTTTGATGACGAGTGCTTATGAGAGGGTCGAACGGCATGTGTTCATCGGCTTTTCCCCTCTTTCTTTAGTTCTTTGCTCAGAGATGAACGAACACTGTGCAACTCGAGTTTTCTTATCCCATCCGACGTAACCCTCCGAGAGTTTTCGAGGGCTTCGTCTTTAAGGTGCTTATTTTTATATAGGCATTACGATGTATCTCATAAACACGGATACTCTTCGACCACCTGGAGAACGCGAATATATCCTCTTCAGCCACTTTTTACGTTCGTCACTTCCTGGAAAGAGGTCTCCTTCCTCAGAATCATTTGCAGCTGAATTTCTGTCCGCCATCTTTTTAAACTAAACTCCCGAGTGAGGTGACTTTTGTCACCCAATCAGAAGTGAGCTTTTCCGGTTTTTGTTGAGCGTAAATCGCAGAAAGAGTGGTAAAACGGGCAACAATCCGGAATTTTGTTGAGAAAAGTAGAAGGGTTGCTCTACTTTCTGCAACACGTTGCTGCAACTTGGCGCTAGCTATTTTGTTGCACGACAATTGGATCCCGATGGTGGTAAAAAGAGAAACATCGTTTTGCAACACACAGTGCAACGGGTTTGCGGCCGAAAGTTGCACGATTTTGTTGCTCGTATTACCGCGCCTTAACGAAGTCTGATTTTTGGAGCCGAAAATTAGCTTTATATGTTTCGGCTATCATATCACCAGTTTGATTCAAAGTATACCTTCAAGATCAGTAACGCATTTGTGTCCCTGATTGCTTGCGTTAAACTATTTCAGCAATAGAGGACGTTTTCCGTGTTTCTATAGCCTCATCTAAACATAAAGGGGAGTTGGGAGAATTTTCGACAGTTATAACTGTGGAGAATTCTCCCAACTGCCTCAAGTGTTTAGATGAGGCTATGGAAACACGGAAAAGAAGTCTCTATTCCTTTTATAAAATATTCCTCAAAGATAATTCGACAAATGAAGGAAAATGCTGTTTTTTTACTTCTTGACTGAAACGGATTTTTTCAATACGCGCGTCTGACAATACATAACCAGTCAAAATTTGTGTGATGTCAAAGCCGTGTTTCCATACTTTCATCTAAACACAGCTATTGACCAATGAGAGTGCGCGTACTATCCTAATTATTTTATAAAGTGAAATGGCCCCTTTCTCTTAAAATTCTCTCTTGTCTTTTCTCGTTTTAGACAAATCCCACAGATTACGCAAGATTTCAACCTATCTATTACTGGTCTTATACTATGTTCAGATGCAACCAAAGGTCGACTGGAAACACTGGCTGGTACTTAGGATGCAACGAAAACGACAACTTGGCGGTACTTGTACCAGTGAATGAATCGTATAGTATTCCTGGCTACTATCCGGATCCCAGAACACTGTTTATCACCAATGCAATTTAGGAAATTTCCTTGCTTCACAAATGGTTTCATTAGTTTGCATCGCATCAGCGAGAAGTACCTTTGATTGGGTAACTCAGATTGGCGTTAAATTAGCAAGTACTGCTCAATTTACCGTAACAGTTATCCTAGGAGTCGGTGAAATTGATCATTTACACTTATTTACTTGATAAACGTTAGCCATTTCCATCGTTAACTTGATGCTTTTCCTCAAATAGACTCCAAATGCTGCTTTTCAGTTTGCGATGTTAAAAGATATTAACCATTTTTCTACAAAAGAATGCAAGTTAATCACCAAAAGAAAAAGTTCCATCGTGCACTCATTGACTTGGGCTGGCTGAAATGAATCGGAAAATAGCTTGTCGTATAATAGCTGTGGCTACACACACCTTGAGTTTGGGGCCTTCCGGAGGATAAATGGCTTGGGTTTGGTTCAGCTCAGCTTCTTGTTACCCTTGGGGATGCGGTTACACAGTAAAAGAACTATGACGCTAATGTTTTTCAAACAAAACATCAAATGTAAACTGAGTGACTCAGGCACATTTCAACCGGGCAGTTTGTGGCGATAAAAAAAAAGGACCCCGGTTTGCTGAAAACTGTTGTTGCATACAAAATTTTGCCCTAAAATTCGTCAAAATAAGAAGAAAGAGCTCAAATGTTGCCTAAAATGCGAAAACTTGCTAAAGAAGCGGAAACAGTTGAAGTGCTCACGAGTACTCGAAGCGTAGATTGTGTAAAAATTTAAAGTTGTCAGGCGCAACTGGGAGAGGACTATTAAAGTAACCGCTGGGTCCTTGTGGAGACTGCCCTTGTTGCTTTAACTAAAGTAACGTACGTAAGGGTTCCAGTAACACCAACTATAAGGTTTCAAGCTCATGATCATAGGTAATCGTAGGTATTAGAGTCTCTCTCGTAAGGAAAATAACTATGCAACAACAGTTGGAATGTCACCAACCATATGAGACTACAATATCAAGTGCCGACCTACCATATCAAGCATTAGGACCCAACTTCTGTCATTTTTAACACTTTTCAGCCTCCGTACAGTGAGTAAAAGTCACGAACATTTCGATGAAAATAAAAATGGAATTGAATTCTTAATCCCACCGTTGTATTTTACTCCTTTCTCAACTTGTCAAATATCTATCGCCTTGGCCTTTGGTGGTCAAGTTCTTAACCTAATATCTCTGTTTCAAACACCCACTTACCCAGTACCACAGCCTCTCCAGAAACCATCCGATCGCTATGACCTAATCCTTCTCCAAAGAAGACAGCGAAAGAGAGAACAAGGGCACGAAAGTGCAGAGTAAAAGTTGTCTCAGTGCTTTTTCAAATGTACCTACTATTCCTCTGTTCCTCTGTGCCCACTGTTCGTCCGTGCCTACTGTTCCTCTGTGGCCACTTTCCCCTTTTCCTGTACCCAATTAGTAAGTAACGTCACTGGTGCGTCTTACACCGCACATAAGCCGACATTTCACTTTCTTTATTTATCAGTTTAATGTTAGAGAAATGTTTCCCTGAGGATAAACCTAATCAATTGGAAACCAGGATTTTCAGTGGTGCCGATCATGTTCTCTAGATATGTAATATGCAAACCAATTAAAGGTCAACAATACAGCCCATCTGGAAATAAATGGTCTCAGTTTGGCAAATCTATGGTCATCCACTCTGCATAAATAAACAAAAAACAAATACATGAAATATAATGCTAGAAGAAGACTTTAGATACATGAACTTAGGGTTTAGATAGAAGAAACTCATGAGCTCCGCCGTTCTTTAAGCTTTGAAGTCGACAGATTATATAATAAGAAATATTACCAGCAACGTCATTACAGAGGCTAACAAATACCGGATGTCTGACAAGCACCGGAATCATAAAAGAAGGAGGGTAACCGGTTGACAACGATCAAATTCTACGTCATCAAGACTTTTAATTATAATGTCCTCCTTCTTCATCGTTGTCAATATTTTTTGATGAATTCTCTTCACTACTGGAGCATGTTTGTATTCTCCCTGGTAACGTCATCATAATTGGTGATTTTAATATACGTGTGGACATTCCTGGCGATAGTGCTGCACGTAAGTTCAACGATTTTCTCGGTATTTTCAACCTTAAACAGCATATTGTATCTTCTACACATAAGAATAGACATACCTTAGACCTAATTATAACTAGACGTAATGACTGGTCTGTATCAGAACTTGTATCTGTTGTAACTGTTGTCCAAGAAGTTACTTTTCGCAAACTTCGCAAAATCGACAGTGATCAATTTCATCAAGATTTGCTACCTTCTTCTTTACTATTTCAACCAGCATTGACACTTCAAGATCTCTGTGATCAATATGATGCTGTACTATCTTTCTTGCTTGGCAATCACGCTCCTTTCCAGAGAATATTCATCATTATTCGACCATCTGCGCCGTGGTAAAGCAAGGAAATTGCCCAACAAGAGAGGCACTGGCTCAAACCAAGGCTTGATGTAGATCGTCAGAAATATCTTGACCAGTATAAGCTACTGAAGGATCTTATTTATTCTACCAAGATGAAATACTGCTCGTCTCTGATTGACGAAGCTGGAGATGATCAAAATTCACTCTTTCGTTTGATTGATCGTGTACTTCATCGCAAGCCTTCTATAGTCTATCCCACTGCCGCCTCAAGTGTTGAGCTTGCTGAATCCTTTAATGATAAAATAACGACTATTAGGAGTGAACTTCCACCAATTGATCCAATACAGTCTGAAGCGTTCGCATCATTTGATTATTCATCATTGACAGCGAACTTAAAGTTTTTTTGAGCCAACTACAACTGCTGAGT
Source organism: Montipora capricornis (assembly GCF_036669925.1). Taxonomy (NCBI): domain Eukaryota; kingdom Metazoa; phylum Cnidaria; class Anthozoa; order Scleractinia; family Acroporidae; genus Montipora; species Montipora capricornis. Next base: position 27,367,334 of record NC_090890.1, on the reverse strand, counting down.
TATCTCTTAATCTCTTCTTGATACTTTACCTTCGAGTCTCTTGATGAAGAGCCTACTTGACATTTTATCTGTAATTTCGACCAGTGTTAACATTTCTCTGGAGACATCAAGTGTGCCCTTATGCTTGAAGAAGGCTGTAGTTACACCGTTATTTAAAGAAACTTCAGCTGGACCATGAGATCATTTCCAACTTCCGTCCAGTCTCTAACCTTTCCTTCATATCACGAGGTTATTGAGAAGGTTGTTTCTATTAGACTAAAATCACAAGGGTTGTCCAATACTCACAAATAGACTCCGTTGGTGTTAGTACACTGATAAGTAGGGTCTCCATTGGTACCAATGGTTCAATACTCACAAATAGACTCCATTGATGTGAGTAATGATAAGAAGAGTCTCCATCGGTCCGGTACCAATGGTACGATTGGTACCACTAGAACATGAAGTCATTCCAATGGTTGCACTGATGAATATGCATTTCATTAAGAGCACTTAGATCATTTTCTCATGTGGTGTGGCTGAGTACAGGGTAATTCCGATGGACCATTTGTATCAATGGTCCATTGGTACCGCTAGAAAATGATGTCACTCCAATGGTTCTATTGGTGAATATGCATCTCATTAAGGGCACTTAGGTGATTTTGTTATGTGGTGTGGCTGGGTACAGGGCAATTCCGATGGACCATTGGTACCAATGGTCCATTTTGTACCACTAGAAAATGATGTCATTCCAGTGGTTCTACTGGTGAATATGCATCTCATTAAGGGCACTTAGGTGATTTTGTTATGTGGTGTGGCTGGGTACAGGGCAATTCCGATGGACCATTGGTACCAATGGTCCATTTGGAACCACTAGAAAATGATGTCATTCCAATGGTTCTACTGGTGAATATGCATCTCATTAAGGGGACTTAAATCATTTTTTAATGTGGTGTGGCTGGGTACAGGGCAATTCCGGGATCATTTGCGGTACAGTTTGGGGATCATTTGCGGTTCTGGGATCATTTGCGGTCCTGGGATCATTTGCGGACCCGTACAGTACGGCAAAGCAATGTATCACAATGTAAAACGCACGTGCAGGGCGTGCAGAGTTATTGTTTGGTCTAGTTAAATAAACCTATTGTTACGTGGGGTTCTCGTAGCCGCCGCCGTCGCCTTGCTTAAGTAATTAGCTCCCTATTGTCGTGTTTATGTCACCCTTGAAAGATCCATTCAAGGGACGAATCCAACTTCGTTCGTGTCGGTAACAAGAGCATATAAACCAAATTCCTTGATAAGAACCTCTAACTTTGTTTCCCATTTTTTCACCCCGGATTTGAGCCTGAAAACGTTCATAAAGGTGTGTGGTATACTAAGTTCGAGTACAAACCGAGTTGTTCTACAGTGTATCATGCAATAAGAAAGGGTCAACACTTAATTTCTGCAGAATATTAATGACAGAGCTCCATTTGAGGGCAGAGAATTTCTTGCGGTTTTAGTCAAGTGTCAAAGTTCCCTCTTCGTCTCAAGTTAAACCATGCGGAAGGAGTTGTTTACCAATGATATCGGACTCTTAATGAAAACTTTAGGACAATCTTTTTGCTATTACTTGATATGACAAGAAAACATATATACGGCACACAGAGAAAGTTTGTATTCACTATTTTCCCCATAATACACTTTGTTTGCCCCCCCCCAAATTTGGCGTAAACTATTGTTTTCAAATGCTCTTGGGAATATGCAGTGTCCCAAGAGCATTTGAAAACCATGGTTTATGCAAAATTTGGGGGGCAAACAAAGTGTATTATGGGAAATGTGAACATAGCGAATGGGGCAGCGGATTGAAGGTGGAATGAGACTAAATTGATTAGTTGAAGAAACTCTCTGTCCAAAGGAACGACCTGAAAATGGTTCTCATAATCTGTTAAATTCTACAAGTTATTGAGAAGGTCACTAGGTTGTGTTCTTGAAGGGGTACTGTCATGCGATAACATGCGCAGTATTTTTCACACGCAGAGATTTTAACAGACTTTAATTTTCTGTTTAAGTCTAGACTAAGAAAAGCACTAAAATGTATATTTATCTATTATCGATGATTTGGAGTCCAAGAAATAAAAGCAAACACAAATATCATGCCATATTTCTTTGCTGACAGCTGAATTCAGTGAATTGTGACCGGAAACACCGTCGGTTCAAGCGCTCCTCACACATTCAGAAATATTTTGTTCTCTTCGATGAACCAGTGATGTTATCAAGATTAACATGCCATTTTAAAGCTGAAACAGAGATCATTTATTTCCAAGAGACGACTTTGAAGTCGAAAGACGGTACGCAGAGAAACAATCAGCCGTGTTTTATCCCCGCTTGCGGTTTTATAATTCGTGCAACAAATAGACAAGTTCACGCTCTGGGGTGCAAATGTGTCAGCAGGGCAAGAGGGAGAGAAATTCAAAGTTTTGTAAGGAAGTTCAAAACGATGAAAAGTATTCGTGATATGCAATTTTGGGTTTTTTATTTTCCAAAACAGAAGATGTGCCCTCAAAGGTGCGGCAGAATAAATTTGGAGAGAATGGCTATTGTAAAAATTATAAAAATAAAAGAGTTTCTGCCATACATTTACTGTAATTCCGAAGGCACAAAACTAAAGAGAATACATGAAGACAAAAAAAGCAATATTTAGGAATTCCAAAGAACGGATACCAAGTCTAGTTCATCTCAGCTGTGAACATGAACTTATTTTTTTGGTTTATGAAGGCGAATGTCTATAAAGTAGAGTCATGTACAGTATATTTGCTGTGAATTTCCATACAAACCTTTGAATTTCCCGCCATGTTGCCCTGATTACCCATGATGCAATCATGAGCGTGAACTCGTCTTTTGACATAACCGGTGCAGTTCATCTAAACGCAGGTTTTTCTTTATTAAAATACACATTTTTGAACAAAGATAGTAAACGTTTATCAACAAACGATGATGCGGGGTTCTCTGACATTTAAGCAACTAGCTAGAAAGCGAAAATATCTGCGGAACGCAGTTTACCAGATATTTGTTTTCTGCACTCTCTTATGCGATTAATTAAGTGTTTTATGGTGTCTGTTTGTGTCCAGGTATTTAAGCGGTGTTAAGTATTTTGCATAAAGTTACATAAGTGTCTTGTTTATTCGATTCGTATTCATCCTTCTGGTCTGTTTACGCCTACTATCCACAGTTTCGTTTTTGCTTTCGCTATGCCCAAGGAGCAGCAGCAGAGGTCTTCGGTTTCTACCGTTCTCGTTAATGACGACTCAGTCGCTGCTGTCATCCCTACCATTAACCAGTTAATCCAGTCTTCCGTTGCCGAGTCTATCGGTGCTTTGACCGATAACCTTACGCATGTTATCGAAGATCGTCGGGCGGTTTCGCTAGGCGGTTTTCGGAGGAGAACGGTGTCGAACAAGCCGTTAAAAGCGCGCGTCGAGAAAGTTGCACCTGTAAGAAAAAGGGAAACCAACAGCAGTACGTTGAATCGTGTTGTTCAGGTTCTGGGGAGGTTTGACGAAGCATCCGACGCTTTTAAAGCAAAATCCTACGGCAAAGTCAAAGCCGCTTTTGAAGCAGGATCCTTCTCTTCAGCAAGCGGTCAGTCTAATCGAAGGGCTCTACGCAGCGCTTTGGGCCTTGTTTTAAGATAAGTAGTTTTCTTTACTCTACACGTTAGCCTTGCTTTGTTTTTAACTTCGGACTTATGGCGTTAGTCTCAGACCATATCCAATATTCTCCAGGATTTGTTGATTATTTTCGTTTCTTGTTTTTCTATTAACTTCTGGTAAGTGCAGAATGCAACAGATGCAAAAATATCTGCGGTACGCAGTTAGCAGATATTTGTTTTTTGTGTTCTCTTATGCGGTTAATTTGGTGTTTTATGCTGTCTGTTTGTGTCCAGGTATTTAAGGGGTGTTACGTATTTTGCATAAGGTTAAAAGTGTCTTGTTCATTCGTATTCATCCTTCTGGTCTGTGTACGCCTACTACCCACAGTTCCGGTTTTGCTTAATTTTATTGTTTCGCCCTCACCAGCTAATCAGGTTGATTTTAAAATTTTTGTTTTCATTTTCTAATATATAGTGCGGGGAATTCGCCCAATTGAGTGCTTTTTGTTTTAAGTTTCCGATTCTTCCGTTGTCAAAGATCAACCCGCGCCGTGCCTGACTAGATGAATGAGGGGACTTTCACCCTTCAGTTGCGTGTGATTTGCTCTCCATTGGTTTTTCGGATGAATTTTGTTCCGGCAATTTTTGTGCAGGGGTTAAAGGCCGTTTTAATTTCCTCCGTTTTTGGGCGTCCACGTTAGATGCTCCTCGCTCAGTTCACTCTCGATACCAGTTATCCAGCCCCGTGTTTTTTAAGCAATAATTTGTCGGCTGTTAGACATCCCGACTTTGGTGTTCATGCTATTTTTGAGCTTTTGGGCAATGGCTGTATCGTGGAGCCTCCTTTTTGCGCTAACCCTTTGCCGGTTGCGGTAGGCAAGATGCCTCACTTGGTGACCGATCTTAGGAACGTTTATTGCCATCTCGTTCGTTTTAAGCCTAGGTACAAAGACCTTCGCTCGCTCTCGCAGGTTCTTCAGGAAGGGCATCAGTTCTTTAC
>NC_090890.1:27347730-27352730 GCF_036669925.1 Montipora capricornis | reverse complement strand
CAGGCAAAACCTCAATCAATAACAAAATTTCCCAGGCAGCTCATCGAAACACCTGTGTTTTTGCCAGCCAGTAAGATTCCTCTGGGGAACAGATAATGTGAGGAACAGATTCGTTGGGTGCCCCTGTAGATTGGCTGTGTAGCCAGCATGGTTGCTCTGATAGTGTAGTGGTGATCACACCCAACTGGTAATCAGGGGACGTGGGTTCAAATCTCGCTCAGGGCATAAAATGTTTTTCTCCCAATGAAAATGTCATCCACGAGTTGTCCGTCCTTGGTACCTTCAAACTTCATGAATTACATTTCGCCAGAGGCTTGGACTGTGAATCCATTTGTGATCCTCCTGGGGGGCAGAGATGCGCTGTTGGCTCGAGAGACCCTCTTAACTTGTATATACATATATAGATCCCTTGAGCCAACAACGCATCAACCCCAGGAGGATAGCAAATGGATTCACGGCCCAAGTTGAGGATAAATTGAGAGAAAGTTACGGGAAACTCAACACTGGCAACTTCTGGGGAAAACTGTAATTGCCATGAACGGGATTTGAACCCACGTCCCCAGTTTTCCCCAGAAGTTGTCCAGTGTTGAGTTTCCCGTAACTTTCACTCAATTTCTTCTCAACTTGGACTGTGAATCCATTTACGATCCTCCTGGGAGTGATGCGTTGTTGGCTCAAGGGATCTACTTAACTGACTCTTTACATTAATTACCCTTGTCCGCCTGTGAATCACATGTTGATCAAGCGTTATCACACAGAAAAACTGGCCCATTAGGGAGTCCCACGTAAATGCCTTACATTAAGTGATCAATCAGCCATGACACCCTCCACAAAAAGCAGCTTTAAATGCAGGAAAAAAAACGACTGCCCGCTGAAAAACAACTGCCTCACCTCAAGCTTCGTCTACAACGCCAACTTAACAACAGAAAGTTACACAACCGGAAAGAACTACATTGGACTAACAGAAGGAACTTTTAAACAACTTTACACGCAGCACAAGCTTTCTTTTCGGAACAGAAACTATTCAAACAGCACGGAACTATCAAAACATATCTGGACACTCAAAGACAACAACAGCGATTTTACAATTAACTGGAGTATTTTAGCGACCGCTCCGGCCTACAGCAACAAAAGCAAGCGGTGCCACTTGTGCCTAACAGAAAAAAAAACTTTATTTTGTTAGAGCCAAGAAGCCGTCTTTATTAAATAAAAGAACAGAACTCATTTCTAAATGCAGCCTGTCCCCTTTTTTCCTACGGAGTTTTTTGGGGCAGGCTTTTTCTGGCTACCCTGGTACACTTACACGTAGCGTTCGGTTATTTACCCTTGCTGTAGCTATGCTCCTTTTTTTTTTCGGCTATCATTAAAGTGGGTTATGGCGTTACTCTTAGGCCATATCCAGTATTCTCCAGGATTTGTTGGCTATTTTAGGGCGCGTTCGATTGACCCTATTCCGGAATAAGAATACATGGAGTGATGATTAAAACGGTATGTTTGGTGCGTTTTGAAGCTGCAAGGATGATAAAAATATGTTTAAAATAGCATTTTAGAAAATGTTTGACAATTTTAATGTGAATCTCCGCAAAAACGAAGGATTTCCAACTTGTATTCCATGTATTCCTATTCCGGAATACAGTCAATCGAACGCACCCTTAGTTTCTTGTTTTTCTATTAACTTCAGGTAAGTGCAGAAATGAGCCGCGAAGATGGACTTTGATCCTGGATACTAGTGAAATGGCTCACATTTCCTTTACACCGTATGTCGATTTTCCCAGGACTCCACGCCTTAGAGAATGTTTCTCTTCATTGTAGATGCTGTAATGGTATTTTGACTGCTCTGCTTTGCTTTCTTGAGGAGAATGAATATCTATTTGTGCGCTGAGTGTTTGAAATTCTGCATGCGACAGTCGAAATTAAAATTTTCACGTTTCGATTTTAAAAATCGCATGCACGACCGTGACTGCAGTGTCCTTTAAATGCCATTAGTATAAATACACAGGTGATTATACAAAATCGCGCGCTCTCATTGGCTCGCTATCTTGGATTATCGGCTGTGTTACGAAAAATAGTATTGCGTGACAAGCGTTACTTTCTAGAAGCTTCGCGAGAGTTCGTAGTTTGTTTATATTTAGGTTTGTACGTAAGCGTTTCTAAATCGGTGTGTTTTGTAATCTTTCTATAATTAGATTGATTACTAATTTAGAAAGTTCTAGAAGTTTATTGTCAGAGTATATAAGTAGACGAGTTCAAGCGGAGTGTTTTTCTAACTAGTTTTTCACAAGCGAAGAGAGTTGGCGTTGGCCGTGTTTAGTCAAGTGTGACAGAAGCTGTGTTTATTCAAGTTGGCGGAGGCCGTGTAAGTTTATCAAGTACGTGTTGTTTAGAGTTTACTTCGTGGAAACTACGTTCATTTTTGGAATAAATCTTCTTGTTGTTGTTCCGACAACCCTGCGTTCAGTTTAGTCTGCAAGCTAACTTTCCTCAAAACATTCGAACTCGTAACATTGGGGGCCTGTCCCGGAGAGGAATTCATTTGTTTGCTGACTACAGAAACCAGGAAAGGACAATTCAAGAAGGAGTTACAGCTAAAGTAAGGAGAACTGTGCAAGAGAGTATATTGTGTTTTTGCTGTGGAATACTGCTATGGAAATGGAAAAGCTTTTGCAGATGGGGAAAGAATTTGGATTGCAAGGAGAAAAGCTGCTCGAGTTTGTAGAGAAGCAACAAAAGTTAGAACAAGAAAGAAGAAAGGAAGAGGAAGAAAAAAGAAGGGAACAGGAAGAAAAAGAAGAAAAACGCAGACAACTAGAACAGGAAAGAAGAAGGGAAGAGGAAGAAAAAGAAGAGAAACGAAGACAATTTGAAGAAGAACGAAGAAGAGAACAGGAAGAAAGAGAAGAAAAAAAGAGGCAATTACAAGAAGAAAGAGAAGAGAGACGTCGAATGCTTGAGGAGGATAAAAGAAAGGAAGAGGAAGAAAAAGAGGAAAGGCGCAGAAGAGAAGATGAAGAGAGAGAAACTAGGCGACAAGAACGCGAACTAAGAAAATTGGAGATGGAAGCCGAGCTGTTGAAACAAAAAGAGGCTATTGAAGCGGCAAAAAGAGAACATGAACTGGAGATTGCACGTTTGGCTGTGGAGAGTGCTGACGGACGTCCTGAAGTGAGAGAGGATCGGGCTAAGGCACCTAAACTCCCCTCGTTTGTTGATGGCAAAGACGATTTGGACGCGTATTTGCAGAGGTTCGAGAGATTTGCCGAGACAGCTAAGTGGAAAAAAGATGGATGGGCATCGAAGCTCAGTGCTCTGTTGTCTGGACGGGCACTAGAAGTGTATTCACGTCTATCGGAGGACGCAGCTAAGGATTATGACAGGGTAAAGATTGCGTTAATGAAGAGATATGACCTTACCGAAGACGGCTATCGTCGAAAATTTAGAGCATCCAAACCAGAAGTTGACGAAAGTCCGGAGCAGTTTATTGTGCGACTGGACAGATACCTGTTAGGTTGGCTAGAGCTTTCGGATACTGCGCGAACCTTTGATGGTCTTAAGGACTTGATCGTGAAAGAACAATTTATTGACTCTTGCCCTAAGGATTTGGCAATTCACCTGCGAGAAAGGGCACCTGAGACCCTAGCTAAGATTGCGAAGATCGCTGACCAATACTTGGAGGCTCATGGTAAACATTTGTTCAGCTCAGCGAGCAGAAAGCCAACAGTGCAACCTGAGAGGGACGAAGCCAAGAACATGCAGGTTAATCCACCAGCTCTGCATTGCTTTAAGTGCAACACCCGAGGTCATAAAGCTGTCAACTGCCCAACCCTAACAAGAAAGTGTTTTCTGTGTGGCAAGCCGGGACATGAAGCTAGAAACTGTCGATCAGGTGGACGCAGATCAGGAGGACAAAGTAAGGATGGTAACCCTGTGCAGCGTGGTCAAGCGAGTGCCAGTTGTTTAGTTCAGCCACCTGAGGTTAAACCTACTGATGAAGAAATTAAGGCCTGTATTAAAGATGATAAGCTGCTGTTAGCCTGTGGTAAGAAGATTCCATTGTTGAGTAGTGCTTGTGTTGAACCGTTGACTGGAGTTAGAAGTAAAATGCCTGTCGTGAAAGGTAGAGTTGGAGAGAAGCCTGTTGATGTCCTGAGAGATACTGGTTGTAGTGGAATTGTAGTAAAGAGGGATCTTGTGTCTGAGGATCAGTTTACTGGCGAATTTAATGTTATGCTGCTCATTGACAATACGGCAAGGAAAGTTCCCATCGCAAAGATTGATGTTGATACACCTTATCTCAAGGGCCAAGTGGAAGCGCAGTGTCTTCCCGATGCTGTTTATGATTTAATTATTGGTAATGTACCAGGCGCAAGAGCCGCTGACGACCCAGACCCAAGCTGGCAAGTTCCCGTACAAGAAGCTTGTGCTGTAACCACGAGAAATCAAGCTAAGAAAGCTGAAGAACATATTCCGTTGAAGGTACCAGATACCAAAGAAAGTCCCGTAGTTGATAGAGAAAAGCTCAAGCAAATGCAGCGTGATGACGAGAGCCTACAGAAATTTTGGGAGAAAGATGACGTAGTTGCGAGAGGCCAGGCTGAGACTTCATTTGAAGTGAAAGGTGGAGTTCTGTACCGCGTCTACAAGCACCCTTATGTGAACGGAGGTAAACCCCTGAAGCAGGTTATGGTTCCTGTGCAGCTGAGAGGTCGAATAATGGAACTAGCGCACGGATCGATAATGGGAGGTCACATGGGAATAAAGAAAACGACTGATAAGATTCAAAGCGCGTTCTATTGGCCAGGCATTCAAGGGGACGTGACTCGTTATTGCAGGTCCTGCGATGTATGTCAGAAGACAGTTAACAAGGGTTCCGTACCGAAGGTTCCCCTAGAGAAGATGCCATTAATTGACAAGCCGTTTAAGAGAGTAGCAATCGACCTGGTTGGACCTATTGTTCCCCCGAGTGAGGACGGCCATAGATATATATTGACATTGGTCGACTT
>NC_090890.1:27337730-27342730 GCF_036669925.1 Montipora capricornis | reverse complement strand
GAAACAAAAGGATTGATTCAGCCCATGAGCCGCGTTCACGGTCATTGCTCTTGTCCATTCCACGTGGGTTCTTCTGTTGTTGTCGTTACATTATATAGTTATATCAGGGGCACCCAACGAGAAAATCTAATATTTATACGGTAGATATAGGCATATTTTTATCCAATATACATTTTTTCATCTGTTCGGATTTCCTAGCTGAAAGTCTAGTGATCCGAAAAACGTACCTTTTCGAAAAATTTCAGCCAGAAAAAAGGCTCCCGAAAATTCTAGGTGACCTTTTTAGGGTAAAAATCTGTTTAAAATGGGCAATTATACCATTTTTCAGATGTTCGAAAATCCTAGGAGAGGCAGGCAAGCAAGACATTTTACAACAAATGTATCTCAAATCGTCTTCGGAATAGATGTTTTCCGAAAATCGACGTTGGGTGCTCCTGTTATATCGTGGAATATGCCTTTGTTTTAAGTGTGGAGCGAAGACAAGCTGAACAAGAAATTCGTAGTGGCTGAAAATTGAGCAGAACTTGTTTCCAAAGGTAGCTAAAGGTAAGCGATTCCGTTTATATTCGTTTATTTCATGAGTGCATGGCGTGAAAGAATGCTGCATGGCCACGAGTGATCTCCCAGATTAATATTCATATATTTAAAGCTTCTCTTTGTTTTGGTGATCGTCTTTGTTTACATATACTATTCGTTGGATGAATTTTTCTTTCATAAGTAAATGTATGCCGCAAAACAACCACGCCTTTTCTGTTTTGGTCGATTGTGAAACCGTCGCCTTCAATTTGAAGAAAGCTTGAACATATTTCAGTAAGTTATTTATGGCAGGTAGAAACTTATTAAAAAGCTTGTAACAATTTTTAATAATAAGTCACTGACTCATATAAAAAGCGTAGAATATTACAAGTGAAGACATGCAACGTCTATATTCATTGAATTTTATTTGTATCAGGAAAAGAAAAACTTGGCTTAAATTCAGACGTTGAGGTTGCGTCAATGAAGACGGAACGGAGGTCGATGAAGATATCTTTGGGGAGCTTCCACCATCCATCATCTTCATCATAAAAGACAAAGTTGCTACTCCTGAAGACACAATGGGTGAAGACATTGAAACTATTCAGAAAGTTATTTTAACTAACTTATTTATTTTTAAGATGAAACAACAACAATGATATTCAGTGTAAGGAGAAATGTAGACTCGGAAAAATATCCGAGTCCCAGATGGGATTTGAACCCACGACCCTCCGTGATCTAACCCTAACCCTAACCCTAAAACCTCTAACCACTGAGCTACTGGAGACTCTATGGTGAGCAAGGGTCAATAGGCTAGTTTCGAATTGAGCAGCAACAAAAGAACAGAGTCGAGGTTCATGGGAATAATTCGCATTTTCCTTTGCTTTGAACAATACAATATGCTAATTATTCCCCTGAACCTCGACACTGTTCTTTTGTTGCTGCACAATTCGAAACTAGCCTATTTGTGGGTCTCGACTGGAACCGCATCGCAAGGCTACACAGCCAAGTATTGACTAGCATATTTGAAACTCACTAACAGCATCGCGCTGTCACATTAATGCATATCAAGATGAAGCCAACCAACCTCCAAAGTGAGTGTGTTAAAGATGAAACAACAACAATGATATTCAATGTAAGGAGAAATGTAGACTCGGAAAAATATCCGAGTCCCAGATGGAATTTGAACCACGATCCTCCGTGATCTAGTCGGATGCTCTAACCACTGAGCTACTGGAGACTATGGTGAGCAAGGGTCAATTTGTGGGTCTCGACTGGAACCGCATCGCGCGGCTACACAGCCAAGTATTGACTAGCATATTTGAAACTCACTAACAGCATCGCGCAGTCATTTATTATGTATCTTTCGCATGAAAACTTGAATAAACTACTTTAAGCGGGCGTAGTATATTAAGGCTCAAAGGTAGATAAAACCCAGCAATGCTAGCACGACTGTATTCGACCTGCATGACCAATAAATGCGGTGTCTAAATTATGCGAGTGTAGATCTTCAAATTGAAGTATGTGGTTTCGATGGCAAATAAATAAACTCAATAAATTAACTAACAAAGCAAACTACGCACATAGCAAGTACTTCACTGAGCAAATTTAGATGGAAAAAAGACATTCTTGTTAGTTTAATCAGGAATTGTTGCATTTTTAGGACAACTAGCTTCCAACCCAAAAATACTTAAAGCGCCCAAGAACCTGAGTAAAAGCACAGTGAGTACGAAGGCGAAGATCTATGGGTTCAACAATGGCAAAGCAATACTAGACGCCTGTCAAAAAGCCTTTAATGAAGCAGCCTTTGAGTTGGCAAAAGAAGAACAGGACCTGCTTTACAACAGAGCCGAGCTAAAAACCAAAGCAGAGGTGACAGAGCCAAAGCCGAAAAGATCAAAGATCAGTTAGGATGAGAGAAAAGAAAAAATTTCTTCTGTTTCCATCCAGTTAGAATTGATACCGACAATGCAAATATCATCAAATCAGCAGTTGTGCAGTAAGGCTACAAGCGTTAAGGACTATGCGCTTTGCGCAAAACTCCAAGCGGAAATAAGGCAACCGTTAAAGAAAGAAGGAGGATTGGAAACGCAGCTGAAATTGTTACAAACGAAAGAAAGGAAAAGCTCTTGGTATCAAACACAGAATAAGCCTTCCTTGCCACCACCACAAAGTTGTAGCCAGTCTTTAACAATGGATTTAAGAAAGCTTTTAACAGTCAAGACAGCGTTTAGCAACTGCTCAAAAGAAGTGGCACCCGAAGTACCCATCAGTCAACAAAGTAAACGTACCGAAATGGAAACAGCTACTAACGAAAATAAAGTTCCTTTTAATTCAAGTGCCGAAGTCCAGGTGACCTCAAGCACAGACGCCAGTTTTGAGAAAGAAAAACCTACAGGTGAAAATGAAGATTGTGTCCTTTCAAGTGCCGAGGGTAAACTGATTTCAAGCCACAGACGCCATTCCCCCAGATAACAAACGTGGTCATTTTTTATTATAGACCGTCCCCAGACTAGTAATTACAGGGTGGGGACAGAAACTGATAAAACCAAAGAGCTCATATCAAGTTTAAGAAGAGAAGAGCAGAAATGTTTAAGGACCTTCACCACACAAGAGGCATCTGTGAGTACAGTCAAGATCAGCAAGTTCGAAGGATTAAATTAGATGCGGAACATAAGCTTGCAAAGGCAGAAAATTGTGGCCAATACCATGAGGTTTGTAAAAGCGGTTGCAGAGAAATGGTACATGCCGCTGAGCAGTGCATTCCTCTTTCCCAATTGTGGAGAAGGTGCTTAACACTAATACCATACGACTGCGCGAAAGCTCAAAGACGACTTCTGCAGATGCCTGCGGTGTGTATTAGATTTAACAATGGACCAGGTGTTGTCGTGGCTGAAAAGAAGGACAACAACTACTACGATGACGTGGTCTCCAAAGTCAATGAAATGGGAAAGATGGTAACTGTAAACAAGGGAATCCCTTAACAAGAGATGACTGCCAGGGCCTTCTGCAGCGAATTAAACACGTCAATCAAGTGTAGCGAATTAAGCACGTTATTTCAAGTACACATAATTTGTCTAAGCGACAAGCAGATTAGCTAGGTATCAGGGATCTAAGGAAGAGAGCTATCCAAGTGGAAAATGATACTTAAACTGTGAAAAACATTCGAAGTAAACACCACTGTTTTGTTAAAGTTGACCAAAAGGCTTTCCTGGACTCAAAAGGTATTAGGTATCAGGAGTATTTGTCAAGTGGTTCGGATAGCTGAGAAAGTGATTCGGAGAGTGACGATATTGTTGCAGTTGAAGTAGATTTGAATGTTCAAGCACTATTACCCCTCCAAGAGGTGGAATCAGATATGGAATAGAGTGAAACCCAGGTTATGCAAACAGAACCTATCACAACACATCAAAGAACCATGGATGTCAACTCCAACTGATGAACATCCTCCGGAAGAGCAAGACAGAAACTGCCCACACAAGAGCATACCTGATCTAGATGTAAACTCGATCTGTGCTTGTTCTTGACATTCTTAAAGAAAATGACTTCAATTGGTTTGCGTTTGTTGCCTACTTAGAGCCAAAATGTCTTAGTCAGGGATACACGCAAGACGTTTTTGATCAGTTTTTAAGTGACTTTGCAAGCCAGTTACATAATCTTGGCTGGAATGACGAGCACTACAGACTACCTGAACAATCCAGGGATAGTCTACCTTTCAGAAATGCAAGAAAAGGAGATCAGAGCGGAGATGATAGAGGAAGGCGAGGATGAAAATGACCTCACGAGTAATGAGACAGCAGACGATATTGACAGGGAAAATAAAATTGTGCCAGATAAAAGACAAAGCAAGAAAGAAGGCGCAAGCTGAAATATAGGGATCTGGTCAATTTCAGAGAAAATCTGTTCACCGAATGGGCACCATTGAAAAACGGCACCTCGACATTGGAGAGGTTATGGAGAAGATGGTTGCAGAAGCGGATTTTGGTGCTGACAAGTGGCGGCGAACTGGTGTTTATACATTTTCAGGAGACACTAAAAAGGAGAAAAGGATCACATTCAATAGTCTTGCCGAAAAACTAAGTGATCAATATGGGGAAAAGATTAGTTATGGTACAGTAGTCCAGTTGTGCCTTCCACGAAATAAACGAAGGCAATCTAGCAAGCGATATAAGGGAGTTGCTAACATCAAGTATCAAAAGCCCATGCAGGAAAGGATTCGATCTCAACTTTAAAGTGCCCCCGGGATAAAAAAAACCACTTCCTTTTTTCCTTCAGATTTTGAAAGTGTGTTTGCTTAACACCTGACTGGCAAAATTTTGAGCTTTGATTTTTATCCAAAGGCCGTTTACTTTGAGTGTAAGTTTTGGATTTCACGGTCCGTCATTACTCACGTTCAAAACTGACCGATTGGACCTCAGACGGTTGGATCCAGGGAAAAGTGACGTCAGAGGCTCACTAGATTAAAATTTCAGCGTGTGAACGCAGCT
>NC_090890.1:27330230-27332730 GCF_036669925.1 Montipora capricornis | reverse complement strand
ATTGATGGTCAGAATTCGTCCTTGGCCTGTATTAACCATGGAGTACCACAAGGATCTATTTTGGGTCCTCTCATCTTATTTATGAATGATTTGCCACTTTATATTACAGCGCAGGTAGATCTGTATGCTGACGATACGACTATCACCTGCTCTGCTGACTATAAGTCTATGCATAAACTTGAAAGTGACCTTGATACTTCTGTCTCTGAAATCCCAAACTGGACTGTGTCTAATAAACTACCCATTAATGTAGACAAGACAAATGCAATGATCGTGACTGGCAAGAGACTTAAATCCAAATTGGATTTTCAACCATCAGTGAAGTTTAGTGATCATGAACTAGTGAGCGATGTTTCTAGTACTACTCTGTTGGGTTTGGATATTGATAGTCACTTATCTTTTACTCAATGTAACATGTTGATAAAATTTGTAAGAAGCTTTCTCAACATATAGCGCTTCTCAGAAAAATCAGAGTTTATCTGCCTCTTAGGCAAAGACTGTTATATTATAATTCGATATTTAATATTCATCCTATTATAACCTACGCTAGTGTTATCTGGTCATGTTGTGATAAAGAATCTTTGAACAGAGTATTGAAGCTGCAAAAAAGGGCGGCTAGGGTTATTTTGTCTGCCGATAGAGATTCGCCATCTGTACAATTATTTATTAGAAAATAAGATAAGCGGTTGTTCTCTAGTTTTCAAACAGTTTATTCAGGGTACCTTACCCAATTATTTAATCAAATAGTTTACTGTTAATAATCAAGTCCATTCTAGAAATACTAGGTATGCTAAATTTAATTTAGTTTGCCCTAAGTATATACATGAGACAGAAGGTGGAAAGTCCTTCTTGGTTAGAGCTTGTGAACTTTGGAATAAGTTATCTTTAGAGTTAAGACGTAAAGATTCTCTTCCTGTATTCAAGAAGAGTTTATTTAATGTAATTTTTAAAGAACAGCTTAGTTTAAATCGTTTTAGTATTTAGCCTGACATTAATTTAATTTAATATTTACTAGAATTAATAGATTTGATAGCATAATTTTTTAGATATTTAAATTCTGTATTTTATACTATTTTTTGAGGGCCACAAGTTTATTAGCTTTTAGCTATTTAGTGTTACCCTCCATAAATAAAGTGTGTATGTATGTATGTATGTTGTTGTAAGTGTTTTTTTTTTTACCGAATTTACGCGAAAAGAGTTCAAAACTAGATCAACCCGAAAAACTGTAAAATATTACTGAAATATTACCGAAAACTTAAACCTACTTGTTTGCCCGGGCTATAATCTTTAAGTAAAGTGATTTTAAATTGCTATAAGTCTTGCTAAGAAATGTAAGCAAATTAGATCGCTACAGTCATCACCTTACACTCAGTGTCGGACTCCAATACAGTTTCACGTCATAATTTATATCATATGTAAATACAACAACTTCTAATATCCAACTTTTTTTCTTCTTAAAATATGTTTTCTATGTACCTATTACGAGTAAACAAAACCGTAAAAAATGGGTAGTCACTATGCTCGTTTCTTGGCAACACGATGATAAATGGATGGCAAGGACGAGTTCCAAAACAACACATTTTTTTTAACGGAGAAGAGTTATCATTATTGCTCTTAAAAGCTCTTAAACGACAAAAGTGGCCTTTGTTGCTTCTCTTCAGATAGCCGGCATGAAAGGCCGATATCTCCAAAGTCGCAATGTTATGCGCAGTATGAGATGTGCGGTGCAAAACAAGGCCGAATCACCTTAAAGGGGCACTGTCATGAGCTGCGCATGCTCGAGTTTCTTTGCTCTCGAGCCCACGGAAAATTCTAGCCGCCATCATGGATTCACGCGTGAGTCACGTATATTCGCCGGAGATACTCCTTTGTCCACCATGGCCCTCCACAGTGGACACCATTTTGAATTTGTCGATTCAACTTGAAAATAGTTAACCTCACACTTTTGAAGTTTTCACAAGACGCTAGCGCATGCGCTTCTCGTGACAGTTTCCCTTTAAGAAACCTTATCATATGGCCCGTACGGCACCGCGCGCGATTTCATTGTAAAACTATCGGGAAAATGCCCGTATGAGGACCGTACGCATTTGCGCGAGCAGGGCCGGAAAAGGCCGTACGCCCCTGCTAGGAATACGTACTTCTCTGTGCAATGCAATGTTAGGGAATTTCGTCACTTTTAAACATCCAAGTTATTTAGAGCCAGAAAAGCAAATGCAAATCTCGTGCTTTATTTTTCAAACCCACAAAGCGGACAAAGGGGCGCATTGTTTCCATCAACCAATCAAAATCAAGTCGAGTCGTGTTTACAAAATATCTCACAAACTCAGTGGAAACCCATTGCAGGCAATTTTCGCATGTATTCTTAGAAAAATCTTATTTCTAAACGCCATGTGGTAGAAGAAAGTTCCATTTCCTCTTTTTCATGATGTAAGTACATTGTTTTAAGTTTTAGTTTGTGCTTTTGAATTCGTAAATTTGACCCCTGCACACATTCGCACAT
>NC_090890.1:27307730-27315230 GCF_036669925.1 Montipora capricornis | reverse complement strand
GAAGAAAGCAAATTACCAATAAGCAACATGCGAGCACAATTGCCAACACCCAGAGCATTTAACAATTTGCATTTGTGAAAAGGCTGAGAAAATTCAGGACTGCAAGGCGTTTGAGAAAAACGTTTTGAAGCGTGTTTTTAAGCGTCTCAGAACGCGTTTCGAAGGCGTTTGACAAAAACGTTTTGAAGCACGCATCTTTCGAGCATCTTCGCTTCAGAGACACATCTGCTGCGAGAAGGTCAATTTTTTGGTGTCATGATTTTAAATGAAAGAAGTTGCCGCGGTAAAGAAAGCTAAGAGGGAAGTGAGAATGCAAATGTAATTGATCACGTAAATTATGTTTGAGTCCCCCCAATTCCCCCACCTTCCCCATAAAAAGGCCTTAAAAACACTTGTGCGAGTAACAAAAAAGCGTTAAAACGCGATCAAAGAGTTAAAACGCTTTTGGACTGTATCCTGAGATAACAAACTCCTTCATCTGCATGTCGTAACATAAACATTTAACAATTATTCGCCGAAGTCGAGGTGAATATAGGTAAAAAAAAAATTAATTAACAGAGACGTAGTTGAACTTTTTATTCACCGATATTCACCGAGCCTGAGGTCGCAATAATCGTTGTAGTATAATTATATCGGTGATTATTTGAAAAATATCCGTTAGTCCGTCACCTTGACAAAACGGCTTTTTGAAAAAGAATCGCTTAGGTGATTATCGCCCAATAATCACCTCAAGTGCAACCAATCATCGCAGAGACTTTTCAATAATCACCTATGTATTTATGCTAAATACGAATATGGGAGGAAATAAGCCGAGTGGTGAGGCGGCCTTATTAGAAGTCTACCATTTTCAAAATTCTTTACATTTACTATACAAGCTGAGTACCTAAGGAACCAAAAACATTTACTTCTTGAAACGGTGACGATTACGTACCAGTAGCCTTTATTTTTTTTCTTCGAGCTTCTTTGGCTCGGATGGGAGGAGTGGGTGAGGGCCATGGCTCCCCCTTTCCAAATAAAAAAGTGAACCTAGTTAGATACACGACGATTTACGAAAACGTCAAAAACAACCTCGTTCTCAGGGCTTTTCACCGCCGAGAGTACGATGGTCAAAAGCCCTGGAAACGAGCTTGCGTCGCGAAGGGTCCAATTTACTCTTCTCTCCAACTTCAACATCACTCGCTTCTGGCAAGACGATTACATCACAAAGAGTCTCCTGACCTCTGGCCTTTAACTAAAAATATACAGCTGCCGGTATATTACAATGGTAATCCTTATACCAACCTTATGGCTAGAAATGTGTGGCAAACGCTTAGACGTAAAAGGACACTTCGTGTTGCATATTAAATTTTGGCGTGTGGATATAATAATTACTTGCATTTTTGGACATAATTGTTCCCATTTTTAAAAGAAGAGTTTATGAAACTCACCTTTCTTCGAAGTGTCTTGCTGGAAGCATCCTCTCAACTAACGCACATTTTCGTTTTAGTGGGGGTTGCACCCTGTTCTTGTTTCTCACCCAAATGACTAAGGCAGCCATATTGGAGGTCAATACAATACAATTTCGTTTAAAGTTTAGCTCCCAGCGGAGAGACAGATTATTGTTCTTGCCATCCAACATGGCCACCATGACGTCACATGGAAAGCCAGCAATTTCTGGATTTCTTTGTTTCCGCTCCTGAACCAACCGAAATGCGCAAAGAGCACCATCCACTTGTGTGACATGTACAAATTCTTCTCTTTCGTCTCATTAATTATTTATAAAGGAAAAGAAATAATGTTTTTTATTGGTTAATTTACTGTATATATCACTGCATATCTGTATATCCTTTTTTACAGCTTTACCTAAATTTAGGATCGATTCTCTTCGTTGAAATGTTTCGCACAATAATCAGAGAACATGAAGGCTCATTACAAGGGAGACCTATGGTTCTGTCAAACCACTGAAATAACACTCGTCGCAATATTGAATAACATACTTGCAGCAGTTTATTTTGATGCAAAATTCGATTGTTACAAATTGCGGAAGATATTTAAAAGTGGGGCACCTTTATTTCAGTGTTGGACAGAACACTCAGTGGTGATGCTAAGTAAGTAGTTTATGATAAACCCATCAGAATAATACGTCTGATGGTGTAGAAACTACTTATAACTGTTCAGAGGTTGATTCAATATTTGTTGTTTTCGACAGCATCATGATCATCAGATGGCTTATTGTGTGACTCATTATGTATTTTCTCATTTCAAAGTCTCCTCCTATCAGCAAGGGCACTTACACACTGTGGAACCCAGTGAAGAACGGTGTGATCAAGTTTGAACCCAACAATACCAGCGTTTTCACAAATGGAGAATTGGGCATAACTAACGCCGAAAGTAGGAGTGTTTTGTCTTCCTAGACTCATTAAGTAAAGGTTCATGTTATCTCAATAGACATTGCGTGGCATAGTTCCAGCGTTTTGATTGGGTTATTTTCGAATTTTCCATAAGTGCGAAATTCAACGCGGCGCCCAATGTCTTTTGCAATCGGCTAACATGGGCCTTCAGCTAATAATCCTGGATTACTGGAACGGTAAACTGCGGTGTCCACAGGATCATAAGACTCGATTTTGACTTAGACTTTTGTTTGTTTTTTTCTCAGCATAAATTAAGATTGTTAAGGCTTTCTTGACGGACAAAGTTCAAACAGTGTTAACAGTTAAATAGTGTTAATATGCTCTTGGAGAACTGGGTCTGTAAAAACTGTGATAGCTGCTTACTTGCCATCAGACTTAAGAGTAGTTTCAAGTAGTTTATCTCTGCTAGCATTCACACGTGACCCAAAGCACAATAACACTTTGGACAGGCCAGTGGTTTACCCGGTGGATAGCGTTATCCACCCTTTGAACAACTGGTGCTTCAGGTAGATACGTCCAGGCTATCCGACATGTTCAATCTGTGCAAGTATTTCAGTATTTGCTCAAGTAATGGTAAGTATGCATACTCCAAGCACATCTTTGTTTCCAAAATATAGGAAATGTGTTCAGAAAAATGTCTAAAATCATAGTGCGCCTCGAAAGTCTGAGTTCAAATAATTGGAAACTCTAGCGCACCTTCCTTTACAAAATTATTCCTTGAGACGGTGCCCCTGTTGTCTAACGAAGGGTTAGCACTCGAGACACGAGCTTTCTAATGAAATTTCCTTACGGTAGTCAATATACTTTTATAGAAACTAAATTTCTGTTCCCCACCGGGTGGGACATTGCGATAGGTGGTCGGTACAAATCCTCTGCAGAGGTATGGATCCGAGTCCCGTTGAAGCTTCCTGAATTGCTCAGGTGTCTGAAAGAGGGAATTGCTTAAAATGTCCAAATAGAGCGTTTACACCTGACGTCACGGCGGCCATGTTGGTGTTCCTAAACAATGGAACGGCGGCCAGGTTGGTGTACCCAACTAATCCTCCGGGAATTGAGCTCTATTATCATGCAAACGTTTCCTTTTGTTTCGGTGGAAAAACAAGGTTACTGGTCACGTGAGTGAAAACACTCTACAAGTGCGAGAATCATATTTTACTTTCATCCATAACCCGCACAGCTAAACCCGCACTTAAATATATACGTTTCTTTCATCAAGTCTTCTCACGGGAACACAAGGGCCCAACAAATTGACCCGCTCTCAACTGAGTGGCTACATTCTCCATTTTCGAATTCCCCATAATACACTTTGCTTGCCAAATTATTATAGAGCAGTTTTCAAATGACTGTCGAAAGTAATTACCCGATTGCAATTTCTACGCGTGGTGATTGGTTCACTGAAAGATCTCGCGCTAGTTTATCAATCAATCAATGAAAAGGAAGACCAAAACCAATTACTATTTGAAGACGGGATTTTTCCCGCGCTTTGAGCAAGTTACATGGAATTGTTTCGGAATTGGATTGGTTCATTGCGCTGTTTGCATCTGCTATGATTGGTCGAAGTAATTACTTTGGTATTTGGTTTTACGACACTCGATTGAAAACTGCTCTAGTTTAAGCAAGGACAACGGCAAAAGTCAACGAAAACTTCATTGATGTGTCCACGATTGTACAAACGGGCGAACTATTGATCATATAACTGGATTGCTGTTAACGGTTTAGAAGTAAATGTAGAAGTTGAACGGTCGGTTTATTATCGTATCATCCGCGGGCTCCCGTTATCAAAACCTGAAATCATTGCTTTATTTCACGTTGTTGTTCACACAGCACGGCAAAGAAATGGACTTAAATGGGTGCAGCAGGTGCAGCAAAATTATTTTCGTTTTGTAACCAATAACATTCTTCCCTTTTGGCACAATCGTTACCATAGCCGTTCTTCGATGCTTAAATTGCCTTATGCCACAATGCCGGGGCTTGTTCATATGGAGTTTGGGGACCCCAGGGTAGATGAGGTACCTTGCCTCGATGGGGTAACCAATCTCTCTTTTTATCTTGATCATATATTCACATGAGAGGTGGGGTACCTCACTGAGGCGGGTACCCAGATCGTGTAACCCGATTAATTAGATGGAGAGAGTTTTCTCCATGTGAATGCTGAAGCCTGACTGGGGTAACATCCATCCGGCCATCTTTGTTTGTGTTCGTGCTTAGCGACCACGCGATAGCATTTGGAAACCTCACCACAGTCGCCGGGGATATTAATAATAATAATAATAATAATAATAATAATAATAATAATTTTCACACGATAAAACAAAGACACAAATAAACTATAATAGATTGCAGGGTGTGTTTGCTGAGCAAAGTAGGAATAAAAAGAAGAATATAATTTTCCCAAAACTAGCCAAAAACAGATATGACTATTTAAAATTAAAACAAAAAAAAAGCTCTTAGAAGTAAAACATATTGAGGATAATAATTTATGAATAAAAAATATATCTATAGGTATGTAAAACAATCACAAATCTAAAAAACTATTCCCAATAAACAAAAACGAATTTAAAAAAAAAAAAAAAAAATATATATATATATATATATACATATAATCGATAAAAATGTTTATGAATATGTTTATTATAATAATAATTATTTTATTTTATTTTATAATAATAATAATAATAATAATGATGATGATCGTTTATTCAACCTTTTTGCAGCATAAATTGAATTACAAGGCAGGTCAATAAAAAATATATCTATAGGTATGTAAAACAATCACAAATCTAAAAAACTATTCCCAATAAACAAAAACGAATTAAAAAAAAAAATATATATATATATACATATAATCGATAAAAATGTTTATGAATATGTTTATAATAATAATTATTTTATTTTATAATAATAATAATAATATAATAATAATAATAATAATAATAATAATAATAACAATGATGATGATGATGATGATGATCGTTTATTCAACCTTTTTGCAGCATAAATTGAATTACAAGGCAGGTCAATAATTACATACAAATACTTCTGAATAGCCTTTTTCACGGTTAGTTTTACTCATTTGCATTACAATGTAATCTAACGTGGTCGAATGTGAGGCAAATTCGGGTTAAGACTACAAAATAGCCCGAAACTGCCTCACATACATGCTAGATTATATTGTAATGCAAATGAGAAAACCTAACCGTGAAAAGGGCAATTGTGACACATAAATACAAACGTTGTCTATATCAATTAAATGTAAGTATTAAGTACTATGTAAATATTAAATACTATTTCTATTAAGACATATCATATTTCGCCGGTGTTTTAAACGTGATTCTGGTATTTGATGGAGCAAAAGTTTCCGAGTCTGTTAAATCTCGGAAGCAGGCACAGAAACAGTTTCTCCTGTTCTAAGGGCAAAGAGTCTTGTGTGTACAACACGCGGCACTAAGTTGCGTAGAAGGTGTGAAGAAGAGTAACTTCACTTGAGAAATGTTATGCACGTATCCTCCTTCCTCTGGCGCAGCGAAATTAAGCCTTATTTCTTGAGCACGTCCCCATAGCACAGGGGCATAAAAATAATTTTTAGCGCCCTCTTTTGTACCGATTCAATGTGGTCACTTAAGTATTGCGTAAGGCCAGCCCAAGCGGGGCTCACATACTCTAACACAGATCTGGTGATGCTTTCAATAGACTAGAAGAAGCTGCCTATCAGTTAGTCCGCACTCCTTAAGAGCACGTATTCCGTATAGCCGCTTACTCCATTTCTTTACAATATGAGGGACATGCCCGTTTCATGTTAAGTTATCCAACGGGTGAACCCTAACAAGTTGTAACAGGAAACCTTTTTTTTCTATCAGAGAGCTACCAACTAGTAGAGGGGCTAGCGGGATCGGGCAATACTGCAAAAAACTAATGTACTGCGTAGGCGGGGTACCTCACCTACCCGCAGTCCCCCACCTCCATATGAACATTCCCTTTGTCGTACAAGTATCTTTACATTGTTTGGTCTTGGAAGTAACCCAAACTTATGGGGATTCGGTAGAGATACAAAGTGACGATAGGGCTTTCATAATAAGATGTCAGTACACGGCTGAAGTCGTTCAGTATTTTGGCAATAAAGACTTTAAATTAATGCGATATATTTATTCTTTTAAGATACCGTTAAGGTGAAGTTAGTTGGACTGAATCCGCCGAGTAAGGGATCCTTGTATAATTTGGTTTATAATGGAAGCCCTACTCCGTATATTACAGCCGCCGCTACAGGAACAGGAATCTCTCTTACGGTAAGAATTATCTTGAATGTGATCCATGAGAAATTGTTTTTGTTGAGTGCATGTCCGAAATATTAATTTGGCGTGATACTCTCTGAATGTAAAGCTAAGTAATTGGTCTGAAAATCTCTCATCGCCTTTTTCATCCGACCAGAACTTTGCACTTAAGTCCAGAAATGCACATGACTAGAGTCACGCCCAATTTTGACATCTCACACGAAGTGTCGAACTTTGCAAAAAAATAAAAATAAAAAATAAAAATAGGGAAAAATGCAACGACGCCCAATTCAAGTACGCCTTAAACTTTCCAGTCCTGAGACACGATGTTTTTATTTTCTTTGCACTTAAAATTGTTTAAAACGTGTTCATATCATTTGGGACTTTGAAACTATCGCAGATACAGCGTCAAAATTTCGTTTCTTACATTGACCTGTTTTTAGCGAGGGCAGAAACAAAAAAATATATATATGAAGAATGCATGAACGAGGCTCCAATTCAAGTACACCTTGACCTTTTCAGTTCCGAAAAACGATGCTTTTATTGTCTTCTCTCTTAATTTTTTTAAAACCGTGTTTATATCATTTAAGACTTTGAAACTATTAGCGAGGACAGAAACGGATTGAACCTTGAAAAAGTTGGCCAACTTAAGGATAGCTCAAGGATAGCTCACTGATGTGTTATGTAGGCTGCAGGGCTCAGTTTTTCAAATACTCTTTACTCATGCACGATTAAACGACAATCAAGCTGTCCAATTGCGGCCGCTAAAATGCACTAAAACGCCTAATTTTACACTGAAGAAAAGACTTGAAAAGTTTAAGCCAAACTAACTGATGAAAGGC
>NC_090890.1:27295230-27300230 GCF_036669925.1 Montipora capricornis | reverse complement strand
ATGAAAGATTCTCTGTTGCATTCTTACGTTGTCGTCAAAACCTCGAATTTGGTAATTTCACGTCGTCCTTATGCAGAGTACCGCAAGAATCCGTGCTAAAATCCGTGCTGCACGATTATTTTTGTTCTTTTAACCAATGACATCATTGTTTTGCGCCGTTGTTGTTGACTTCGCCGTCGTAAAATCTTAAGCTCCCTAGTTGATTGTCTAGAATTAGCAGGAAAACAACAAAAATCAACAACAACAAAAAAAACACAGAGTTATTGCACCTAAGATGAACTTACCTTCTCACGTTTTTGTTTTTCACCACAGACGCCAAATAACCAGCTTTGAGGTTTGTGATTTGACGGCTGTGACGTGTGACGTCACTTTCTTTGCAAAATCACTTCCGGTTGCCGTCCGTGTTGACAAAAACGTCTCGTATTTAAAGGAGAACTGATAAAAGATAAAAATGAAATATTTTTTTCCTTCGCCAGATTTGTAGTTCCTGCCTTAGTTAAAGGAAATATTCGTGTATTTGAGGGGTTCCTTACATTTTGATGTTTTTATGAGGCCAGAAAGATCCGTATTGATCACTCGATGGAAGTCCACCATTTTGGCTGTCCTGCTCTTGTCGCGCCAAGCGTGACATCAATGCTCACAGTTGCTTGAACGCGGGAAACTTGAAAAAATGGTTCAGTGCGCTATTGTGGGCCGTTCTAGTAGAACTCTCATCCTTTCCCTGTTTACAATGAAATCCTTCTCAAAGAATGGATCATCCGAATTTAGAAGAAAAATCTTGCCAAATATCCAGCACTGTCACATCTGTTCGGATCATTTCGAACCCTCCTGTTTTGATGCCGGGTGTCTTGGCCACAGCGGTCGATGCGACAATTGCATGTAATTTATGAAATGTTAACTTTGCGACTCCATCGATTCCATTTATACCCAGTGAGTAAGCTATGTTTTCTTTACTCGGGAGATTTCAGTGGCAAACCCAGCGCCGGAGCAGTGAACTAAAAAGTTGTTTCTGTAAGCATTTCGTGAATAACATTCGCACTTCAAGCTGGGTTTTATAAACTCGACAAGGATCACAGAGATGTTTAATTGAAGTTTGAAAATTCGCAAAAGTACGAGTAGAGCTTATGTGTTTACATACATGTTGTTCATTAATCGCAGCGCTCACAATCCACTTGCTTCACTCAGACCATCACCCAGAATGCTATTGTCTTAGGCGACATGTACTTACAGTGTCCAGTTTTTCAATGCACGGAATAATGATTGCATAGATTAAGCTTTCGGAATTCCGACTGTTCTCGTCAATAAATCGGTTTCTGTCAATCAAAGGATCTAATGTGTGAAGTAAATCCCAAACACACGGTCGAAAAGGTAGAATGCTGCGTTACACAACGAATAGCTTGATCGGCCGGCACATCTAAGTTTAATAGATATTAAGCTTAAACGTATATGTAGATCCGTTAGTTAAGAGCTATGAGCATCACTAGATGTCTGTAAGCTAAAGTTTGTCAAATTGAATCGAAATGACAGACAAAACAATAGAAGTCAACAGAATCTCGTAGTAATCAAGTTGTTCATAGCTCCTCTATCTCGCGGCAGCAGATGCATTCCTTTTATTGCTGTCCTGGCCTCCCAGTTCAAGCAGAAATTACAGCTGCACCAAGTCGTATTCTTCTTTGAGTCTTCCCTTTCGGTTGCTGCCTCTTCCTCTGATCCTGAACTTTCTCGCATTGGTTCGAAAGAATATGGTTCAAGTTCTGCCATAAACTTACGTGTATTAACGACGAAGAAAGCGGAGTACTACCAACAATAACAGAAGATTTTAGTGAAAACCAGCTACTTGCTTGTGCGCAATGACGTCACAACATGGCGGCAGACATTCCTTTTTTGGAAGTAACCGGAAAAAAAAGCAAACAAAATAGCGGGTGTTCAAATTGGAAAAAACAACCAAGGATTTTGGGCAAATTCAAGGCCTTTCAAGATGAAAAAGAATTTTTGCTGTTCTTTTTAGGTAAAGGATGTTATATTTCGACAATGATAAGACACAAAAAAATTTGATCTTATTGCCTTCAGTTCTCCTTTAAGCTCACTATTTACTGGGAAAAAAACAATAGTTTTGCACGCCCTGCACGTGCATTTTTCACTTTTGTCCATTACTATGCCATCTTCAACAAAACAACAACGTGAAATAGACAAATTTTAGGTTTTATGAACTACGTAACCACATGAGGACATTTACTTGCAGTGCAATCAAAATTATTGGTCAGTAAAATTAGCGGCCAAGCATGACAAGAATGCTTCTAATTCGGAATAACTGCTTTGCTCATTAACTTGTCAAGGCGGAGCTAAGAACAAAAGACCTTGTTATACCTCCCAACTCAAATACGTTTTCCGATTGGAGGAGAACGTGTCACGTGATATGGGTCAAATCTCACTAACTCCCCAGGGCGAACAAAACTCACTAACTCCCTAGGGAAACAACGACTTGAACTTTCGACTCGCACGTCATCAATAGGTCGTGCACCTTTCAAGCAGCGGCAAATTTGTGTGCCAGCCGCAAATAATTTTTGCGCAGTCATGGCAGCTAAACGGTTTCAAACAACAAGAACTGAAGAAGAAATTGAACAGCTTCTACACGGCAAAAGCTCGAACTCTATTAACAAGGCCACCCACAATGCCGTGAAAACATTGAAAGCTAGACTTCTGCAAAGAACAAAATTTGGACGAACGCTTCCAAGAACTGAGCAAAACAGTTCTATTTTGAGTTGGGAGCTATAATAAAACACTTAAGGACTGGCCTCACGGGAAACAGTGAGTTTTGTTTCCCCTCGACCCTAAATGTTCCCCTCAGCTTCTCCTAGGGGAACAATTAGGGTCTCGGGGAAACAAAACTCACTTTTTCACTTGGGGCCAGTCCCGTTACCTGTTACCTGTCCTTCCCTTACCTCGTGGCACGTAGGGCCTTTATATAGGTCTTCCACTGTTCTCTGTCCGCTGCAATCATCTTCGTTTCCTCCTATGATCTCCACTCTGCCTCCTTACGTTCCTTTTCAACTGGTCGTCGCCATTTGTCTTCGGCCTTCCTCGCCTTCTTTCCCTTCAATTCCGGGGCCCAGCTCATTGCAATGTTAGAATCATTATTACGGTCTTGCCCTAAGATGTGACCAATCATATTCCATATACGATACTTCACTTCCTCACTCAGCGGTTTCATACTCGCTCTTTCCAACAACTCTTTAGTACTGAAATGATCCTGCCATTTTATGCGTAGGATTTTTCGTAGGCACTTATTGTGGAATACATCTATAGCTTTGTCATCTCCTTTGTTCATTTTCTACGTCTCGCATCTAAATAACAATACCGGCACTACCAGTGTCTTATACAGTCTCAACTTTGTCTTCCTTGAGATGCTATTGGAACGCCAAATGTTCTTCAATCTGTTCTTGCTTTGTTCTTCAGGTCTTTCATACCACCACCTCCTTCCCAACACACTTTTGCTCCTAAGTATGTGAACTCATCAACGTCCTCAATATCTATTTCATTGACTACAATCTTGTCTTGGTCATTTTTCTTTCTTTTCTGTACTGACTTTGAGCCCCACTCGTCTGGCTTCTTCCTCCATCTCTGTTGCTTTATTCTGAATCTGCTGTTTGGTAGAGGAAATTAGGGTCATGTCATCCAAATCATCAAGTTTGGATGTAAACCTCGATCTTATACCATTCCCACCAGTTCTTCTCGTTACCCATTACAAAACACTTTGACCATTTTCACTATTTTCTCCGGAATTCCACACCTCCCCATAATCTCCCATAAACTTTCTCTGTGGATGGAGTCAAAAGCTTTTTCAAAATCTATAAAGTTCAAATACAGGGTAGCTTTTCACTCATTTGCCTTTCAATGATATTTCGTAGAATGCACTCTGGTCTGTTGTTCCCCTGCCTTTCCTATAACCGGCTTTTTCCTTCCTTAATCGTCTGTCAACACCCTTCCTTATGCGATCTATAGTAATCCTGCCCAGTATTTTCCCCAATACAGACAGCAATGTGAGTTCTTGAATTCCTTAAGATTACCTTTTTTGACAGTTTAACAATAAGCCCCTGTTTCCAAGCCTCAGGAATCCTATCATGGTTCCATAGTTTTGTCATCAATACTCCGATTCCAGAAAAAAACTTGACGTTGCATTCAAGCGAGGCTTAATATCCGGGGATTGTGGGCAAATTTAAGCTACTTCAGCCGTGCAAATTGTTACCAAGGAGAAACAAAATGATCACAAATGTTGCACAACTGCAAACTATAATAACCAAAGTGAAAATCGACCCGTCGGATTTATTCTTTCGTGCCTTTCCATCGGACACACAAAAACTGAAGTAGTGGGAAATTTGTATGAAAAGAGGAGATGGCTTCTTTGCCACGATAGGAAACAGGTTCTGTTGTTCTGAAAACGTCTTGCTGACAGATTTTAAACGGACTCTGACTGGTCATAGACGAGTACCATTGGTCTTTCCTTGGTCAAGAGTGGATGAAAGATCGCTTTGTAGAGCGAAAAGGCTGAAGTTGAGATGTGAGAAATCTGAAGGGATAACAAGAGCTCATAAATATAAAGACCAGGAAGAAATATAAATTGCAGAAGATTTCCAAAAAGATTCTTCTGTATTCGGTCCACCAACACTTGACAGGTGGATGGAACAAATAAAGATAGAAAATGGAAGGCTGCTTCAAGAATTACAAGAATTTAAAGAAAGGAGAGGATTTCCAAGTTTGGTCTGGAAAGATTTTCAAGTAGTAATAAAAATATAAAATTTATACTGCATTTCCGACTATGTAACTTTATTATAATTCTGGAAATAGGTAGAGCCTAATGCCCCAAAATTAACTTATTTCAGTTTTGTACGTGATAATACTGATTCTAAGATAAATTTCCTTTCGTGACAGGGAAAGAAAAGATGTTTCGTGGACGCAATGTTAGTTGCGCCAGAAGTTTGCAACCGATTGATGAGTTTTGG
>NC_090890.1:27282730-27287730 GCF_036669925.1 Montipora capricornis | reverse complement strand
CTAATTAGGTGAGCCAGAGATCTTTATAAAAGTTAATCCTATTGATAATTCAACTAATTAACAATTCATGAACCCCAGCCTTTCCCTGCTATCTATTCAATCCCTCCCCGTGCTTTCAGACAGTTTAACTTTATCGGGATTTACAAAGCAACACATGTGACGTGAATAGTGCGTTCGCTTCTGTTGGCTGTCATCCTTATGCATTATTAATGAATTTTACAAGAATATTTAATGATGTCTCGACATTCTGCGTGATGTTTTCATTTTCTTCCCTAAATTTAGTGCCGTTCCGACCAGTGTCATTTTTGAGGAACTACCACACCCTTGACATACTAAAAAGATTGAAATAGTTACGAAGCGATTAAATTTATATTTGAGATGACTTTCTCGTTGCCATCGCTATTGCACACTGGTCGCAGAGGTCATGGGTTAAACTCCCTATTACCGCAAGCTACGCAGGCTACCACCTACTCAGCAACCAAAAGCTTCTCCAGAAACCACCGTTGAGACCCATTCCTTCTTCCAAAGAGGCCAGCGGAAGAGAGAGCACGCGCTCGAAAGAGCACCTTAAAATTTCATTGAGACGTCTCAGTTTCTTTATTTATCAGTTTTATGTTAGAGAAATGTTTGCCGGATTGCCACGATTTTCTCTGGTCCCGATCATGATCTCTAGTCTCTAGATACATAATAGGGGAATCTTTGTTTACATTTTTTGCCTCATTCGCATAAGCCCATCGTTTTCGTATCTGTCAACCAAAAAGTGCATTGCATAATGAGCTATTTCTGAAAGTTTGAGCTCCATTTACCAGATAATCTCTGAGTAATGACGCTTTGAAAATTCGAAATTTTAATGAGACTGAATGGGCTCATTAGCGCTTTTGCCACTAAAGTATTTATCAGTTTTTCATGGCTAGTAACTCGCTCGTTATCAAAGCCAAGAGTCGTAAAATTGAACATTTCACTACGTTTAAGAAGTTCTTTTACCTTTTGAAGTCAATTTGAGAATGGCATGATCCCTTCTTTTAGCAAACTCTTGTGTCAATGTAAACAATGACGTCAGCAAATTTAGGGATTCGCCAAAATGCAAACCAAAGTCAACAAAACCCCATCTGGAAATAAATAGTCCCAGTTTGGCCAATCCATGGCCACCCACTTCTCCATGAATAAACAAAAAGACTGGGCACTCCTGGGTTTATGTTTGAGTGCAAATTCGGGAGGAACATCTCGTGAGAGGTTAAAAGCTACGTTTTTGAGTGTATGTGTCTGGCTTTCATTTAAGAAAGAGAATGATCGAAACACTAGTATTTAAGTATTTATCAGTTGTTCATGGCTCATAACTCGCTTGAACATTTCACTAAGTTTAAGACGTTCTTTTATCTTATTTGTGAATCGTATGTTAATGAGACAGAATGTCATTAATGACGTCAGCAAATATGCAAACCAAGGACAACAAAGCCCATTTGGAAATAAATAGTCCAAGTTTGGCCAATCCATGATCATCCACTTCTGAATAAATAAACGAAAAACAATTTAGTGAAATAGAATGCTAGAAGAAGACTGATTAAACGGTATGGGGCTTAAATAGAAGAAACATATGAGCCCGTTCTTTACAGCTTTGAAGTGGACCAGAAGACGAAATACAGTCAGTTACCAACAACGTCATCACAGAGGCTAACAAATATCAGATGTTTGATTAAAACCGGTGTAATAACAGAAGGAGGGTAACTGTTGACAACGGTGTTCACGCGAACAATAAAAAATGAGTACCCATTATCAGGCAAGGACATTGAAAGTTATACAGTCAGTTTGACCATAGTGATGAGAAAATATTTACTGCTAAGGAGCGTCAACATAAAAGCCAACATATTGATCTTAGATTCATTTAAGTGAAGTTTGATCATGAGGGCCGGTCTCATTGTTTTAGGCAGGTATAGAAATGATTGTAACTTTGTCCATAACACCATATGATACCAAGCCCCAATGAACCTTCGCAGGTCTTTGTACTGTCTTAAATTTAAGATGACAACTATCATAGCTTTCCTTCCGTCTACGTTTGCAATCACTCGTACTATTTGTTTTACAGGAAGACCAAGCACTCGAGCAACTATCTAAACACAAAAGCTTTTTGCATCCTCTTTTGTTTCGAAATCTCGCTCAGTATAGGATCCATAAACAGGAAAATGTCTAAAGTTTGGTCAAACATAATAGTCAAAATTTCACTATACATTGCAACTGCTATTTAAGCAAGTTGAACGTAGACGATTCTCTGACAAGCGATTGAAACAGTCATATGGATTTGATACAGGTTCATGTTTTATGTTGATCAAGCCTGGATCCCGTTTTCCGGGTTTCATTGCAACTCTTTCATTTGGGTTTATATAAATTGTGATAGGTACTATGATTAGAACTATACTTATACATGCTATATAGCGCAGTTTATGTGTGCTATTTTTCCTTCCAGCTTCATGTGGCAGACTTTATTTTAAAAAAGGCACGAATTTCTAACAAACGCGCAATGTCTGACGCACTCTGAGAGCTTGAGGAAGTAGAGCAGTGCTCAGTTACAATTGTAGTTCCTGCCAGCCTATAATTTAATCACATTTTGTATTGATGAAGTTTCTTTTATCTTAAATTTTGTCCTGTAAGTTTACTGTTTCTATTAGGTCACTACGATACATGCCTCGATTAGCATTGCTACATTTGTGTAGTGTATATTGCATGATCACGCCCAGTTGTTTATAAAAAAACAAACTTGAAAATTTGAAAGTTGAAGATATTGACTCTTCGACTGTCTTACAAGAAATAAATCACTTGATTGGTCAGCTTACACCAAGTCGGATGATGGGCAGTACTAAGCGAATGATGATTTCGTCTTTTCTATGCACAAGATATTTTTTTTTTCCACTTGCTCTTTTCCTATCACGTATCATTATCTCAATTTCTTGCCAAATTTTCAGGCTAAACACCGACTGGGAAACATGGATCCGTTTATTTGAATATTCATGTGATATTGGACTGTATTTCAGTATCACCTCGCCGCGGCTAAGTATATAATTAATGTCTAGATCCTACATATTAATTCAACTGGCATTCTTTAAGACGCTGACAACGGTTTTCCAGTGGGCTCTCCACCATAAGTTATATAGTGGACTACGCTTATGTCATAAGACAGGACATCACGATGTCAATTGTGCCAAATATTTTTTCAAACACACACATAATTACGTCAACAAGTTATTTTACTTGTAGTACTAGTCGTACTCTCAGGAAGGCCAGACAGACGAGGATATAAACACTAATTGACTACTGAGGAAGCAAACACAGACGCCAGCAATTCGTTAAGTTGCTCTCGGCTAACGTTTACGTTCTGTCAAAGAAATTTTAGTTTCGAAATCTCGCTATATTTTTGGTCACTCATCGAAAAGCAAATTGAGCAAAGTCACCGAGTGTAATTACCTAATAACTCAATTTATTTTGACACGCATGAGACATAGATAAAGTGGATTTCGCAACAATCTAACGTTTCAGTCGGCTTAAGTCAATATCACTGAGATGAAAAATGTCTTAGTAGGATCCTTTTACTCGCTTTCGTGTACGTTATGTTTATCCTGTAGTTCAAGAGTTCCTTTGTTTTGCATCTGGAGGATGTTATTTTCAATTACAACCTCTCCCTGGGGTTTTTCGCGCATAGCTTAACCAATGAAATCCCCGTGTACTAATTGCTCGGAATACATGAAATTCTTTGTGCATTTCGTTGCACCGAAAAAAGACAAGCGGGATTACGATCGTTTACCATTTACGAGCAGAAACCGGTTGGTGCTAGGTTTGTTCAAATGGTAAGCAAAAACTCCCGAATGGGAATTTAGTTGGAAACGGCGTGTACCATTTGCAAAATCCATTCAAGGTTACAGAGAGAGTCTGGTGGGAGGCAAAATCATGGGAGTATGCAAATGTAACACGTTTTCTGATTGGAAATTCCGTTTGGGAATTTTGGACTACCTTTCAAGAAATCCCGTTTTCTCCGGAAATTTTTTGTTTGGGAAGACCAAAATAGGCTTACCATTTACATTCCCACCGAAATTTCCGGATTTTGTGGTAAATTAACGGTAAACAATCTATAACTCGGATAACTAATTCAGGTATTTCGAGTAATAATTGTTGGTTTATCGATCGATATCCCTCGATGTACTGGTGTGAGAAATAACTTTGAACATTTCAATGCATCTGGAAGCACAAAAATTTCAACGATCGCATTTTCCATCCAAAAGGTGCAGCGACCTACAGTCATGATAATGTGAGTTGTTGACAGATGTAAAACAGGATTGTCTTTCAAACACTCTTTATTTTATGCTTATGACTCGTTTTTTATTATAAATATTCATTTACCCTCACTCTGCATTTTATCCCTGGTCTGCAGTCTGGGTTTTACACAGACCAGTTATATGTAGTAGTAGATCTCGGCGGCAAACATGTCACGTTTCACTCGCTGAACGTTCACATAAAGATTATAAGAATAATAACTACTCGCATCGTGAGCTTGGGTGGCCTGTGCACGACTTTATACTGTTTATACCGCCCCTCACTCGTTTACAAAGGTCGTCACGTTTGCCCGTCAATTTCAACCCCTACACTTTAAATACCGTTCTAGCTTCTCACTTGTGTATTGTTCTGGTTCTGTCTCGAGAATAGAGCCAAGAACACGGTCGACGTCGCTTAAAACCGAAAAGATTGAAGGGGATTTTTATGCCTCATTTTATTACTACCCTTCGCACCCCGCGCGCCAGCGCTGGACAACACCAACAACATAATCTGGTGCGTGACTCGTGCATGGTGCCTTCAGACAGACAAGACCAGCGCTTTATTAACAACATAGTCTAACACTGAACGAGCATGTGAAACCATATTGACAATACATGAACAACAATGTGCAAATGTGAATATTGTTGACAAAGCGTGAAAAATGTACTATATAGAAATGTATCTATCTACAGGAAATGTAT
>NC_090890.1:27270230-27275230 GCF_036669925.1 Montipora capricornis | reverse complement strand
TAAAGGAAAAGAAATAATGTTTTTTATTGGTTTATTTACTGTATATATCACTGCATATCTGTAAATCCTTTTTTACAGCTTTACCTAAATTTTGGATCGATTCTCTTCGTTGAAATGTTTCGCACAATAATCAGAGAACATGAAGGCTCATCACAAGGGAGACCTATGGTTCTGTCAAACCACTGAAACAACACTCGTCGCGATATTGAATAACATACTTGCAGCAGTTTATTTTGATGCAAAATTCGATGAATATTTTCTACAAAGCTTAAGTGCGGCAGGCAGTTTATTACAAATTGCGGAAGATATTTAAAAGTGGGGCACCTTTATTTCAGTGTTGGACAGAACACTCAGTGGTGATGCTAAGTAAGTAGTTTATGATATCGTTAAACCCATCAGAATAATACGTCTGATGGTGTAGAAACTACTTATAACTGTTC
Organism: Montipora capricornis; assembly: GCF_036669925.1. Classification (NCBI taxonomy): domain Eukaryota; kingdom Metazoa; phylum Cnidaria; class Anthozoa; order Scleractinia; family Acroporidae; genus Montipora; species Montipora capricornis. The sequence continues at coordinate 27,274,790 of NC_090890.1, read as the reverse complement.
AGAGGTTGATTCAATATTTGTTGTTTTCGACAGCATCATGATCATCAGATGGCTTGTTGTGTGACTCATTACGTATTTTCTCATTTCAAAGCCTCCTCCTATCAGCAATGGCACTTACACACTGTGGAACCCAGTGAAGAACGGTGTGATCAAGTTTAAACCCAACAATACCAGCGTTTTCACAGATGGTGAATTGGGCATAACTAACGCCGAAAGTAGGAGTGTTTTGTCTTCCTAACCTCATTAAGTAAAGGTTCATGTTATCTCAATAGACATTGCGTGGCATAGTTCCAGCGTTTTAATTGGGTTATTTTCGAATTTTCCGTCTGTGCGAAATTCAACGCGGCGCCCCATGTCTTTTGCAATCGGTTAACATGGGCCTTCAGCTAATAATCCTGGATTACTGGAACGGTAAACTGCAATGTCCACAGGATCATAAGACTCAATTTTGACTTAGACTTTTGTTTTGTTTTTTTCTCAGCATAAATTAAGATTGTTAAGGCTTTCTTGACGGACAAACTTCAAACAGTGTTAACAGTTAAATAGTGTTAATATACTTTTGGAGAACTGGGTCTGTAAAAACTGTGATAGCTGCTTACTTGCCATCAGACTTAAGAGTAGTTTCAAGTAGTTTATCTCTGCTAGCATTCACACGTGACCCAAAGCACAATAACACTTCGGACAGGCCAGTAGTTTATCCGGTGGACAGCGTTATCCACCTTTAAACAACTGGTGCTTCAGGTAGATACGTCCAGGCTATCCGACATGTTCAGTCTGTGCAAGTATTTCAGTACTTGCTCAAGTAATGGTAAGTATGCATACTCCAAGCACATCTTTGTTTCCAAAATATAGGAAATGTGTTCTAAAATCATAGTGCGCCTCGAAAGTCTGAGTTCAAATAATCGGAAATTCTAGCCCACCTTCCTTTACAAAATTATTCCTTGAGACGGTGCCCCTGTTGTCTAACGAAGGGTTAGCACTCGAGACACGAGCTTTCTAATGAAATTTCCTTACGGTAGTCAATATACTTTTATGGAAACTAAATTTCTGTTCCCCACCGGGTGGGACAATGCGAGAGGTGGTCGGTACAAATCCTCTGCAGAGGTATGGATCCGAGTCCCGTTGAAACTTCGTGAATTGTTCAGGTGTCTGAAAGAGGGAATTGCTCAAAATGTCCAAATAGAGCGTTTACACGTGACGTCACGGCGGCCATGTTGGTGTTCCTAAACAATGGAACGGTGGCCAGGTTGGTGTACCCAACTAATCCTCCGGGAATTGAGCTCTATTATCATGCAAACGTTTCCTTTTGTTTCGGTGGAAAAACAAGGTTACTGATCACGTGAGTGAAAACACTCTACAAGTGCGAGAATCATTTTTTACTTTCATCCATAACCCGCACAGCTAAACCCGCACTTAAATATATACGTTTCTTTCATCAAGTCTTCTCACGGGAACACAAGGGCCCAACAAATTGACCCGCTCTCAACTGAGTGGCTACATTCTCCATTTTCGAATTCCCCATAATACACTTTGCTTGCCAAATTATTATAGAGCAGTTTTCAAATGACTGTCGAAAGTAATTACCCGATTGCAATTTCTACGCGTGGTGATTGGTTCACTGAAAGATCTCGCACTAGTTTATCAATCAATCAATGAAAAGGAAGACCAAAACCAATTACTATTTGAAGACGGGATTTTTCCCGCGCTTTGAGCAAGTTACATGGAATTGTTTCGGAATTGGATTGGTTCATTGCGCTGTTTGCATCTGCTATGATTGGTCGAAGTAATTACTTTGGTATTTGGTTTTACGACACTCGATTGAAAACTGCTCTAGTTTAAGCAAGGACAACGGCAAAAGTCAACGAAAACTTCATTGATGTGTCCACGATTGTACAAACGGGCGAACTATTGATCATATAACTGGATTGCTGTTAACGGTTTAGAAGTAAATGTAGAAGTTGAACGGTCGGTTTATTATCGTATCATCCGCGGGCTCCCGTTATCAAAACCTGAAATCATTGGTTATTTCACGTTGTTGTTCACACAGCACGGCAAAGAAATGGACTTAAATGGGTGCAGCAGGTGCAGCAAAATTATTTTCGTTTTGTAACCAATAACATTCTTCCCTTTTGGCACAATCGTTACCATAGCCGTTCTTCGATGCTTAAATTGCCTTATGCCACAATGCCGGGGCTTGTTCATATGGAGTTTGGGGACCCCAGGGTAGATGAGGTACCTTGCCTCGATGGGGTAACCAATCTCTCTTTTTATCTTGATCATATATTCACATGAGAGGTGGGGTACCTCACTGAGGCGGGTACCCAGATCGTGTAACCCGATTAATTAGATGGAGAGAGTTTTCTCCATGTGAATGCTGAAGCCTGACTGGGGTAACATCCATCCGGCCATCTTTGTTTGTGTTCGTGCTTAGCGACCACGCGATAGCATTTGGAAACCTCACCACAGTCGCCGGGGATATTAATAATAATAATAATAATAATAATAATAATAATAATAATAATTTTCACACGATAAAACAAAGACACAAATAAACTATAATAGATTGCAGGGTGTGTTTGCTGAGCAAAGTAGGAATAAAAAGAAGAATATAATTTTCCCAAAACTAGCCAAAAACAGATATGACTATTTAAAATTAAAACAAAAAAAAAGCTCTTAGAAGTAAAACATATTGAGGATAATAATTTATGAATAAAAAATATATCTATAGGTATGTAAAACAATCACAAATCTAAAAAACTATTCCCAATAAACAAAAACGAATTTAAAAAAAAAAAAAATATATATATATATATATATATATACATATAATCGATAAAAATGTTTATGAATATGTTTATTATAATAATAATTATTTTATTTTATTTTATAATAATAATAATAATAATAATAATAATAATAATAATAATAATGATGATGATCGTTTATTCAACCTTTTTGCAGCATAAATTGAATTACAAGGCAGGTGAATAAAACATATATCTATAGGTATGTAAAACAATCACAAATCTAAAAAACTATTCCCAATAAACAAAAACGAATTAAAAAAATATATATATGTATATATATACATATAATCGATAAAAATGTTTATGAATATGTTTATTATAATAATAATTATTTTATTTTATAATAATAATAATAATATAATAATAATAATAATAATAATAATAATAATAACAATGGTGATGATGATGATGATCGTTTATTCAACCTTTTTGCAGCATAAATTGAATTACAAGGCAGGTCAATAATTACATACAAATACTTCTGAATAGCCTTTTTCACGGTTAGTTTTACTCATTTGCATTACAATGTAATCTAACGTGGTCGAATGTGAGGCAAATTCGGGTTAAGACTACAAAATAGCCCGAAACTGCCTCACATACATGCTAGATTATATTGTAATGCAAATGAGAAAACCTAACCGTGAAAAGGGCAATTGTGACACATAAATACAAACGTTGTCTATATCAATTAAATGTAAGTATTAAGTACTATGTAAATATTAAATACTATTTCTATTAAGACATATCATATTTCGCCTGTGTTTTAAACGTGATTCTGGTATTTGATGGAGCAAAAGTTTCCGAGTTTGTTAAATCTCGGAAGCAGGCACAGAAACAGTTTCTCCTGTTCTAAGGGCAAAGAGTCTTGTGTGTACAACACGCGGCACTAAGTTGCGTAGAAGGTGTGAAGAAGAGTAACTTCACTTGAGAAATGTTATGCACGTATCCTCCTTCCTCTGGCGCAGCGAAATTAAGCCTTATTTCTTGAGCACGTCCCCATAGCACAGGGGCATAAAAATAATTTTTAGCGCCCTCTTTTGTACCGATTCAATGTGGTCACTTAAGTATTGCGTAAGGCCAGCCCAAGCGGGGCTCACATACTCTAACACAGATCTGGTGATGCTTTCAATAGACTAGAAGAAGCTGCCTATCAGTTAGTCCGCACTCCTTAAGAGCACGTATTGCGTATAGCCGCTTACTCCATTTCTTTACAATATGAGGGACATGCTCGTTTCATGTTAAGTTATCCGACAGGTGAACCCTAACAACTTGTAACAGGAAACCTTTTTTTCTATCAGAGAGTTACCAACTAGTAGAGGGGCTATCGGGAACGGGCAATACTGCAAAAAACTAATATACTGCGTAGGCGGGGTACCTCACCTACCCGCAGTCCCCCACCTCCATATGAACATTCCCTTTGTCGTACAAGTATCTTTACATTGTTTGGTCTTGGAGTTAACCCAAACTTATGGGGATTCGGTAGAGATACAAAGTGACGATAGGGCTTTCATAATAAGATGTCAGTACACGGTTGAAGTCGTTCAGTATTTTGGCAATAAAGACTTTAAATTAATGCGATATATTTATTCTTTTAAGATACCGTTAAGGTGAAGTTAGTTGGACTGAATCCGCCGAGTAAGGGATACTTGTATAATTTGGTTTATAATGGAAGCCCTACTCCGTATATTACAGCCGCCGCTACAGGAACAGGAATCTCTCTTACGGTAAGAATTATCTTGAATGTGATCCATGA
>NC_090890.1:27240230-27242730 GCF_036669925.1 Montipora capricornis | reverse complement strand
AGTGGCTAATCAAAATGGGAGAGCGTTATCCGCCCAATTTGCCTTATTTGTTAATTTCTGCCGTTAACTGTCATTTGTGTGAGACTGGAAGAGAGGACGCATTAAACGTTCTCAACAAGGCTGACAAGCGACAAGTAAATTGTTACGCACGCAATAGTTGTGATTGAAATGTCAAATTGTGATTGATTAATAAACGTTATACAAATTTACAGGACTCGTCTTTATTAAAGTTAAGCATACTAATTAGGTGAGCCAGAGATCTTTATAAAAGTTAATCCTATTGATAATTCAACTAATTAACAATTCATGAACCCCAGCCTTTCCCTGCTATCTATTCAATCCCTCCCCGTGCTTTCAGACAGTTGAACTTTATCGGGATTTACAAAGCAACACATGTTACCTGAATAGTGCGTTTCTGTTGGCTGTCATCCTTATGCATTATGAGAATATGTCTCGACATTCTGCGTGATGTTTTCATTTTCTCCCCTAAATTTAGTGCCGTTCCAACCAGTGTCATTTTTGAGGAACTACCACACCCTTGGCATACTAAAAAGATTGAAATAGTTACGAAGCGATTAAATATATATTTGAGATGACTTTCTCGTTGCCATCGCTATTGCACACTGGTCGCAGAGGTCATGGGTTAAACTCCCTATTACCGCCAGCTACGCAGGCTACCACCTACTCAGCAACCAAAAGCTTCTCCAGAAACCACCGTTGTGACCCATTCCTTCTTCTAAAAAGGGCCAGCGTAGGAGAGAGCACGCGCCCGAAAGAGCACCTTAAAATTTCATTGAGACGTCTCAGTTTCTTTATTTATCAGTTTTATGTTAGAGAAATGTTTGCCGGATTGCCACGATTTTCTCTGGTCCCGATCATGATCTCTAGTCTCTAGATACATAATAGGGGAATCTTTGTTTACATTTTTTGCCTCATTCGCATAAGCCCATTGTTTTCGTATCTGTCAACCAAAAAGTGCATTGCATAATGAGCTATTTCTGAAAGTTTGAGCTCAATTTACCAGATAATCTCTGAGGAATGACGCTTTGAAAATTCGAAATTTTAAAAAGACTGAATGGGCTCATTAGCGCTTTTGCCACCATAGTATTTATCAGTTTTTCATGGCTAGTAACTCGCTCGTTATCAAAGCCAAGAGTCGTAAAATTGAACATTTCACTACGTTTAAGAAGTTCTTTTACCTTTTGAAGTCAATTTGAGAATGGCATGATCCCTTCTTTTAGCAAACTCTTGTGTTAATGTAAACAATGACGCCAAAATGCAAACCAAAGTCAACAAAGCCCATCTGGAAATAAATAGTCCCAGTTTGGCCAATCTATGGCCACCCACTTCTCCATGAATAAACAAAAAGACAGGGCACTCCTGGGTTTATGTTTGAGTGCTAATTCGGGAGGAACATCTCGTGGGAGGTTAAAAGCTACGTTTTTGAGTGTATGTGGCTTTCATTTAAGAAAGAGAATGATCGAAACACTAGTATTTAAGTATTTATCAGTTGTTCATGGCTCATAACTCGCTTGAACATTTCACTAAGTTTAAGACGTTCTTTTATCTTATTTGTGAATCGTATGTTAATGAGACAAAATGTCATTAATGACGTCAGCAAAAATGCAAACCAAGGACAACAAAGCCCATCTGGAAATAAATAGTCCAAGTTTGGCCAATCCATGATCATCCACTTCTGAATAAATAAACGAAAAACAATTTAGTGAAATAGAATGCTAGAAGAAGACTGATTAAACGGTATGGGGCTTAAATAGAAGAAACATATGAGCCCGTTCTTTACAGCTTTGAAGTGGTCCAGAAGACGAAATGCAGTCAGTTACCAACAACGTCATCACAGAGGCTAATAAATATCAGATGTTTGATTAAAACCAGTATAATAACAGAAGGAGGGTAACTCTTGACAACGGTGTTCACGCGAACAATAAAAAATGAGTACCCATTATCAGGCAAGGACTTTGAAAGTTATACAGTCAGTTTGACCATAGTGATGAGAAAATATTTACTGCTAAGGAGCGTCGACATAAAAGCCAACATATTGATCGTAGATTCATTTTTGTCTATGCACAAGATAATTCCCTTTGCCACTTGCTCTTTTCGTATCATTATCTCAATTTCTTGCCAAATTTCCAGGCTAAACACCGACTGGGAAACATGGATCCGTTTATTTGAATATTCATGTGATATTGGACTGTATTTCAGTATTACCTCGCGGCGGCTAAGTATACAATTAATGTCTAGATCCTACATATTAATTCAACTGGCATTCTTTAAGACGCTGACAACGGTTTTCCAGTGAGCTCTCCACCATAAGTTATATGGTGGACTACGCTAATGTCATAATCGGGGGTGGAAGCTGAATAATTGGACCTCGATTATTCATTATTCTTTGTGTGTTTTGTTCGGATTATTCATTATTCTTTTTAAGTTTTTGTAGGTTATTCATTATTCATTGTTGTTATTCATTATTCCACTGGCGGTG
>NC_090890.1:27212730-27217730 GCF_036669925.1 Montipora capricornis | reverse complement strand
AACTGCTGTCCTCCGTGTTGTGCTCTCACCGAATGGCGAGACTGGAGTGTCCTCTCCAGGGCGCAAGCCTGGGCGAAGTATATGGAGACCTTGTGCTGCCCATTCAACATGGCCCCCCTCTCGGCCGTACCAACTTGGTCCAAGGGAACACAGAGCATTACACCTGGAGCTGGTTTGGCTGCAGGAGCTGGCAGAGGGATGTCGACATCAACAGTCCAACTGCCTTAGGGGCTCCACTCCGGATTTTTCCCCGGGGTTAACTCCCGAAGCCTTTCCCGTGACCGGGTATGCCGCAAGGCAGCGGAGGTTTGAAATCAGGGTTTTCCGTCCCCTAGATGGGCTACCCTCCCGGGTTGACGAGCCCCAACTGCCCGAAGCGTCTGGTTTTAAGGCGCCAGATACCCGCCTTCGCCCCTTCTCCCATCAGTAAAAGCAGTTCCGCCAGGCTTAGAGACTAAGCCACACGAGCAGGCTGGGAGCTGGACTTAGCTGTCAGTGGCTCGCTCTAGATGGGGAGCACGCTGTGGGGAGCATTTTATAAGCACGTGGGAGCTTATCCCCAGTGCCACTCCTGGCTGTGACAACCTTGGAACTAATACAAGTCCAGCAACTTCGCCCCACTGCAGCTTCCGTGGAAGAGTTAAGAAGTTTCCGTTTCCTTGATAATGATGCCATCATACAAGGGCTTACCGCTGAACTTCCAAGATACTTGGCAGTTGCAGATGGAGCAGACTTACAAACAGAAGAAGAGAAGCTACAATGGTGGTGGAGAAATGAAGTAAACCTGCCAATCTGGTCCTCCGTGGTAAAGAAAGTTCTTTTGGTATAACCAAGCTCTGCATCTGCTGAAAGAGCTTTCAGCATCATGAAGAATTTCTTTACCAACCAACAAGATGCAGCCCTAGAGCAGACTGTTGAAGCTTCAGTGATGCTCTGCTACAACCAGAACCAGAGAAACAAGCTTGTCGTTGTTTGATGAGAGGACGTCATCAAACTCAGTCATACGTGAATGGATTTCATACTGTTCTGCTCATTATGTGTGTATATAACCAAGTTTTGTCCATGTCATTCTGATAGACTATTTGTTGATCAAGTGAAATGGAAAGAACCTCTGATATTATCATTGGACTTTGGCAAATAAAGTTTTGATAAGAAGCAATGTGCGAATTTTTAATCTTTAACACCCAAAAAAGGTACGAAAAGCAGATAAATGTTGGCAACTTTTCGGCAACTTTTTGAAACAAATAGCAACTTTTGGCAACTTTTAGACACTTTTATCGGCAACTTTTTTGGGATTCATCGGCAACTTGTGGCTATGCCTACTTTTGGTGGGAGTAACAAAAAAGCGTTAAAACGCGATCAAAGAACTAGACCGCTTTCGGACTGTATCGTGAGATAACAAACCACTTCATTTGCATGTCGTAACATAAACATTTAACAATAGGCCTCTTTCGATATGTTAAAATTCAGCTTGATAGTGAGGCAGTGCGGACAAAGACAAAGGAAAGGGGATATGAAAATATTTTTCATATTCATTCCAACGTGTTTCTATTGTTTTTGTCCTCACTGCCTCGCTATCAAGCAGAATATTTGATATTTCGAAAATGGCCTATTATTCGCCAGAGGCGAGGTGAATATCGGTGAATAAACTTAATCGAGATGTAGTCTTCATTTTCCGATATTCACCGAGCCTGAGGTCGGAATAATCGTTTTCGTATAATTATATCGGTGATTATTTGAAAATTAACCATGTTCTCAAAAACAATTAATTTCTTAGTCCGTAACGTTGACAAAACGGCTTTCGGCCATTTTGGAAAAAATCGCTGAGGTGATTATCGCCCAATAATCACCTCGAGTGCAACCAATCAGCGCAGAGACTTTTCAATAATCACCTATGTAATTATACTAAATACGATTGTGGGAGGAAATAAGCCAAGTGGTGAGGCGGCTTTATTAGAAGTCTACCATTTTCACTGACACCGTGATGAAAAATTGGCGCGTACATTTACCATACAAGCTGAGCGAGTACCTAAGAAAGCAAAAAAAATTACTTCTTGAAACGGTGTCGATTACGTACGGGTAGCCATTTTTTTTTCTTCGAGCTTCTTTGGACCGGAAGGCTGGGGTGGATGAGGGCCACGGCTTCCCAAATGCAGCTAATTAGATGCTAGACGATTTTGGAAAGCGTCACGAAGTGTCCAATTGCTCCTCTCTCCAACTTCTACATCACTCGCGTCTGGTAAGACGATTACATCACAAAGAGTCCCCTGAACTCTGGCCTTTAACTAAAAGTATATAGCTGCGTTTACCCTCAACAAAAGACAAAGGTAACCCTTATACTAACCGTATTCAAGTAAAGCTATGATCCTCGCACTTATAAACGCAATTTTTGCAATTGCGTAAAGAAGCCTGAAAAATTCAGGACTTCAACGGTGTTTGAACCCGTGACCTCGCGATACAGGTGCGACGCTCTCACCGTATTGCTAGAAATAAGTGGCAAATGCTTAGTCGTAAAAGGACACATAATGTTGGATATTAAATTTGGGCGTGTGGATATAATTAGGTTATTGTTCTTGCCATCCAACATGGCCACCATGCATGACGTCACATGCAAACCAGCAATTTCTAGATTTCGTTGGTTCCGCTCCTGAACCAATCGGATGCGCAAAGAGCATCATTCACTTTTGTGACATGAACAGATTCTTTTCTTTAGTCTCATTCATTATTTATAAAGGAAAAGAAAACAATGTTTATTGCTCAATTTTACTGTATATATCACTGCATGTCTGTATATCTATTCTTACCGCTTTACCTAAACGTTTCGATCGGTTCCCTTCGTTGAAATGTTTTGCAAAATAATCCGAGAACATGAAGGCTTATTACAGGGAAGACTTGGAGTTCTGTCGAACAATTGAAATAATACTCGTAAGAATTTTTAATAAAATACCCGCAGCAGTTTGTTTTTGTGCAAAATTCGATGAGCAGGTTCTACAAATTAAAGTGTGACAGGCATCTTATTACAAATTGCGGAAGATATTAAAAAGTGGGGCAACCTTATTTCAGTGTCGGACAGAACACCTAGTGGTGATGCTAAGTAAGTAGCTTATAATAAACCCATCAGTGTTTTTCCACACGTACAAACTCTCGTTGTTAATGAGATACACCACTACGTCTCATAGTTTAGAAACTACTTATAACTGTTCAGAGATTGATTCAATAATTGTGGTTTTTGACAGAATCTTGATCATCAGATGGCGTATTGTATTGCGCTTTGCGGTCCTCTGTGCTTCTCATCAATTCCAATGTATTCCATACTGCATGGCGCTCAAATCAAGAAGGGCAATTATAAACTGTGGAACCCAGTGAAGAACGGTGTGATCATGTTTGAAACCAACAAATCCAGCGTTCTGACCATTGGACAACTGGGCCCGACAGACGCCGAAAGTAAGAGTGTTTTGTCTTTCTAGACCCATTAAATAAAGGCCCATGCGATCTCAAAAGACATAGCGCGCTTGTGTTGTTGTGAAATAGTTCCAGCATTTTGCTTGGGTTATTTTCGAATTTTCCGTCTGTGCGAAATTCAACGCGGCGTCCAATGTCTTTTGCAATTAGTTAATAGGGGCCTTTAGCTAATCCTGGATTTACTAAAAACGTAAACTGCAGCTTATTTATTTATTAAAAGAAAAGTGTCCACAAGAATTTTAGACTCAATTTTGACTTAGGCTTTTGTTTTTTTGTTTTTTTCTCAACACAAATTAAGATTGTTAAAGCTTTCTCGACGGGAAGAGTTCAATGGGGCTAGGTCATGCTATTTTAGGCAATTTTGTTTAATTTTAATTCTGAGCTCTAAACGTCAAGTAGGCAGAGCAAGAGTCCTTTATTTGCAAAATCACGGCCACATAACAACGGAGAATGATTTTCCAGCTGTGTAAATGACATTTTGATATAGACTGATATAAATTTGAAAAAAGTTGGGTCGACGTTTTTCAAATATCCGACAAGTTCAGTCTGTGCAAATATTTCAGTATTTGCTTAAGTAATGGTGAGTATGCACACTCCAAGCATATCTTTGAAAACTTGAATCTTCACGAAAACCCGCGCAAACGTTTCAAGTGGAGTATACCTTTTACTTTGGATCGCGACTAATCCATTACCTTGAACTACTGGGGCCAGATGGCGAGTGGGGAATGTTTCTAAGGAAGGTTAGTCTTATTAAATGAATTGGCAAAAGGAAATGGAACACTGTTGGGAGATTAGAAAGCCGATTGTTCGAGAATTACAATTTAGACCTCTGTCTCAGGAGCACCCATCGTGTCTGCCTCCTCTTCAAAGCGAATGTTTTTATGATATTATAGTTCTACTTTACATATGGATGAAAACTATATTTCATAAGAAAAACTTTGCTTTGAGACTCGCTTTAAAAAGGAGCCATACATGAACTTAATAATGGCCTATTCTTCAAAAGCTCGCTTAGCGAATATGCAGCTGGCCGACAAAATATTTATCAATTCGGAATTTCAACGAGGGGAGCTTCAGGCCGGTATGTCGAAATTTCTAGGTGGCTTTTTAGCCTCGTCCGAAAGTTCTAGCAAACTTTGGCGACATTGATAGAAGTTATCAATCTTCAAAGTTTATGCCTATTTCCAATATCAAAGGTTGCTCAGTAAAATCCTCGCGTTCTTCGATGTCGCTTCGAAATTTCTACGCACTCTTCTGACTCTTCACAACCGTTTCAAAATATCTACGAAATTTGTTGAGAAAAATGTCTAAAATCTTAGTGTGCCTCAAAAGTCTGGGCTTGAAAACTTTAGCCCACCTTTGTTTACACAAATTATTCCTTGGGTCGGTGCCCCTGTTTTCTAACGAAGGGTAAGCCATTGTTTTCAAATGCTATAGGGGACGCTCCACATTCCAAAGCGCATTTCAAAACAACTATTTACCTCCGAGCAACTCAGGAAAAAATGGCGCCCCGATTTGCATTCGTGACAAGTGAAGAAAAC
>NC_090890.1:27187730-27202730 GCF_036669925.1 Montipora capricornis | reverse complement strand
TATTCCTATCATTTAGGACTTTGAACCTATCGGAGATAGAGCGTCGAAATTTCGTTTATTACATTAAACATTACTGTTTTTAGCGAGGACAGGAACAAACAACAACAAGAAAACTGAAACATAGATGAACGAGACTCCCATTCAAGTGCACCTTAACCTTTTCAGTTCCGAGAAACGATGCTTTTATTGTCTCCTCTCCTATTTTTTTTAAAGGCGTGTTTATATCATTTAAGACTTTGAAACTATTCGCGAGGGAAGAAACGGGTTGAACCTTGAAAAACTTGGCCATCTTAAGGATAGCTCAAGGATAACTCAATGTGCTACGTAGGTAAAAGCCAGCCTTCTTGAGAAGTTGTTATAGTCTCAAGTTCAAATATTACGCGCGTTATGAATTAGCTGGCCGTAATCTACTCAGTCCACGCTCCATTTGACCTTCACGGTGCTTTCCTGCTCGATTCAGTTGCTAAGAGATACCGGCTGTAAGTTGCTAGCTATAGGAACCCACTATCTGTCACAGCAGGGCGCTGTTGTTCAAATACTCTTTACCCGCGATTAAACGACAATCAAGCGGTCCAATTGTGACCGCTAAAATGCAATAAAACGTAATTTTATACTGAAAAAAAGACTTGAAAAGTCAAAGCCAAAACTGGTGAACGGCAGAAGCAACTTGAAATCTTCCTTGATCATTAAAAACAATATTGCAATAAAGGTATCTCAAATCCTCAAGCTGTATTAGCCTAATCGGAATTCCTTACTTGCTTACGTCCTTTTCTTTTGTTATTGTTCTAAACAATAACATGAAGTATAACCCCTCCCTCGCATACATAATTACTGTGCCTATTGTGCCAAACGAAGTCTGATTTTGGGAGCGGAAATTAGCTACGTTTCAGCTATCATATTACCAGTTTGATTCAAAGTATACTTCATGATCAGTAACGCATCAGTGTCCCTGCATGATTGGTTGCTTGAAACTATATAACAATTCTTCCATGAGCCCGAGTTGGATATGAAGTGATAAAATAACCAACGAGCGCGTAGCGCGAGTTGGTTATAATCACTTCATATCCAACAAGGGCGAATGGAATAATTGTTTAAGTAAATTCTCAAACCGGGTTTTGCCGCCGATTTTTATTTCCACAATTTTACAAAGCGTCCGGAAAGAGTATCTTGGTGCACTATTTTCCATATGACGTAAAACTTCGACTATTGGCTCATAGTCGGAGTTTTTTAGCCAATCAAAAAGCTAGAAATGCAATAGTCGGAGCTGAAAATTTACTAAAGTGAAATAGCCCCTTTCCCTTTAATATGCTCTCTTGTCTTTTCTCGCTTCAGTCAAATTCCACGGAGTTCGCAAGATTTGAACCTATCTATAACGGGTCCTATACTATGTTCAGATGCAACTCAAGGTCGACTGGAAACACTGGCATGTACTTAGGATGCAACGAAGGCAGCAACAATGCGGTACTTGTACCAGTGGATGAAGAATATAAAACTCCTGGCTACTATCCGGACCCCAGAACACTGTTTATCACCACCAAGATTTAAGTCTTAAAAATGACCACCACCAAAAAGACCACCAAGTCTTAAAATACTTCAATTTAAGAAATTTCCTTGCTTTACAAATGGTTTCATTAGTTTAAATCTCATCAGCAAGAACGGTACAAGCCTTTTGATAGGGTAATTCGGAGGCAATTGACGTTATTAGCAAGTAGTATTCATTTCAGGGTTCCCAACTTGATAATTTCAATCGATCCGTTAAGCAACTTTTTGGATAGTTTCTTCAGCTTTAATTTGTGATATTTACCGTAACAGTTATTTAAAGGAGTCGGTGAAAAAAGTGATTATTTCCACTTACTTTCTTGATAAACCATTTCCATTGTTAACCTCATCTTTTTTCCCAAATAGACTCCAAGTGTAGGCTCGATAACCAGCCGCTGTTTCGGGAAATGAGCCAGGGCTCACTCCCGAAATCTCGGCTGGACGCGTGAGGTGAGCCATTGTTAATCTCCGCCAATCAGAAACTCGCCTGCACAAATCCGTCTGGCATAAATTATATGTTTTGGCTGCGATGGTATTCTTTCACCCGGCCTGTTCGAGGTTTACAGTGCTTTTAAGGTAGGAAACATCCAAGATTGCGACAACGAAAAGTGTTCAAGAAGCTAGAGAATGGGAATTGTGTCGTTTTCTACCGCCTGAGTTCGCAAACTTCACTGATTTTCCAGTTGGCGCCAAGGTCAAAATACGGCTTTCAAATTCATTGCTATTGCAATTTTCTCCTCATTCTTCGCTAATGTAAGAACAAGTAAAATTGCTCAAGATCAATTGAAATTACTGTTGAGTTTAATGGTGGCAAAACGAGGGGGCCGATGAAGTCGACTGAGAGCTAAAGCAGCCGAAGATTTCGTTGATGATTCGCTGGTTGAATTCAAACTCACATTGATCATTTAACCACAAACTCAAGCTCGTATCATCTGGAAACTTCGCACAGAGGTTTTAAGCATTGTTATGTAATTTCTGTTTTCTTAAAATCAGTGTTTTGGGGATGTCTAATGCTATTTCCCCGAAACTATTAACTCGCATAAATTATATTTTGAATTTACGTCACAGACACAATCTATCGCTCACGCGTCCAGCCGTCTCTTCTCGGGGAGGATACCCGAACTCGAGTGAGCGGCGGAAATCGAGCCTACTCCAAGTGCTGCTTTTCAGTTTGCGATGTTAAAAGATACTTAACCATTTTTCTACGTATGAATGCAAATTAATCCCTAAAAGAAAAAGCCAGTTTCATCGTGGACTCATTGACTAAGGCTGGCTGAAAAAATGAATCCTAAAAAAGCTTGTTGTATAATTTTTTCTCCTTAAATCCAGTTGTAATTAGGAGTTGTTGTAAGTAGTTCGCTCATTGATAATTAGATTTTTCACCGTAGACGTTTGCAGGCTTTACTTGACAATTGCATGCGTACATCAAAATTTGATACACGAAGGAAGAAAGGGGCGTAGGAGTTGCGCGAGAGCCGCACTAGTGGAGTTTCTTGATTACTCTTCAAACTTCATAAGTGCTTAAAAATCTCAATGAAAGCACAGCTGACACGTGAGCAAATTGGTTTGTTATAAGTTAGATTTAGCAAGTTACGTTTTTAAGGAATTGTAGTATTTTTTTGGACTGAGTAAGAGTAGAAAACTTCCAAAAACAGTTGTTATTCCGAAAAGGTTCTATTAAACAAAACAAAAAAATTAGTGTTAAAATTTGAAATTGGTGTAATGCTCTAAAACCAGGAAAACCTCAGTGACTTCCGGGAAATAAGAACACGTTAAAAAAAATTAAAAAACAAAAGAAAACAACAGAAAAGATGCACGTTTTTTGTGGGGCGTTCCCATTTTTCAAGGTCATCAACGGAAGTCGAGAGTTGAAACAGGATAAAGGGCGGCTGTTGCAGTTTCCCCAGGTATGGATTGACGAAGTAAGTTCTTCCCTAAGGGCAAGTAACACATGTACATCTTTACAAAAAGTAGTCACCGAGGACCGGCTACAAGTGTTGTCCCTGGAAACATCCGTCGCAAGTATCGCTGTGTATTGTAAGCGTATGTAGACATTTCCCTGTTTAATAAAATAATCGTCATAAATAAGCAAAAATGTAGTATTCGTCGATTATTCAATTACTGTGTAAAGTCCGTACTAAGAGAAATAAGTCATATTGGCTGTTAACGAAACCAAAGATTGAAAAGTGACCCTGACAGATATGAAGGGGTATGATTTTTCTCCCGTGGATATCAAGAGAAACTTTATTGGAGAAACGAGTCCCTTTAACTTAATTGTGTGAAGATCAAAAATCCTATAAACCTTTTAAAAGTAATATTTCTCTGTAAGGAAAGGAACTTTATTCAAGTGTCTAGTCGTTCTAGCGCTTGAGCACTGATTGGGGACACTGTAAACTGAAATTAACGATGAAAGCAAATCAAGTCAAAGGCTGGTTTTTGAGGAGAGGGGAAACCCGAGTACCCGGAGAAAACCTCTCGGTGCAGAGTAGAGAACCAACAAACTCAACCCACATATGACGCCGAGTCAGGGAATCGAACCCGGGTCACAATGGTGGGAGGCGAGTGCTCTCACCACTGCGCCATCCCTGCGTTGAACAGCATTTGGCAGTAGAGAAATAAACTCCTTGGTTAATTTTAATCTCGGATTAGCCTTAATCGGCTTTTGAACAACCGGGGCCAGAACGCAGTCATCCCTCTTTAGCACACAAGGAAACTATGAATTTGAAATGTTGAAAAATGAAGGTAAAAAAAAGTGGAGAGGGTACATCCCATAAGGGCAACTACTCTCCTGATGAAGACGGTTTCATATATCATGAAATATTTACAATAGAGAGCCCAGAAAAAAACAAACAAAGTAGAGTTCCGTCTTGTTCGCAATGTTCCGTACAGTATCTACTCAAACATCTCTGAGCTGACAGCAGTAAACAAACAAGCTTGGCAAACCATAACCAACAATTTTAATCAAAAACTCAAACTGAAATTACATGCACAGAATCTCTTTCACAACATTTTCCGTTTTACTGATAATCTTTACACCCTCTCTCTCCAGTTTAGAACAACAGCAAAATTCTTGCTGGTTAAAAAGTCAAGCTAAAGCGTATTCAATTCGCGTACACGACTGCAATTTTACAGTCAAACAAAGCAGCTCACGACTGGACATCCATTTCACACAAAAAGCCTATAAATGTGATTATTATACATTGGTGTCACCAGCTCGATTTTGATTGGCTATATGATTATATGACTGGGTAATTCTTGCTTGCTCTGTTTCACGTACGTCATACCTACAAACAATAGATTTTATATATGTAGAATTGACGTCATACCTACAGACAATAGTTTTATGCAAGCAGAAGTGACGTCACCTAACACACTAACCAGCAGTTTGATCAGTTTTGCCATGGCGGAGCTCAGCTCAGGAATATGCATAATAAAACAATTATTGAATTCGGTTTTCGCATGTTAGCGATAACTATCAAGGCCTCAGTTTGTGTTATCCGCCTCAGCCTTCGGCTTCGGCAGATAACACAAAGTTTGGACTTGATAATTATCGCTAACATGCTCAACCTCATCCAATAATTGTTAATTGTTGAAATATTGCCAGAATCTCTGCCAACAGGGAATTGCAAACGTTTTCACAACTTCTTCGTTTTTTTTTTAGCGAGTTTTACAAACTATGTGAGGCAGCGAGGTACGCATTAAAAAGAAAAACATTTACCTGTCAGTTAAAGCTAACCGTTGTAAACATAAAGTGATTTGTCTTTCGCTCTATTCCTCTCAGCTTTTAACGGTGTTCTTCATTGAATTTTCTCTTCTTCTAGATCTCCTTCCTCGGCTTCTCTCGAGGCTTTCTTCGCTTAAATTTCTCAAATTTCGTGGCCTCTTCTCTCGTGCTCTTTTCTGCTCTTTAATCTTTATTCCCGTTGCTCGTCACTAATATGATTTCCCGCCAGAAAAACGCGGGTTGCCAAATGCAACGCTGCCACGTGATTTCCCGCCAAGAAAAATTGCCCGAACACTCCTACCCTTGTTTAATTTTAAGGGCCCACTGACATATTTTTTGGGGTGCGTTGCTAAGGATGTAATGGTTAAGTAATTTGAGAGAATTCGGCATTATTTTGGCCAGACGTCATCATACCACGCCCATGGTCACGTGACCAATAAAAGAAAACTCTAAATTTGTCTCTGTGTTTCGCAATTTGGGTATTTAATCGATGGTTTGATAATTTGTATTCGTTTTTGCATCCAGCCAAGCATGGTCTTTTTATTTTGAAAAATGTTCTTTTAAAGACATAAACGATACTGAAATACCCATAGCTTTTTCAAAAAAGATGATTTTAAAAAATCAATGCTTAGCTATATTCTGTATCTGGGGGTGAAACGTTCCATGTAAAAAAAAAAAATTAATTCAATTTAAAACCGCCGGAAATTTAGCTTTTTTCTCAAACCGGAAGTCAGTTCGTTTACGCATGCGCAGTTGATCTGAGAACGAGCGCAAGGAAGGGCGAGGAAAAACCTTCGATGGAAACAACAGTTTGTGCTGTGACTTTTGTTTGTGAGTGGGTTTTCTTGTCAGCTCATGATATGATGACGTCAGTTACCGGAGGTAACATTTCACTTCCTTAGTAACGCGCGAAAAATCCGTCTGTGGGCCCTTAAAGTCCCTTAAAGTAGTCCCTCATCATATACATCTCGTATCAAAAGGATCAACAATACGTAGTATTTAGGATTTGAAGCTAAAAATTGAGTGAGTTAAACAAAAGCTTAGGTATGCTAAACATTCACTTATAGCCTCACATTATGTATGATTCCTTCAACACCGCCTCTCATAGTTCAATAGTTCATACGGTAGAGCACAAGACTGTAGATCTCCGGGTTGCTGGTTCGAGTGAGTCCGGTTGGGTAGACTTTTTCATATTTATTTTTTCCAGTCATTGTAGGTATAAAAAACACAACAGTAGATCGTTAAAAAAGAGAGATTTAATGAGAGAACATGACTTATTTCAAGAGATTATGAAGGTAAGAGAAGTAATCTCTCATACTGGCCCTATTCCCATCGTAATCCCTGTTAAGTTATTTCAAGAGAAAATGAGGGGACAGAGAAGGAGGCTCCCGGTCCAGCCCTTGGGATATGTCATGTCCACGAAAGTTATTTTTAGACGAGCGGAAGTCTTCCGAGACGTCCGCATGCAGGCCAACCTCGGTCCGATGTTTGAAAGAAAATATATATTCATCAGCCTTCCACGTGCGCCATCATTTTCTCTTTTCACTACGAACCTGAGAGCGAGGCAAGACTGCATGCGGACGTCTCAGAAGACAAACTTCCGCTAGAACAAAGACTTCCGCTCGTCTAAAAATAACTTTCGTGGACATAACATATCCCGGCCAACGCCTTGAGCCTCCCTCTCTGTCCCCTCATTTTCTCTTGATCTCGCTCTATCACCATTCTCCCCTCGGTTTGTTTGCGTGACCAAAGCGGGCGGTTCGACTAACTCAGAGGGGATTGCGAGCAGTCAAATGCGATGCAGTTTTCGACTGGATTGCCATCTAAAGTGGCATCCCAGAAATTAAACTCAGATTTACAAAAAAAATACTATATCTGTAAATGTTCGCGCTATATTTTGCAAATGAAGACGCAACACTCCTAGCTCATGATCGTTTTAGACCAGTCAGAAACTGCTTTCTTTGTAGAAATGCGCCAACTTGACAAGCACACAGTTGGGTTCGGATCTAACTGTCAATCCTTAAGGCAGGTTTACATAATCTGTGGAACAGATAACGTCCGTATGAATGAGCTTTCGCAATAGCTTTTGGATGTCTTAATCCCGTGAGTAAGAAAAGTTGCGAGTGTCCTAAGAACGTAGGAAACGAATAGAAAGAACTTATGAAATGGCAGGAACATTGAACTGAAAGTACATGTTTTTGTGCCGTCTTGTTTTTGCATACTGATGTTACTATCTGCATACGCGCTTACTTTAAAGATATCATTGCTTGAGAAGCCCTATTCAGGATCGACAGAATGTCTAATGCATACGTCATTGCGCTTACAAAATACTCTAAAGGAGGCTGGTCCTGTTATGGTTACACTTGCTAAAAAATATGCGTTACGAGGAAGAAGTGAAAAAAAAAAGATTTATGAAGAGCCGTTCAGAACGTTAATTACGAAGAGAATCGCGTTTTCCTTGCCGATAGTGAAAAGAATCTCATTTATGAAGCAAACATAACCAATCCATCCACAGTTGACGTTATATCTAAGAACTTTCAGAACCCGAAGGATATCCTCTTTATTCGAGCCAAGTCCTTACATCTCCTTATTTGTGATAACCTTGGAATCGGCAGATTTTGTTTGTCAAGTGGCAAGGTTTCTCGCCCAGTGCTTATGGAAGTTCAAAGATCGTTGAGGCAAATTTGGAACTGCTTTGGATAACTGATATTGTAAACAAGACACTTGTTATTCAGCAAGACTAAGACCATCAAGTACAAATTTGAAGAGCCAACTTGAATCCAGGCTCTTTCTTGGGGATGTTAGACGTGGTAACTGTTTGCGATTCCTTACAGCAGGTTATTGTCCTTTCTAGAAAGAATGGAGACGTGGTTTAATTTGCTAATTAATCTGCAAAGTGAGATAATTCCAGCTCACGTATCATCCTTTGAAGGCTTTGGAAATCATGCTCAAACATACTTTACAAGATGAGAGCTACACTGGAGTGGGTAACAGTGGAGACAATTGCACAAACTCGTCCGCACTGCTTTCAAGAGCAGATTGCTGGTCATCGCCCTCATCCCATTTACATTGACCAAGATGGACCAGCCGCCTCAGCTAAGCTGTCAAGTATTAATGGCCTTTGGAGAGTCGGAAGCGCTTGTTTTATTAGTGAGGGTCAACGTGGCAAGCTTTCCTTATACACACCAACCAGAGAGTTTCAAAATTGGATAAAGATTCTTCGAAATGATCGAGAAGCTTATGGTTTAGCTGAAAAGAGACTTGCTGACAATTCAATTTCAAATCTGGAGTCAGAACAATGGCTTACAACGCGAAGATTGAAGCTTTAAATCAAAGAAAACCTACTTTGAAACGTGGCAAAAATGAAGTCGATGTTAGATTACCGGGAAACAAAACTACCGGCATGGGAAAGTATTGCACTCGATCTTCCAAAACCATAGAAAAATGCACAAATATCCTTGGAAGGAAAGGGAGGCATCGAAGAGCATTGTCCATTTGCCTTAAAAGTAAGTAGATCGAATGATGAGATCTAGTTTAAATCCATGACAACTTTATGTACCAAAGGCATTTTTGGAATCTATAACAGAGACCAGGTGGTTCCCTCCGCACGTAAATTCAAGTATCTGTCCTCGCACAACACATTAGATTGGGCAATGAAATCCGCCAAGGGACTTGGATTTAGGAACAAGCGAGAAACATTGAGAAATAAGGGACCTTTAGATTGGAGAACTAGGACGACTGCGAGTACGAGTTCTCCGTTCTGAGCACGCGCACATCGAAACTGAATGTTGGCCTCCAAACCTTATGAGCATGCTCAGTACAGAAAACTCGTACTCGTAGTTATCCTTTTCCTCTGATCTAAAGGCCTGTTGTACGAACACAGAGACGACTGTCAAATTCCGTTAAAGTACGCAAAGCGAAAAGACGGTCGGGCTTTTATTGAAGAGAGTTTGCGTGTGAAGAAAGAGGCAAAAGAAATGCGTGACTTTTGTTGTATGTATGGAAGAGTGTCAAAGTAAGCGGGGTACGACAAATCTACGAGCAGAGGCCTGGATCACTACTGCCAGTGTGGTGATTTTTGCCCATCAAATGACCCCAGACGGATTACAGTACTCAGTGAAGGCCGGGTGCCCAAGACCCTGATAGTGCCGGAAAATGGATACCAAGAGAAAACGTGGATTCCTCCCTTGTGTAAGCGTACACAAGACGACAGAAGGCTTCTCGATAGTCAAAGTAAACTTTGAGTAGCAATCAAAGTTTGAAGAAAGGATACAATTATATTCTCTATCGCTGCGCTCAGCCGAATAAAAAACATTTCCCATGTAAACACTAGAGACAATAGGAGGGAGCCGACCAGTCATCTCCACCAGCCATTTTATTCACTGTTAGTCGTACCTTAAACAACCCTATCCGCCTAAGCGCCCACAAAAGGGAAGTCCGTTAGCGATACACGGTATACATGGTAATTGTTACTATGACAATCGGGCGTTTGCAGACTAATTTAGCAGTGGTCCGGTTAAGCCGGATGCGAAAAACCGGTGAAAAAACTCCTGAGAAAAAAAGCCCGGAAACGTATTCTCCAAACCAATGCTAAACCACCTTAACCTGTGGAGTTTAAAGGTTGACAGTAACACTATTAGATTAAATATTATTTATAAGTATACCGATGTGCAAAAAAATTACCCCGAGCAAAGTTCTCAAGTGGCTGATTGTAATTGGCATCAAATGAAATCGGAGTGGTTTAAATAGGCAAAAAGGTGCGAATGCCTAGCATAGCATGCGATGATGCGAGTACCCATGGGAAATTCATTTCTATACTCTATCGCTGCGCTCAGCCGAATAGGAAACATTTTCCATGTAAACGCTAGAGACGATAGGAGGAAACCGACCAGCTATCTCAAAACACAAAGCAGGGGAACGAGGAACGGTTGTACAGGATAATAACTAAATACCTATCTTAAGACTGACTATTAACTGATGGTTAATGTCCTCACGACGATACAAATCTTTGGCCTTATCTGTCTTCCATCTACCGTGCTTCTTAACCATCCGATCGGGCAGATCATTATTGATGGCAGCGGAAGCTCCGCCGATTCTAAAGGAATGAAGGCCAAGTTTCGAAGTATCGAGTCCTATCTCTTTAAGCTTGAGTGATATAACTTCTCGAGCTCTCTTAGCTCGTATAGGAAATTTTAGTACCGGGTCGGAGAAAATGACCCTTAATCTTACTAGAAGTAGTGTTTTCCTTAGGTAGGTTTGCGTATCTAAAGAGCATGCTGTGCAGGCAAGTAGGCCTACCGGTCCCAGCGACCAATCTCGTACAACCTTCATAGTACTGATCGGTCTTACCCTTAGGTATGTACAAGGAAAAGTACTGATCCTTAATATCTACGTCGCACCACTTTATATTAGAGATCTCGTCGTAACAAAGAAAAGCCGAGAACGCAACTAAACAAAGACATACATCCCTTGTATCGGACAAACAAGCACCCGACAAGGCGAATTGAGATACCAACCTCTGAATGTGATTGGGCAAAATAGGCAACCTATTTCGATGTCAAATGGAAATAGAAACCCGCCTTTTGCAACCTTCGAGGACGAGTTTCAAGAACTTTGAATCACAAGGATTCGGCACTCCGCATGAATTATGGAAAGACTGAAGTTATGCGGGAAAACGAATAACCTGATTGTACTAAATTAAGAAGGTACAAAGCCACATGGGTCTTATCCGCCGGGAAATACTTGCATTCCGGAAAGAGCAAAGTCCAAGCTTTCCATTTCTTGAAACAAGAGAAATATCTTTTTGCAGTGGAAGAAGCTCTGCTACTGGCGAGGACTGGAGGGATCTGTCTTGCTAAGGATCGCCGCTCCGGGCTAGAAAGGCCTCTGAAATGATTTGTAAGGAAATAACCAATAAAATGTGCCCCAAAAGTAAATATAGACATGTTGTGAAAGAAGAATCAACTAACGAAAATGTGGAACAACCGTCGCCAACCGGCGGTAATACGGCTAATACGCCCATGGCGAAATCAATAACAACTTTGTGCACCCTCGCACATGGCGGAATTAATAACGATTTTTCATCCTCACCCATGGTAGAATTAACAACAACTTCATGCACCACCGCCCATGGCAGAATTAATAACAACTTTGAGCATCCCCGCCCATGGCGGAATTTATAACAACTTTGTGCACCCCCGCCCATAGCGGAATGACAACTGCGTAACAAGAAAAACTAGAACGCGGCCCCTTCGGGACAAAAATCCGCGATATATCTGCCAGTCGAAGCGGAAAAAACCTTCGTGTAAACCAAATAATCACCCCTGTCGGACTTCAAACCCCGTTAGGGAGTACCAGCGGTAGTATGCGAATTGATTGATTGATTGATCAGTTCATTTACCCCTCTTCAGCTACAGGTGAATTACAAGTACAAAAACTGTTCATCCGTTCACTCCTGGCAACTTCTTTAACACTGCTATTTACAACAGAGCCAGAGCGAAGAGAATACCCATGGAGGGTTTCGAGGGGAATGGGTATTATGTTTGAAAGAAAACCTTTATCTCGGATAATTCTGCATGAACTTTTGGCATGATTTTTCCCGCCTTTGACTGAGGGGCAGCAAGCCTGAACGGCTAAGGGCTACATCATATGGCAGCCCATTCTACCTCCTTTATAGAAACCAACTCCACAGATTTACAAATTTTTCTTCTTAATTTTAGCTTCTTTCCTTCACTATCGCTTACCTCACTCATACATTTCCTTTCAGTAGATCCAAATGTTTGTCTGAGTCTACGCGGGAAGCTTATGTCACAAAGTCTATTTTTAGTAATAGTTCTGCTTGCGTGAACACCGCTGTCAGCAGTAACCTTCCTTCTTTTATGATACTGGTATTTATTATATATCCGGTAATTCAATTCAATTCAATTTTATCCGTCCAACCCAAAGCCAGGGAAAAGCGCCCTGGGGACGAAGTTGAGTTATTAGCAACGTTAAGGTACAAGAGGATTAAGAGAACGAAGATACATATGCACATAGATAAAGAACAAAAAGAAAGGAATATGTAGCTGTATTTTAAGCTTGCGTCGCACAAAAATACATCTTACTAAAACAAACGTTAAAGATGTAAAAGCTTCTTCAAGTATCACTCAATAAAACCCCCCAAAATGTCAGTACTCAAAAGTAAAAAAAAAAAAGAAGAAAATTCCTGGCACCACGGATATAGGAATGTGCAGTCCGATGAAAATAGCCTGTCAACTGTCTACAAAAAGTCACTGTCAATTTTTTGAAAAAATGGCTTGAATGCACAGAATCTGATAATTACCTTTAAATTTAGCCGCAGAAATTCAATAAGTCATGTCCAACATCATGAATAAATATTCACTGCAGGTAACCGGATACAGGTTTCGGCTCAGTTGGTATTCCATATCTAGAAAAACAGTGGAAAGAACTGACATAATGCTACCGATGTAATAGAAAAAAGGGGGTAAGCAAAGAGAGAAACGAGGGCAAATTTGGGCAGCTCCAGTCTTGGCCTACTGCCCATGGGGTCCGGCTTGCTGTAACCATGCAATCAAGCGATTTATTTGCTGTTTACACAGTAATCAAGGCAATAATATTGATGAAAAAACCCGATTTTATCTAAAATCACAAAACCAATCATTGCTGTCGTTTTTCTTAGAGTATATATGGTCAGGCCAGGCGTCGTTCATGTTTGTTACAATATAGTTGACGTCTTCTATAATGTCTCCAATGGGCTACTGAGTCTGTCGCATGAGGTCGAGATAAAAGTGCTCGGAGGTAGACAGGAAATAAGAACTGCGTTTACTTATATAAACATATATTTCTTAACGCTAGATTACATATATCACAATTGATATAAACCTATTGAAAGAGTAGCAATGAAAGCGGGAGAAAATTCATGCTCAGCTTGAATATGGTTATTTATAATAAAGTTTCTATATAACGAGCGCTCTCATTGGTTAAACAGCCTGTTTTATGAGAGAACTGAACGGCTAAGGGAATCACAAATTGGCAAGTTTTGCGTCCGGATAATAAATTCTTTTGAGAATGAAAACACACGTTCGAAAGGGTCAAGAACATTGCTACGAGGCGTTAAGCCGCAAGACGAGAACCGAAGATCGAAACCTAAACGGTGAAAAAATAGTATGTAGTTTCGATGGAGCAAAAGTGCTTCAAGGATCGGTGAATTCGAGCACCTGCTTAACCGAAAAACGAGTGCCGAATCTCGGGAACAGAATGGGCCAGAAAACTGCCGAGAGCCACTTAGGAACTAATAAAACTCCGCCCGCTCTAGAAACCTCTAAGTGCAAATTGGTACGTGAAATCAAATACACCGGCGGAACGAGCCAATTGTTTTCACCTGCCCAGCTTGTGCTAAACGCATCCACACCTCCCGAACCTGGACACCAAAATTTAGAGTAAAATCTAGGACACTTGGCTGTGTTCAAAGATGCAAAGCGGTCGACTGAGAAGGGTCCGAAAATTGAACTAACGTAGTCGAAAATGTCGCGAGAAACACACCAGTCGTCATAATCTATAATCCTGCTCATGCATGGAATCGGCAAACTCATTCATCGATCTTGGAATCCAAGCAACTTCAATGGAAATGTTGTGAAGAACACAAAACTGAAAAATTTACAATGCGAGAGCGTGGAGTCGAAGAGACGTGCTACCCTTGTGGGCGATTATATGGGCGTTAACGTTATCCGTGTACACCTAGACGGTTTTGCCTTGAATAAAGGATCTAATTATAAAGGACTTGAGTCCGTAGAGGATGGCTAATAATTCTCTGCTATTACCATCTTGCTTTGTCTGAATGGAGGAAAAGGCCTGAAAAAACAGCTCGAATTCTTGAGAATCTACGCGTAAAGTATGACCTCCTCACATTTCTGTGATTAAACCTAATTCAAGGAGGTCGGAAACAGCTTCGGAAACAAAGCCAGGGTGGTTTTTGGCCGACCTGCCCGAAAAATTCGAGTAAATCATTGTTACACTTATCTACCATTAGACCCTCCGTTTCCTCTTCAATAGATTTCCTCTTCAATAGAGCTACTGGTCAAGCTCCTGGACAATTCCCTGGAAACATCCGCAAACTGCGCGGGAACATCATGGGCGGGCGACGGTATAGGGCGGAGAGGAACCCTTGGCTATGTTACCGGAGTTTCCGCCGGGATTGAATCTCGCGAGGCGAACTGGATATTCACGCCACCAATGCCTGGAATTTCCGCAGAAATGACAGGAACCCCTCGGTTGGTCATGCTGCCTGAACTGCGACGACTGGTTGGAAAGTCTGAAGGGATTTCGCTGTCCCGCGAAGCGACCCGCGTATGAAGAACACTGGAAACCTCTGCCCTGAGACCGGTCCACATTACGTTTGTATTTGTTACGGCCGTGCTCGCGAAGTGCCTCCTTCTCTGCCGCGCGAAATTTTCTTATCGTCTTTGGAGTTTAAGGCCACGGGGTTACTTTCGTAATGTTTTACCGTCAGTCAGCCGGCCTCGGAGGAGTCTGCGATGCGGATTCTGCGATTCCTTTCCTCCAAGAGACCAATGGCTTCTTGAATGAGAAGGTCATTGTCTTCAACGGGACTCGTGGAAAGCGCGTTCTGCAACTTGTCGAGGACACCCGAATTAAACTTACTTTTCATTTGTTGATAGGAGATAATTCTGTCGTCGTATCATAGGGGTCAGTGATATTCCGCATGGGCCATATTGTGT
>NC_090890.1:27160120-27170730 GCF_036669925.1 Montipora capricornis | reverse complement strand
ATGGGCCAGAAAACGGCCGAGAGCCACTTACGGAACTAATAAAACTTCCGCCCGCTCTAGAAACCTCTAGGTGCAAAATGGTACGTTTGGAAATCAAATACACCGGCGGAAATGAGCCAATTGTTTTTCCAGTCTAGCTTGTGCTAACGGCATCCACAACCTTCCCGAACACCTGGAAACCCAAATTTAGAGTAAAATCATTCTAGGACACATTGGCTGTGTTCAAAGATGCAAAGCGGTCGACTGAGACGGGTCCCCGAAAATTGAACTAACGTAGTCGAAAATTTCGGCGAGAAACACACCAGGTCGTCATAATCGATAATCCTGCTCATTGAATAGGGGGTGGCAAACTCATTCATCAATCTTGGAATCCACGCAACTTCAATGGAAATGTTTTTGTGAAGAACAACAAAACTGAAAAATTTACAATGCGAGATCGTGGAATAACGACGAGACGTGCTACCCTTGTGGGCGATTATATGGGCGTCTAACGTTTTATATCCGTGTAACACCTAGCACGGTTTTGCTCTTGAATCAAGGATCTAAATTATAAAGGACTTGAAGTCCGTAGATGGATGGCTAATAAATATCTCTGCTATTACCATCTTTCCTTTGTCCTGAGATGGAGGGAAAAGGCCTTAAAAAACAGCTCGAATTATCTTGAGAATCTACGCGTAAAGTATGACCTCCCTCACATTTTCTTTCTGTGATTAAACCTAATTCAAGGAGGTCGGGAAACAGCTGTTCGGAAAAAAGCCAAGGGTGTTTTTGGCCGCACTGCTGCCCGAAAAATTTCGAGTAAATCATTGTTACAACTTATCTAACCTACATTGAGAACCTCCTCCGTTTCCTCTTCTTCAATAGATTTTTTCCCTCTTCATCAATAGAGCTAACTGGGTCAAGCTCTTGGACAATTAACCTGGAAACATCCGCAAACTGCGCGGGAACATCATGGGCGAGCGACGGTATCGGGCGGAGAGGATCCCTTAGCTATGTTACCGGAGTTTGCCATCCGCCGGTTGATATGGGAATCTCGCGAGGCGAACTGGATATCCACGCCACCAATGCCTGGAATTTCCGCAGAAATGACAGGAACCCCTCGGTTGGTCATTCTGCCTGAACTGCGACGACTGGTTGGAAAGTCTGAAGGGATTTCGCTGTCCCGCTGAAGCGACCCGCGTATGAAGAATACTGGAAACCTCTGCCCGAGACCGGTCCACATTACGTTTGTATTTGTTACGGCCGTGCTCGCGACGAATTTTCTTATCGTCTTCGGAGTTTAGCCACTGGTTACTTTCGTAATGTTTTACCGTCAGCCAGCCGGCCTCGGATGAGTCTGTGATGCGGATTCTGCGATTACTTTCCTCCAAGAGACCAATGGCTTCTTGAATCAGAATTCATTGTCTTCAACGGGACTCGTGGAAAGCGCGTTCTGCAACTTGTCGAGGACACCCGAATAAACTTACTTTTCATTTGTTGATAGGAGATAATTCTTGTCGTCGTATCATAGGGTCAGTGGTATTCCGCATAGGCCATATTGTGTGTGTAAAAACAAACATGGCTACATGTGAGCTGAGAATAAATTGTTGTGTTCTCGAAAGCTGTTGTTCCTTCGATGGAGGCTTTCCCAGCCGGGCAACATGGTGTCAGAAGTAGACGAACACCCGCCTAAAGTTACGAAGTTTCGTCCATACTACGGTTCGTTTGTGTATGCGAAAGAACTGTGGGAACTGTTTGTCCGAATCTTTCCCGCCATTTATCCATTTTGTCAAGCTGGTGCCCGTACGACCTGTTTGTGTTTGCTGTTATCATGGCGAACGCTCCTGTCGGTTTTCCTGTCCCTCAAATGCAAGAAGGGCCTAGATGAGAGAAGCTCTAGACTGTTTCATATTGGATTATATTGATTATTGCACGGTGATGGGATGGTTCGAGCGGAAAGATGGATGTTCAATATGACGATCAAAGCGAGGATGGAAAAAAACAATGGAAAAACAAAACCTTTGCATGTCAACACTGCGAGCAACTCTGGCCTTCGAAGATGAAGAGATTGATTAACCCAAACAACAAAACGCTAGGACTGTCCGAAGGAGAAAAGAGTGACCCGGTGAAAGTTATTCAAGCCCTCGTTAAGCGCTTTGGAGGCAGTGTCAGTGTTCAAGCTGAGCGAACGAAAATGGGACGCATGTTTCAGTCCGAAGGAGAATCCATTAGTGCGTGGGAATGTCCGAGTGGTAGAGCGAGCTAAATATTGTGAACATGCGAATTTTGAAGAGCAAGCTGTCGCATGCTGCGACCGTTTTATTGCTGGCTTGGTAGACGAAACTTTACAAGAAAGTTAAACACGAATGGTCATCGTGACAAGGGTGGTAACATTGTAGAGTTCCGTACTGTGGTTTGAAATAGCAAAGAATTATGAATCCTCCACTGATGCTCGTAGGCTTATGAGGCAAGTTCGTGGAGATCAAGAGCAGGTAAATTGGATCGACAAAGCACCCCAGTCAAAGCGAAACAGCTCTCGCTTTCAAAGCCAAAGCAATGGCAAAGAGTTGTCTAGAAACAGTATGAGTGTAACTACTGTGGGGCGACACCGGATCACCCAAAAGAAAAGTGTCGTGCATTTCTCCTTAAGTATAAGTGCAGAAATGTGGCCAAAGAAGGGCATGTAGCTCGGAAATGTTTGAGCACACCTCAGAACGTGAATGCATTGGATGATTCAGTTTCTGATGATGGGAAACAAACCTATCATTTGTTTACTTTGGACACTCACTCTGTGCGATCTGTGTCTGTACAGAAGGGGAAAAGGTTTTTCGCAGCACTTAAATTATCAGCAGCAAAAATTCTTTTGCATGGAAAACTTTTGCAATTAGATACAGCGTCAACAACCAACACACTTGCAGTGGATGACCTCCGGACCATGTGTCCAGCAGGGTTTGGATATCCATGGCCTAATCAAATCCTCCTCTGCCATCCTGCGTACCTATGGAGGAGGTGTAATAAAGCCAGTGGGGGCAAGTAGAATTAGTGTGTGAAACTCAAGGAAAAGTTCACACTCTTTAGTTTCAGCTGTTAAATAAGGACGTCATTGGTTCACAGTCCACCTCTTCTAAGTGGATCTGATTGTGTTAGATAGGCTTGATCGAGATAGGACAAAGCACCTGCTCCTTGGATCGTAACAACCCAAAAGGGGGTGCCTCAGAAGTGTGCCAACTTGATTTGGGTCTCAGCGTGGAAGAGTGGAGGAAAGTGGACCTTCTGATGGGCACGTCAGGCCCGCCTCACTGAGTGGTAGTGCAACAGAAGAGCTTAATCTGACTGAGGAAACCACCAGCACCTCTCCAGTACATGGTACGTGTGAGTATATTAGTGCAGTTCATAGTGCTGTAACCACTAAAGAAAAAGTTAGCCCAAAGGGAGCATGGCTAGTGAGGTGGGGTGTGTCCCATGTGCCTGTCCCTTGGGGAAAACTGACTAAAGCTATTGTCATGGATAACTTTAAAGATGTCCATACAGGGTTAGGAACTTTGGGACCGCCCCTACACATCAGCATGAACCCTAGTGTGACTCCAATCCAAGCACATCCACAACGGTAACCTGTAGCAAAAGAAGCAAAAGCATCTGACACAATACGTGACATTGAAAAACAGGGTATCCTGGAAAGTTTACTGAGCGACGCCATGGATGTCCAAGAGCGTCTATAGAGAGAAACCCGATGGAAGCATACGTGTGTGCATTGATCCCAGCCAACAATCAACAAAGCCATAGAAGTCCCAAAGTATCCTATTCCTACAGTTGATGAGTTACCGCCTAAGTTGAACAATGCCCAAAATTTTTCTTGTGTAGATGTGTACAAGGGGTTCACAAAGATTGACTTAGATGACAGTTCCTCCTTCTTAACGACCATGCATACTCCAATGGGTTCGCTACCGTTGGTTACGTATGCCGTTCGGGGTCAGTTTAATACCGGAGGAATACCAGCGTAGGCAGCATGAAGCACTGGAAGGATTGGTTGGCGTTGTGAACAAGGCCGATGACATTCTAGTCTTTGGGAGTGGAGATAGTATTGAGGAGGCTGAGAAGGATCATGACAGTAACTTGTGGAACTTAATGTTTGCGGTGCCGAGAAGTGAATCTCAACACCCCAAGAAATTTCAGTTCAAAGTGAGCAAGTTACCTGGATGGGCCATCTCCTTAGCAGTACTGGCGTCACCCCCACATCCAGATCGAGTCCAGGCCATTTAGGACATGACCCCACCGCATCATGTGAAAGGGGTTCAGCGGTTCCTGGGCATGTGCAATTATTTGTCGCGCTTCACCCCAAACCTTGCAGAAATTGTGAAGCCTCTCACTGAGCTGACTCACGGGCGTGTAGTGTGGTCATGCTCATCACAGCATGACAAGGCTTTTAAGACAGCCAAAAGCTTAATTGCAAATGCAGCGACGTTGAAGTTCTTTGATGTGAACAAGCCGTGTGTGTTACAAGTGGATGCCAGTGACACAGGCCTTGGGGGTGCCCTGCTGCAAGATGGTCAACCCGTGGCTTTTACAAGTTCAACATTGTCAGCAACTGAAGTCAACTATTCACCTATTGAAAAGGAATGTCTTGCCATCAAAGTAGCCTGTACAAAGTTCTACCAGTATCTTTATGGTGAAAAAAGATGTTGTAGTACATTCTGACCACCAGCCGTTAGAAACTATTTTCAAAAAACCCCTGAGTAAGGGCCCCAGACGCCTTCAACGTATGATGCTTCAGCTACAGCCGTTCAAGTTCACAGTAGTTTACAGGAAAGGCAAGTACATGTACTTGGCCGATACATTGTCAAGAGCCGCCTTGAACCTCCCTACACCCTTAGACCCACAAGAAGAGGTGTTCCAGTGTAACTCAGAGAATGCACTAGAGACGTTCCGGTAGAACTAGAGACCATGGAACTAGACTCCCCTAATATGTATCCCAGCACCCTGGAGGCAATTAAAGCTGAAACCGAAGCGGATCATACCCTGTCAGTTCTGTGTGCGTTCGTGGCTCATGGATGGCCCTCTGACAAATCACAGGTGCCCACAGCACTCCGTCATGATTATCCGTTAAGTGATGAACTAGTTTCTCTGTCGACGAACAAAGTTTAACTTGCCAATGTCTGAGTCATTGCTGAGCCAATCTGTGCCACCTGTAACCGTAGTCCGTGACGAGCATCTGGGCAGGCGCGCTAAAGCCAAAGCTCACTATGACAAAACTGCTCCCCTCTCGCACCTGGACAATTTGTGTACACCAGGCCAAATGACCATCACCGTGGTGAACAGTGGAGACACGGCGAAGTCTTGGGCGAGGTAACACCACCTTCGTACGTGGTACAAACACAAGCCGGATTGGTTAGACGGAACAGGATCCACTTAAGACCTAGTGACCCGCAGGTCCCATGTTACCTACAAACCTTGCCAGAACAACCAGTCATAGCTAATGGTGCGGATGTCGGAAATTCTGCAGAAACCATAGTACCTAACTCCAATTCTGAGTCTCCCAATGAGACTTCACTTCCGCCAGTGCAAACGTCTCGTTATGGTCGGCCAATCAGGCCACCAAAGAGACTGGACCTTTAGAACTGGAGACCAGAGTGCAGTATGGTCCTCGATGCTGACTATTATCAGACATTGTCTTTTCATATTTGTTGTGTTCATGACTCTTTTTTTTTTTCATACGAAACATATTAACATGTTAATAGTTTTCTATGAAAGGGAGGATGTTGATAGGAGATAATTCTGTCGTCGTATCATAGGGGTCAGC
The DNA here is from genome assembly GCF_036669925.1 of Montipora capricornis. Taxonomy (NCBI): domain Eukaryota; kingdom Metazoa; phylum Cnidaria; class Anthozoa; order Scleractinia; family Acroporidae; genus Montipora; species Montipora capricornis. The sequence goes on along the minus strand of NC_090890.1, from coordinate 27,164,954 downwards.
GGTATTCCGCATAGGCCATATTGTGTGTGTAAAAACAAACATGGCTGCATGTGAGCTGAGAATAAATTGTTGTGTTCTCGAAAGCTGTTGTTCCTTCGATGGAGGCTTTCCCAGCCGGTCAACACATTACTGGCGTTCTTGAAAGAGATGTCCGCACCTAGCTGCAATTGCTTCGATATTTGGTGAGCGGATTTTGCTGCCTGAGTGGCCTTGCTAAATTGCTCTGAAAGTTCGGTTTTATGCTGACTAAGCTGCTGTAGTAGAAAAGTCTTAAATTGGTCGAGGTCCTCTCGAGTAGCCGCTTCGTCGGCCATAACTGGGAAAAACAGCGAAAGGAAAGACTTTGCCACCAAGCAAAGTTCTCAAGTGGCTGATTGGCGTCAAGTGAATGATGTGAATCGAGGAGTGGTTTAAATAGGCAAAAAGGCGCGAATGCATAGCATAGCATGCGATGATGCGAGTACCCATGGGAAATTCATGACAGTCCAGTCATTGAACATTACTAACAGCTGTACTAATGGGAATCGTTACATTTCCGGCTTAGCAGACATATTCTGTTACGTTTTTATTTTGTTAAAACTAGCCGAAAATTACAATGAATATTAGAAAGGTCATTTCTGAGATGCTACGTTTCATGTAAGCGTCAAAATTAATAGTTCACAGTCGAGTTACTTGTGGTTAAAACAATTTTAAACCCACACATAGCGCATGCTTCCTAATAACAGCGGTTGCACAAGTAAAAGGAGCAGCAAATCTCTGAATGCAACTCCTTCAATGTAATCACAATTTCGGGAAGTTTTATGTTTTTTTACGGGAATATCCGCGAAAAAATCGAGAGGATATAATGACTTTTAGGCTAGACGAGCGGCATCTGTTAAAATTGTCAACCCCTGTATTTGTGGCTTATTATTGACTAGTAATTTTTTCTAATCCTACTTGGTTGGAAAGTTAGGTTGCCGTAGCAGCACAGTAACAGAATAACATAACGGAAAAACATAATTTAAAATTTACTTACCGGAAGTTGGACTATTTCCAATTTCTTCATTATAAATAGGAATTCGAAATCTTCATTTAAAAAAAAAACAACCCTGCAAAACTGGTATTACAACTTAAGTAACCAACATGCAGAACAAAGAAACCAGTTTCATCAGATCACTGCAGTAGTCTTCCAAAGTTAACTAAACCGCTCAGGTTGTGTCTAGCTAATCCTGGATACTAAAGATATCCTAAGGTACCATTGAATGATCTACTAGGAGGGATGATATTTTCTCAACAAGTCTATAACCCTAGGTGTACGAGAACAGAATATTAGCTCTCATCATTTCGACAATTCACTCAACAATTCAGCATATGACGTAATATTGTTTACCTCAGTCAAAAGGAATAGTTCACTTTTGCTTTGGCTCGCTCACTGTTATTGGTAGTAACTATCTTTTAAGACCGTTAAATAAAACTCCCCGGAATAAAGAAAATACAATTGTAGAGTATTTCGTTTAAGCTATTCTACCGAGACATATCTTTATTAATTCTCATTGACTTGCGATGGCCATTCTTTATTTCGATATCATTTGCAGATCATTTCCTTTTAATTAAGCATCAGTTACTTCGATTGCTTATAGAAACCTCATAATCATAACGAGCCGCACGCTCTTAGCAACCAAAAAAAGGCTGGGGCATCCAGCTGAGAAAAGTCACTGCTTACGAGCCAGAAGGCATCAGGCCGGCACTTGTGTCCGGTTTCCGTATCATGAAGCGACTAGGAGTATATATAGACCCCCTGGATTGGATGCCAGTCCATCGCAGAGTTACCCCCAGCGTTACGCCGGTACCCATTTATACACCTGGGTGGAGAGAGGCACCGTGAGAGTAAAGTGTCTTGCCCAAGAAAACAATGTCCCCGGCCAGGCCCCGAAAACGGACCCGGACCACTCGATCCGGAGTGGAGCGCACTAACCATGAGGCCACCCCGCTATCCCACAACTCATCGTCGATATACCTAATACTTAAGAAGTTCCTGTCAGAGTTAAAGGGTTTGGTCACACCGCTGACTTGCATCCACTACTGGACAGACAGCCCCACCTCACAGTACCGAAACAAGACCATCTTTGCCGCGACAGCTAATCACAAGAGCTAGTGAGTTTGGTTTCCAGCTGTGTGGAACTATTTCGAAGTCGGTCACGGAAAAGGGCCATGCGATGGAGTGGGAGGAACCGCAAAGAGTATGGCAGACGAGGCAGTAAAGACAGGTAAAGTCAAGATCCAAGATGTCAATGACTTTTTCGAGTGGGCCTCAACGAGTAAAACTAGCTCCTCAGTCGCGTACAGATTTTACAGTAAAAAAGAGTATGGTAAAGCAGTAGCATACCTTGAAACAAACTACAAAGAGGTCAAGGGGGTTCCAAACACGATGAAACTTCATTCTGTGGTTGGCAATTCAGCAGAAAAAGTACTGGTAAGGGAGACCTCTTGTTACTGCAGTAACTGCCTTAATGACGAAGCATTCCAAGCAGACTCAACTTGTGGGTGGAAAGCAGTCACCATCTTAAATGAAGTTAGTGGTGCCCTTGACAGCCAACTTGCCGTATGTGCCAATGACTGGGTAGCTGCCGACTATGAAGGAAATTGGTACGCTGGTCAGGTAGCACAAATTGACGAAGATGACGGTGAGTTGGAGGTCTCCTTCATGACAAGAGGAAAAGGAAACAGTTTCAAGTGGCTTGCTCGAAAGGATGTCTTGTGGCTTGAAAGACACAGCATTCTCTGCGTAATCGAGCCTCCGGTCCCCCTTGGCAGAACTGGGCGCATCTTTAAGGTTACAGATGTAACCATTGAACTGATCGAGCAACGGCATGGACGTTTTGAGCTTTAAAAATGAAAACAATGAACTGAAAACTTGACTGAAAACACTGGTTGTGCTACTTTTGTCAGAAGGAACGGAAAAGTGGCGTAGTTTGATTGATAACTGCTTTTCATATTCCATTTCTATTGCTTTATGAGAGGATGTCAATTACGTTACCAACTAGAAAAATAACATAAATCGCATATCGAAATTACGTTTACGTTGCAAAGAACTGCAGAAACTCGAACGCATTGTTATTAATACTCCGTCCAAGGTCATAGTCAATTTTTCAATTTAATTTTGTTGTTCATGTTTATCAGAATGAGAATGAGAATGAAAGCTTACAGAGCATGAGTTTAGGTAAAAGCCTGTGATTTTATACCGATATCATGAATAGATTGTTATCAGTGTTATAGTGTAATACTGAGTGTGCTATAGAGTAATAGTGAGACAGTGTAAATTACGTTACTGTCATTTGTAAATTACGTTTCCATGTTTCAAGCCGTTTCCGCTTATCTTTCGGCGTAACATACCAATTAAAAAGTTTGTAGTTAAATAGTTTCGTTTGTAGTATTTATGGTTAGATGAATGCGGACTTTTACATTTCCGAAGTAAAAACGTAACAGAAAACATAAAAAATGGAAATTATCATATCGATAAAAATATGATTAAACTTGTAAAATTGTTAAAAGGTTATTTCTGTCAAGTTACAAGTTAGTACAAACAATGAAGCAAATTAATTTTTCCCCATATACATGTTTATTAAAAACGACAAAAGTTTACTTGCAATGACACTTATCCATTACTAAAGTTAAGTTTTTCCTATCGAGGCACTAAAAATCACAAGTTTCTTTTTTTCACAAGAAGGGTTGAACATTTTTTCGTTTAACTTGCAAACTACTTGGTCGTTAATTGCGCAAATTCAGAAAAAGGAAGTTTAAAAGTTATCATATTCAGAAATGTTAGTAAAATGAAAATCACTAACACTTCATATTTTGACTTTACAAAGGTTGTGTTTTCACTAGGCCGATTAACTAGCTGAACATTCTTTCTAGGCTTTGTTTACAAACCGACTTTTACTAGCTAAAAGTGACAACTGTTTTCACTGTGAAATTTAACCCGCAATCTAAGCCGCTAACTCAGAGGATTCAAATTGCAAAAGCGCGCCATAATAAAAAAATGAAAGGGGCTGTAGTGCTTGGAATGACTTCTCTTGTGATTATTTTCGCTGTATTTTTGACAAGTAGAAGGAGTTTTATTCAGCCAATGAGGCTTATGTCCTTACAAATAAGGAAGATGCGACGAAATGTTTTAAATAATTCTGTCAATCCAAAAATGAAACAACATTCAGCGCCATAGGCGCAAGACTGCATATGTGTAGGCTTATCCAAGACCACAATTCTGGTTTAAGGACCTGGCCGAAGAAATGGAGAATCCAGTGGGTCGCGGGATTGTAAATCGAAAGAAATGACTGTTGAAATCGTTTTCCTTTTTGAATTTCTCAAGCTCAACCACGAGGGACTTGTCTGGAAAGAGGGAAAATGACATCACCAGATTATTTGGCAGGCTTCTGTCGAGACGCGCGGCCCGATTGGCTGCGGTGTTTATCAGGACAAGTTATACCATCTCGCGAGGTAGTATAACTCTGCGTGAATTTCCACTCGTAAAGGCGAGAAAATCCCTTGTTTTTGCTTGTGAAAACAGGTTGCATTTTAAATAGCTAAAACCAAGACGAGGTGTTTTCATTGTATTTCCGGACTTTTCCGGCTTTATCTAGTTAAAATTGTCCTAGTGAAAACACAACCAAAGTGCGAATGGTCCCAGTTAGCTGAGAATGGGTGTTGCTTGTAAAACCGTAATCACAAGGCTTTGATTTTATATAGTAGTTTAACAGTTGATGTTTTTCAAGGTCTATCAGTTACCCTTTTTAAAAAAATGCGCTTTGCGGAGTGGAGGAATACGTGAAAAGTGGACGCGATCAAATGGTGATAGATC
>NC_090890.1:27140120-27155120 GCF_036669925.1 Montipora capricornis | reverse complement strand
TGATAAATGAAAATTTGATGACTTAATATGAAAGTAATAATCGTACTTGGAAGACACAATTGGAAGAAATCCAGCTGGTTGCGAATTCGATTTTACCCCGCCGATTCTTGTGAAGCCGTTTCCTACCAGCTCGAAATGAGTTCCCTTGGGTCTCCAAGGGGGGCTGCCAGGAGGAATTCCTTCAGACGAGAGGATCTCATATTAAGAATCGGCCAAACGATAACTGTTGGACGAACAAACCTGTTGGGTGAACCAACACCTTATCGTTTGGCCACCATATTTGATAACTATTCACAGGAGCCCATGAATAGGAAAGAGCAACTCCCATACTAAGCCTATGTCACGGCATTTTTACAGACCAATCTATTTTTGGACTACCTTTACCGCAAAATTAAACAACAAAGGCAGTTCCGGTTCGGTGAGGCTATGACGTCAAGTTAGTTCCTGTGATTAGTCATCGGCCTCCTGCGGGAGTCTCATTCGCGGGAAATTCAATCTAAAAATAAATAGGTCGATGGAAACTCCGTGTCAGGATTATATGGGAGTTGCTCGCTCCTACTCATGGGCTCTTCCTATTGGATGAGGTTTATTTCAACATGTTTGATACAACACCAAACATTCTATCCAACATTTCTGTTGTTCGCATTGTGGATGTGTGAATTGTTTTTTTTTTTTTTGGTTTATCCAGTGTCAACAAACACGTTACACGCGCGCAAGCGCATTATGACTACAAATTGAGGCGTCACCATAAACACCTTTCCCACAACCATGGGCGTATTATGTTTGGTCAAACATGTTGAAAGGATACACAAATTTCTTTTTTTATAAAGAAACTGTGGTGCTGCGTCGATGGGAGAGTGAAACATGAAAATTTGGTTTCATCAAACGCGTCGATGAAGGTCGAATTACCACCTCAAAAGATTTGGAAAGCTGACGTTTCGAGCGTTAGCCCTTCGCCAGAGCAAATAGAGGAATTGTGGGTGTTGGTTTTTATGAGGGGGTGGAAAAGCTTTGCCATTGGTGGAATTGCAGGGACATGAATTTGTGAATAAATTAATGGTATTACAGGCGTTCATTGTACCTAGTTGAAAGATGAATTATTGTTCGAGATTTATTCGGCTTTCTTTGTTCCCGTGGTGTAAGGATCGGCCGCAAATTGTCATGTTGTGGTGGGATTGATTAGGAAGACGGTAGGGTATGGTACACTTTATTTAAATCCAAAAGACACGCTAGCCCCAACAACATAAGCTGGTTTCCATGAAGGGCTTGTATTTACAAATATATTACTGGTATAAAAATGTAAATATATACCTGAAAATATGTGTATATTTCAAAAACGACTACAAGATAACATATCCATATATTTCCATAAGGTCGCAATAGTAGCAAGTATGATAAATACTGTATACGTAAGAAACAGATAACACACGGAAAGCGATAAAAACTCGCAAATTTTTAAGCATTTTAACACATCTCCTTTGTGTAAGAACAAATACTCTCCTTCGTGCTTTAGTATTCTGGATTCTGCCAGCAACTCAATTGATTTAAAACTCAAAGAAGCTTTTAATACAAATAAGATCAAACCGGAACTTAACAAACAATTGCAGCATTACAACACTTTTCTCAAGTTTTAGTTTACACCTTGATGTTTGGTGTCACGCTGTAAATAGTACCCGCTTTTGTATTACGTCATGTTGTAATAATTATTTCATCTACCCGTACACTTTATAACTGTTCACACTTAGGAACTCATTAAACTGATGATGGCATAAGCATGCCGAAACATGTCTTTTAAAATAGTTGTCTGTTTCTTACAGTATATATCCATACATATGGAAAAAACTACTTGATTCTTCTTAAGAAGCTAAGACTAACAATACTACTTTCATTTACAAACAAGAGTAAAGCTTATAGTTCGGAATTTAATTTATCGAATTTGATAATTATGACCCCGTACCCAACCTAAGGAACTCTTTTGTCAGAAGGAATACTAGTCAAACGAACTACCACCTGCGAAATAGTGCAACTGATCTGACACTTTTTAAACCGAAGAGGGAGTTTCTAAAAAAGAAGGTTTAAATGCAATAGTGCTAAGACTTGGAACCAACTTCCAATTGGAGCTAAATTATCGAATTCACTCAAGAACAACCTGAAGACGTGATTGGGTCTTGCCATGCTACATTCATTTAGTCTTGCACCTCAATATAGAATGGCTTTCATTTTTACGTAGCATAGTTTAGGGGTTTTTAAGGGTTATCAATCAATATTTTATACATCAAATGATTGATTTAGCACGGAGCCGTCTGTTATCCACGGTATCCCAGGATAGGGCCGCAGTCTAGTTGGCAGAACGAATATCGTAAATGGTACTAGTAAGGACTCTAGCATCACAAGATTGAAATATCTGAAGCTTATCCATTAATAACTTGCCGTAGTTGTCCCATAAAGGGTAACAACAATCAAAATATGGTTGTACTAGGCGCTTATATACCTTCTCCAGTCTCATCGCTCCAATGCCCGCACTAGCCTTCTTACAGATCACGTCGATATGGCTGTGACAGTCCCAAGTTAGCTTCTCATCAATCTGAAACCCTAGACATATATGTGTGTCAGTTTGAGAAACAGGTGTGTTATTTACCACAACGGGATGTTCGAAACTCTCATTACTCAGATTACAAGACCCAATAAGCATGAATTTGGACTTAGTTGGGTGCATTAGGAGTGTGTTTTCTGTGAGCCAATTTCTGACACGTTCGAGGTCAGTTTTCAATTTTAAGATTAGTTCGTTGGCATCGTCGGAAGATGCAAACATTTGAGTGTCATCTTCGTACATGAAATTATTGATCTCAGGAAGCCTGGTAAATCATTAAGATATAATAGGAATAACAGCGGGCCGAGGATTGAGTCCTGGGGTCCCGGCCTGGGGCACAGGTAATAATTTTCTTCGATGACAGTTGCCCCGGGATAATTCACAGGTGTTCTCTGTTTGTCAGGTACGACTCGAACCACTCCAACTCATTTCCCATTATGTTAAATTTTTTCTTCATTTTATATAGCAGAATATTGTGATTTATTGAATCGAATGCCTTTTTTATTATCGAAAAAGATTACACCATTCAGTTTTTCATTATCCACATTTTCAAGCCACTCATCGCAAATTTCGATAAGCGCCATTACTGTGGAATGTCCTGGACGGACTCTAGACTAGAATTTTGGCGCGCAACTGGTTTTGACGCATCTGTGCCTTTTTTTTTTTCTACATCTCGTAGGTGTTTTCGGAAGCGGTTCGCCAGTCTTCTCCCTGTTTCGCCTATGTCGATCTTCTTACATATTATGTAGGTTATGCAATAGATGACATTTACGGACTCAGTGTTGCTGCCGCATTTTTGAATGAATATTTTGTTCGCCTTTGTTTTTAAAATTACTTTCTTTCACGCTTATATGTCGTTTTCGTAATCATTATTCTGTTAGTTTTCCCTGCATAATTTTGCCTTTGTTTAGTTTATTAGTATAGATTCGCAGCTTTGCTTAAAAATTCATTTTCATTTTGTACTTCGGAGAGTCAACATTGTTTCGTTATAAGTTTTATCGTCTTTTGGTTTAGTTTGTTCCGTTTTAAAAGTCATACAACGTTTGTAAGTATTATTTCCACTCATCGTTTCGTTTATTTCGTCGTTTATAATTCCTTGTCAATTTCTGTTCACTTAGCTCATTGCAGTAACGTATTTGTGTTTGTTTCCTTTTAGCAACCGCTTTAGTTAATGAACTTCGAGCATCGAATTAAAGTTACTGCGTTGATGTAGCAAGCGCGTTGGAGCTTTGGCTTTGGCCCCAATACGGAGATTCATAGAAAGTGATCTGCATCAGTGATTATAACGGATCGATTCGGTCCTGAGATCTTAACCATGTTAGAAATAAAAGGACAAGTTTTGCATCGTGTGCGTGTACATCTGAAAGTTCCCCGTTAGTTTTCAGATTTAAATGCGATCCTAACTAGAACGTTACTTATGTTTTTGTCGCGTTTAAATAAAATAAGTGTTGGCACATGCGCCCCAGACTCGCAGGGTGAAAAATTATTAGGATTTGTATGGGAATCTCAATAACAAACTGAAAAAGATATTTACACGCAAAAGTTCTCGATAAAAAAGTTGTACTTTATTGTCGTGGTGACTTTCTCGCTTCTTGTGTGGTTATTTGCCTGAATGCTATTCACATATATTAGAGCAGTGCATATAAGATTAGTGCATTTGAATAAATTATCACTCTGGCTCAACTCTACTGCGGTGTGGTTCAGGGTTTCTTGCTTTGTGGTTTTCCCTTTCCTTTAATCTTGTTTTTTGTTGCTTATGGCGGATGTTCAGTTTCCGGCACCTGCAATTGGAAATGGTGGTCAAGGACCTTAACCGGTCGCGCGTCCAGTAGCTCTTGCGGAAATTCCACCGCCTGCGGTCCAAGGAGTTGAAGGAGTCCAACAACCTGTTGACCATGTTGTTCCAGCAGTCCACTAGCCGGCTGTTGAACAAACTGTTCAAGAAGGCCTCCCAGTGAGACAAGAAGTTTAGGCTGCGGGAAATGTGCCTCATGGCGGACCGCCACAGGTCGTGGGACAAGGAGCTCCTGGAAAGTGTGTCCTTGTGCGTGTGCCGTGTCATTCTTACTTCCGGTTTCCCATAAGGTTATTTATTTGTGCCTCGCTTGCTTTATACGTTGGACAGTGTCGGCTTATTGATTCGTCGAGTAGTTCTAGTGCGTTCCGCAAGGGTTTCGATGTGATGAGCTCCGGTGATGAGCATGCCGTCTGTATATTTCCATATAGTTTACTGGACATTTATACAATGTTATGTATTTCTGGTTGCCTTTCTTGTCGCCCCGTGGCGCTTTATTTAAAGCTTATAAGCGCTTAGTAAGTTTTGCTAACCGCTAAAAAAGTATTTCATGATTTTGTGCACGCAATGATTGAATTTGGAAGCGAGCTGTTATGGATTTAGGTTGAGAGTGAGAAGGGAAAATGGGGCCAGTGCTCGCCAGGAGAACACCGACCGGCGGGAGTTTTACAAAGAGGTGGAGTGACTCCATCGAGGAAGAGAAAATACAAGAAATGGGTGAAAGTTCACCAAAGAGGATTGAAGTGACTGACTTAGAAAAAAAGAGATGGGTGACAGTTCACCAAAGAGAATTGAAAGGGCTGAGTAAAAAGGAAGAAAGGAAATGGGTGAGAGTCCACTAAAGAGAATTGACGTGACTTAGTTTTGAAGGAAAGGAAATGGGTGAGCGTTCACTAAAGAGAATTGGAATAGCTGGGTTAAGAGGGAAAAGGGAAAACAACAACAACAGCAACGGCAGAAACAGAAGGAAAAAACAATGGGTGAGATTTCGCCAAGCAGAATTGAAATGCCGGAGTTGGAAGAAGAACAAAAAAAAAAGAGAAATTTGGCGAGAATTCATCGAAAGAGGGGAAGTGGCTGAATTGCGAACGATAGGAACAGAAAAGAAAACAAATTAAGAGAACAAATGGGGTGACAGCTCAACAAAAAAAAAAGAGGGAACGGAATAAAACCAAATGGAGCTAAGGCATTCCGTGAAAATGTGGACATAATTGTTGAACTAAGGTATGGTGATATCATAATGGTTATGATGACTATGATGATAATGATTGTATATTTATTGTAGACGTTGAAGAAAGGTTTTGTGGAACTTCAAAAGTCCTTAGAGGAGTTGACGAGGCTTTCAGTAGCTACTGTTATAAAGAGGATGCTAGATTACGCAGCTCAGCCGTTATCTCATTCTGAGTTGAACAAGTATGAGGCTATCGAAATCCTTGAAACCGTACAGAATACATCTCGGGACAGTCAAGATGAGAAACGCGAATATACTGCCTAGTGTACCAAAACGCGAGGGCTAAGGTGGATCTTCGAAAGGAGCACTTTCGGGCTTTGGTGCTGCGTCTCCTTGGGTGGCAAATATCACGTCTATGAAGGGGTCGCGAAGGTAGAAAAAGCGATGGCCGGGACCACCTCAGCGTGGGTGTGGTATTATTAAGGGAAGTTCGGTCACATTATGGCAAGGTCCTACGCCAGACGGATGCTCAGCAACGTTCCCCAACGCCTCGTGGTCGTGCCTGGTACAACAAGTAGATTTCAATCCCACAGATGCAATGCATTTTGGGTGTAAGAGTTTACCTCCAGAGTCAATGACTCCAGAACCAGACTAATTGCTTTTCTCTCTTTTCACGCTTGCATTAAATGGAATAAACACGGAGACTTTTTCGAGTAGGTTGTGTGTTTCTTGGGGGTATATAGGGACGGGCTATGATTAGTCGGGCCTGAAGAGCGCACCAGAAATACGAGGCCATGCATGGGGTGAGATGAACACTTTCCCGCTTTATGTTTTGAGTTGATCCCCTGCCTTGTCCCTTTTCTTTGTTTTTTCGGTCCGCTTGTGGTGTGAAGGTTTATTTCCTTTTCTTCTTTTTTATTTATTTTATTTTTAATCTCATTTTTCCAAGTCTTTTCTACCTTCCTCCTGTAGTCACAGGGGGTGGGACGTTTTGAAACCGGGGTATCTCAAAACCCTCCCGGTCATACAGGGTCAAAACTGTCCTCTCTCTGTTTTTTTTTTTTTCTTTTTCTTTTTTTTTCCTTCCCCTCAGGAGATATTCTGGTCTTGGGAAAAGACGATGTTTTTGATACTTCCATCAATCTTGGCGGTGACCGCATAAATGTGACAGTGTGTAGATATGAGGGAAACCCCGTATTGGTCAGCGGCGAGAGGGCAGGGAATGACCAGTTTAACGACGTGGCTCGCCTAGAAGAAAACGGAGAGGTCTTCGGACAATTTCATGAATTAGAGTTCCGCGATCCTGACTGTTATGTGCGTTTTCCTCGAACAGTCCAGCAAAAGACCTCTCGAGGACTAACACTTGAGTTGGGGGCTAGTTTGGGAGAGTAACAGTTAAATTTCTTGTGTAGATCCCTCGCAGTTTGATGATGGTCACCTTTGGCAAGGTTATTAATTATTAGTATATACTCCCTAAGTGCTCTTGGTGTTTCACGCAAGCTGATTGGTTCGCTCTCCCGGAGTCATTGAGCATTATTCACTCCCTACGGAGTGAATAATGCTTGATCCAAACAAAGCAAAATGGCCGGCGTAAACTCGTCAGCATATTATGAATCGGAAATATTGAGAAAACAAGATGATGCTGTGCTACAGAAGACAAAGAAGGCCACAAAATTTGGCCTGAAAGTTTTCAAAGGTAAGAGGAGGGTTCATACTTTTGCCAACTTCATTTTTCCAGATAATTATTGCTGAAAATTAAACAATGTTCACGCCAACAATTTGTTTCACTCGGAGTAATTCTTTCTTGTAGGGCTGGTCGCCCACCAAAACGAATTTCTTAGTGAAATCGAGGAATTAAAAAAAATTTTTAAGAAAGTTTCACATGGTTGCAAGGAAACAAGACGGGTCATTTTACAACAAACTAACGCTCACCTCAAGTAGAGCCACCATTTGATGTGGATCCTTTACTAACTGCACTTTCAATTTCCATTTCAAATGAACCTCAAAAATTCTGATCTAACGGCGAAAATGTTTTAACAAGCAGACTTTCGATTTAGATTGCTGATTTAAACGGTGCTAAATGACCATTTAATTTTGCTGTCTGTGAAGAGGATTTTAACGAAGGTTATTTAGATTTGCCATGTTTCTGTGTTTGAAGCTTCTGTAAACACTTGCGCGCATGCTTTGTGCCGCTTGCACGTTTTCCACGCATGAATTGAGATGGCAATTAAATCGTCTTTTGATGTTTTTTTATGCAATTGTTTTTGAGATCACTTCGTGAATATATATTAAAACAATTATTCTTTTCAATCTCGGTTAAAAGTGGAAGAATATTTACCTCTCCGCTTTGCGGCTCGGTAAATTTTCTAACACTATTCATACTGTATAATAATAATAATTAGTGCATGTGAATAAATTATCACTCTAGCTCAACTGCAGTAAGGCTGGGATCGTGCAGGTTCCAGGCAATGGGATGGCTCACAGCCTGGTCCTGGGGGCTAGGGTCAAGTTTGGTTTTAGGGTTAGGGTTAGGGTTTACAACCAACAACACCCACAATTCCTCTATTCACCCTGACGAAGGGCTAACGCTCGAAACGTCAGCTTTCCAAATCTTTCGCGGTGGTAATTCGACCTTCAGCAATTCGTTTCATGTTGAAAGCATGTTTGATATCGTGTAGCCACCCCGTAATTTTCAACCTGTTGGATCGATCCAACATGCAACTAACTATAAAATGGTGGACCGATTCCTATCGTGAATCGAACCACTGCTCACTGTTTTCTCTCTATTTAAGGGGCACGAATCACAAGCTACCACGTTTTACCCTGAATACCTCAGTTGTTTCGAATTCACGGTGTTTGGGATCGGCGATGAGCCCAATGAATGGTACCTTGGATGCGGTGACCAAAACAGCGCCAGGCAGGTGAAAATGATAGACAAAGAACTTCCAAATCCTCAAGCCCTATTTATTGTTAATAAGATATAGGTTTTGGCACAGATAATCAGCCATTCTTGAAGTGAAACTAAAGGAACTACCTAACTAGTAGTGAGCGATATCAGTTATATCGGAGTAACCGCAGAACACCCGGCCACTATCGTGTTCGTGTAGCCGGGTATCGCTAGTTAGTGGTTAGAATGAAATAGTATAACCAGGCGTGAATTTAATATCATGTCTTGAAATCGTAATAGATCGTAGTGGACGCTGTTTTGAACTGCTAATTGCTTGTATTAATCTTTCGTATTAGTTGGTATGTTTTGATATGATTTCTTTGGGGTGTCTGGGATCATATTCCTACGTGCTTTAGAAGTATTTTGGTGTGACAGTTTAATTTGCTGAAACATTAAAATGTCATGTTGATAGGAGGATCATATTAGCTTTCATCGTCCGAAGTAAGTGTACGTCAAACCGTTATTTAATTCATCGAGTCCTTTCACGGGAACAAATGAGCCAAACACATTGACACGCTCCTAACTTAAAGGCTGCATAGGTCAGTTGGTAGAGCATCGGCGTTGCAGTGGTCATGAATTCGAACCCCGTTGTATTGGAAGCCACATGAATTTTTGAGGTCCAAGTGACAATTGTCCGGGTAATAAGTGCAAAGACCACTTCTCACTTCCAATCCGTTAAGCACTAATTTACGTCAATACGGTTTAGCTTTGGTGCTTTAGGGAGAAACGACGGCGACAGCGACGACAACGCCACAAAACAAGAATTTCATCGGATAAAAGAGGACGACTACTCGCGCTGCAAGTGTGGTACGCAATTTACTGATTCTAGCGCATATATTTTGCGGTACTCTGGCAGTGCATAACAACGACGTGAAACCACCAAATTTGAGGTTTCGACGACAACCTGAGCATACAAATCTGAACCTTTCATTCTCCATTTTTGCTCCGTATTCACTGCACCAATGTATTTTTAGGATACTTCGCTAACATTGTTTTGTCGGCACGACATGAACGACATGGAACTAGACGCTCTGTGAGCGTAAACCGGGCTGCCTTTAGTACGCGTTTGTCCTCCTAAAAATTTTGTACTCATTCCTCAACACCCTAACAAATTATCAGTCCGTAAACGAAACACTATTTATTTTTAAAATAGCGTGTTGTCGCTGCGAGCCACCAATTGAGTAATAATAATAATAATAATAATAATAATAATAATAATAATAATAATAATAATAATAATAATAATAATAATGATAACGATAATGATAATGATAATGATAATGATAATAATAATAATAAGAAGAAGAAGAAGAAGAAGAAGAAGAAGAAGAAGAAGAAGAAGAAGAAGAAGAAGAAGAAGAAGAAGAAGAAGAAGAAGAAGAAGAAGCTGAGTAAAATCAAGGCAGCCATAAAGCTTTACAACAATCTAGATCCAATGATGAGTACAGTTCGGGCATTTGAAGGGAAAGCAGAGAAGAAAGGATTTTCCTCTCTTGTGAAAGACGCGCGTAAATTTGCAGAGAAGTTGGGGACAACTTTGACTCTGGAGCCTGCCTATATTAAAACTATATTAAAACTATCTTAAGATATTAAAACTATATTTCCAGGTAAAAGACTATATTACATGCTAATCTAAGTTATAACATTTTTTACAAAGGTATGTTTTCGTATCGGTGTTAGAACTTGGTAACGAGCTACTCTGTCTGATGATGTCGGGGAGAAAGTTCCATAAAACACCTATGGCCATAACTTACTCGCTTGACGGGTGGTATTTTTAGTAAATTTTTAGAGGAAAATCTCAGATTCCTAGTTGGTGCATAGGGCTCTAATAGATCAGTAATCTAACTAGGAGCCTGGCCATTAAGCGCTTTATAGGTCAGAAGTAGTATCTTATAGTTAATGCGCTGGTTAACTGGAAGCCAGTGCAGCTGCTTTAGGACAGGCGTAATGTGGTCATATTTCTTGGTACGAGTAATAATGCGGGCCGCGGCATTCTGGACATTTTTGTAAGCGATTTATTAGAAATGTGGGTAGCCTATACAATAGTGAGTTGGCGCTATCAAGCTTAGAGGTAATGAATGCGTGGACCAGCTTTTCAGTGTCTGCTGGAGATAAACAGTCTCTTATCTTACTAATGTTCCTGAGGTGGAAAAAACAGGCCTTGCAGGTATTGGTAACATGCTTATCTGGTGACATGTGCTCATCGAAGATAACTCCAATGTTCCTTGCAAAAGGGGATGACTTGATCCGTTCACCAGACACATCGATGCATTCTATTGATGGGGGTGGGAGGTGTCGTGCCCTTAGGACCAGTAAGTCCCTTTTTCCTCTGTCCAGTTTAGGCTTCTTGCTTACCATCCACGAGTCGATTTCGGAGACACGCTTCCTTCTTAGCTACGGAACCGGCTTGTTCAGTGGGGGTGGGCTTAAATGAGAGATATAGCTGAGTGTCGTCGGCGTAGAGATGGTAGTTGAGTCCATGCCGTCTAATTATGTCCCCGATGGGCGACGTGTATAGCAAGTACAGCATCGGCCCTAAAAGTGATCCCTGGGGAACACCTTAGCGGAGTTCTTTCACTTTTGATTTGATTCCATCAATCATCAGAAACTGCTTCCGATCTTGAATATAGGATCGCAAACATTTTAGCGCATTTCCTTTCACACCGTAGCGTTTTGACATTCTTTCTAGTAGCAACTCATGGTCGACGGGGTCGAACGCTGCAGACATGCCCAACAGCAGCAGGACAACGCATTTCTGACTGTCTATTTCACAGAGAATGTCATTTTGCAACTTCAAAAGAGCAGTCTCTGTGCTGTGAAAGCATTTATAGGCTGACTGAAGATTCCTCCAGATCATTATCACGTAGGTAATCACTCAATTGACAAGCTACGGCCTTTTCAATTATCTTTGATACAACCTTCAGATTTGAGACAGGTCTGAAATTTGGATAATCTTCAGAATCTTGACGGTCTGCCTCTGTTTGGTTGCGATCCTTGTGTGCTCTATGCCAGGAAATATCTCCATTTCTGTCTGTCCGTCCCGATGATTTCGGAGTAGGCGGTTTTTATATTAAGACCTGTTGACCGTGTAATACCAACTGCTGATAGATCTCCTAATGTTTTGATGTAGCGCTACCTGAAAGCCATTGATTTCATGCCCGGTGAATGATGACTGTCACACTTTATTTGGAGTTGAAAGATGTTAGGGATTCCCCTTTTGGTAATTATATGTTTTATAGATTTCCCCTTTTTAGTAAGTCCTCCTTTTAGAGATTACCCCTTTTAAGAGTTTCACTCTTTAAGCAATTCGCCCTTTTAGAGATTCCCTACTTTAGTAATTGTCCCTTTTAGAGATTCTCTATATTGGTAATTTCACCCTTTACAGATTCCCTATTTTTGTAATTCCTCCTTTTAAGGACTCCCTACTTTAGTAATTAACCCTTTGTAGAGATTCCCTATTTTAGTAATTCCACCCTTTTAGAGATACCCCCTCTTAGTAAATCGCTCTTTCAGAGATGCCCCTTTTTAGTAAATCCCCCTTTTAGAGATTCCCCTTTTAGTAATTCCCCCCTTTAGAGATTCCCTATTTTAGTAGTTCCCCCTTTTAGAGATTCCCTATTTTAAAAATTCCCTATTTTAAAAATTGCCCATTTTAGATACTCACTATTTTAGTAATTCCCCATTTTAGAGATTCCCTATTTTAAAAATTCCCCCTTTTAGAGATTCCCTATTTTAGTAGTTCCCCCTTTTAGAGATTCCCTATTTTAAAAATTCCCCATTTAAATTCCCCATTTTAGATATTCACTATTTTAGCAATTCCCCATTT
Source organism: Montipora capricornis (assembly GCF_036669925.1). NCBI lineage: Eukaryota > Metazoa > Cnidaria > Anthozoa > Scleractinia > Acroporidae > Montipora > Montipora capricornis. The sequence goes on along the minus strand of NC_090890.1, from coordinate 27,142,791 downwards.
TGGAGATTCCCTATTTTAGTAATTCCCTGTTACCCGTTCCGATTCCTCGATTTAAGAACAAACAAGACGCTCCTTAAAGCGTTTACTAAAAATACCATGTTGCGGAGAAGTAGGGTGATACATTTTGGAAGAGTTAGAAACAAGCTGCAAGGATTGAGTAGACTAAAGCGATGTTCAAGTTTGCTAAGTACGAAACAAAAGAAGTGAATGTTTCTGCAGCCAATTGAAGTCTGGAGGGCTCATGACAACAGGTAACGTATTCAAATCAAATCATACTTTATTATGTAAAAGATACATACGAGGAAACGTCAGATGTTATCCCTATCAAGGACGTTCCCCATGTAAAATAAAAGGAAGTTAGAATACAATTCAAAATCTAAGAATTGTTAAGAATTGGCTAGAAATTTACAAAATTTTACAAAACTTTCTAAGTTTTCTTCGAAAAATGCTAAAGTCCCGTTCATCCACTATCTCTTTGGGAAGAGTATTCCACTGTTTACTAATTCTAACAAAGAATGAATGGAAAAAAACAGTTTACTCTAGCCAATGGCTGTGTTAATTTAAATGAATAGTTTGACCTTGTTTTACCATAATAATTAAATTCAAAATTATCGTCACAGTTAAGGGCATTAAGACCATGAATAGTCTTATAGCACTCTAACAAAGATAAATAAGACCTTCTTGATTGGAGACTGGACACCCAAGCATTGCCAGTCTTTCTTCATACGAAGAGTCCCTATATGAAATCGGAAGAGCGTACTTTGAGGCCCTCCGTTGGACTCGTTCAAGAGCGTCAATGTTCTTCTGTAAATAGGGTGACCAGAGAGGAACAGCATATTCCAGGATAGGTATAACCAGGGCTTTGTACAGACGAGAAAAGACTTCTTTGTTTCCTGGACCGACATTCCTTTTAACGAAACCCACAGTCTTGTTGGCTTTATTTACAACTATTTTGCGTTTGGGTATTCCAGGATAGAGTGGAAGTCAATGAGACCCCCAAATTAACCGTTTCGGTAACAGGCTGAAGCGTGCAACGTTAAGCGAGCTGTGAACATCGCTTAGTGTTCACAAATAAAATCAATAGGTCACCAAGCAAAAGTAATAATTTGATTTGGTACAGGTTGTCGGACCGGAAATAACGTTAATCTACACGACGCAGGGGTGACATACAAAGTGAAACCGGTGGACCAAGGAAGAATAAACCACACTAGCGTAGCGGGAGAGAAAACTTGTGAAAACCATTCTTGTATTTCATGTGGCTAAGTAAAATTTAGCCCTGCCTCCTCTTACCAGCAGTAAGTTTCGAAATTAACTGTGTTGTGAATTATGCGGTGACCTCCCTCTAGGTAACTAACATGAAGACCGTGAAATAATTATAAAATTGACACCGCGGAGGATGCTCGTACAATGAACAGCTGAAACAAAAAGAAATTTCGGGCATTTCTAACGTACCACTGCTGACAATTTCATCATGTTGTGAACGTGCAAGATTTAGGTTAACTATCTTGTTCATAACATTTCCAGAAGACTGAATCCAGCATTTTTACTTTTTATCTGCTATTGAGCTTTCACGAAGAACACGGGCTGGTTTTCTAAATCGGCGAACGACTTGAAAAGTTTCACTCTGAAACCCCAACACAGCTCCCAAGGCTTTGGTTACTCCACTGCATGTTATAAATCATGATTTTCATCAAACTCTGTAAGAATTGAGGCTGTTTGAAGCCTCGCGCGCGCAGAGATCCCCTCCAACGACACTTGACACGTCACGGCTGTTTTGTTGTTCGGTTGTTGGGAAAAGTAGTTTCGTTATAGAGGGAGGTGAAATGTATTGCCTCAAGGGGTCAAGTGAATTGCTTTCAGCATTTTTCGTAATTGCCCATTTTGCTGCACCCAACAAAGTCAACCGAGATTATAACTCGGATGCCTTTCAGTATTCCGAGTAGTTACCCAATAACTCACTTTATTTTGACACATATGGCTACACTACCAATTTACAAAGATATTTTGCAACAATTTAACGTTTCAGTCGGCTTATCTCCATATCACTGAGGTGTAAAAATTTGATTTATTTAGCATCCTTCATTAGCATTTGTCTTTGTCATGTTTACCCTTTGCAAGATTTTAGGTTCGTGAGATTGCAAGTTTGTTTTGCATCTCCCCTAAAGGGGTTATCGCGCACAGCTCTTAACGAATGAAATCCCCGCGTCCTAATTCTATTGTGCATTTCATTTCGCTGTACCGAATAAAGTACTTTAATGCAAAGGAACAGCAAAAGCTATGTTATTTGCCACCTCTCTACAACGGCTAAAAAGATTCTTTTATTTCTCAGTATTTTCAAGTCCAGAAACGACAAATATGCGGTGACTCGATTTTTTACGCGCATTTCCAACTTGACTTGTACTTAGCTTCAGTCTCCTCATTCGTAAAAGGTCAGAATTTTCGTGTTAGAACTTCCTCGAATCCAACATAAGCATGAAAATGAAACGTCCACTTTTTCTTTGCTATTGTGCACGCGGATCTGTTTGGATTAAGAAATAAAAACAAGCCGGGATAATGAGAAATCGTGATTTCTTGGGAGACATTTGCACTTGAAGCAAATAGACTCAAACTGCTGATGCCAGGCCCCTAACCCCACCCGACCCACAATAAAATAATTGTCACGGCAAATCGC
>NC_090890.1:27132620-27135120 GCF_036669925.1 Montipora capricornis | reverse complement strand
AAACTTACAAGTATATGCAACAAGTTCTCGGAGGGACTTATGGGAAGATGTATAAATTATCATAATATATGGCTCGCCACATGAGAAGAACGCTGTGTGAATCACAAGCCGCTTCAGTGTCAAATAATGCGACAGACCCTGTCGAACTTAACGCTTTTGTCGCACCAAATTAAAACTGCTGAACCAAACTGATACAGACGCCGCTCTTTTGCCATACTTAATTCCTCAGTTAGGTTCGGCACATGAGTGAAGCGGCGTTTGAACCGGGCCTCAGTCAATAACAAAATTTATTATATTAGTGCATTCTGCTCACACGCGAAGTCGTTCGGGCGTTGGTAAACGTCATTCATTCGTTTTTTCAAGCGCCAAAAAAAGTGATCACCGTGACTAGTTGAGGTCGGGACTTTAACCGGAAATACAAAGTACGTATTCCTAAAATAAAATCAGTTTGAAATGTCTCAGATTTGGATTTTTTTTCTCTGTGTAATAATCAAAACATTACACCCTTGCGCAGTCAGGTAATATCCTCTATATTAATCATTGGAGCAATGTCTTTCTTAGACTCTATCTTAAGAACAACTTTCCACCTTTTAGCCAATCCACGGACAATGTTCTCCTTACGTCACAAATGCAGGAAGAAATGAAAAATAAAATTTTAAAAACCCGACGACAAGCTAGAGTGTTAAAATATCAGGATATTAAATTGAAAGTGGTGCAACCAAGTGATAAACTCGTGGTTCGATACGTTTTACATGGCTGAAAATCATTCGAACATTTGTTGTTGTTGCATTTTTGCAAAGTTTTAATTAATCCACCAAGATATAGATGAACAGTGCGTGGAACCGTTTTAGCCATCGATTTGCATTAGTTCATAATTGTACACATTACCATTCTGGATGTTGTCCCACAAGATTTTCACAAACTTGTTTCTATCTGGTCTCGTGTGTTCATGGAAGAATCCTAGCGCGTGCACGAGCTCATGAGTCACGCGACCCCTGTTTTTGCATCCTCTGCCAAGCAATAGCTGTTGTTTCCCTCGTTTTCGGCCAATGTAAGATTGGCAGTGGCTTCTGTATGTGAGCAACCAAATAAAAGTGGTATCCGTTAGAGCGGTTTTTAAACGAGTGCATGTCGTAAAACCAAAAGCAAAGTAATTGCTTTGGCCAATCAAAATAGACGGAGAGAATCCAGTAAACCAATCTAAACTCGAAGTAATTACCCGTAGCCGACACAAAGCGCGGGAAAATGTGCGCGCGCGAGTCACGAGTTGTTTTGGTTTCACTTCTGATTGGTTGAAAAAGTGGCACGAAAACTGAAATATCACTGAGTGAAGTAATGCAAAACCAAAGTAATTCGCTAATTACTTTTGACACTCTATGTTACCGTTATCATGAAACTAAAGCTGCACAGCTTTGAAAGATGTTATGACCGTGCGTAACAAAAAAGGCCCTTGCATTTTGCAATAAAAACTGTTGCACTATCAGTAGGCTAGTTTCGTTCACTGGCGAATAATTAGCATTTTGATTTGGTCAAAACAAAGGAAATTACAAATTATTCCCCTTCGACTCTGTTCTTCATGCGGTTTGTTGTTGCACAATTCGAAACTAGCCTATTGATAAATACACATAGCTTACAAGAGGTGCGGGTGGAATATCAAAAAAATGTATTTAATTATAATGAAATTACAAACTGCAACAACGGTTAATATTATAAAGTGAAACAGCGACAGCTTTCTTTATTCCAGACGGTGATGGATAGTTGCTAGAAAGTGCGACAGGTCCTTTGTTACCAATTGCATCAAGTGTCATTACAAAGTGCGACAATCATTACAAACTGGGCATAAGACAACGTGGGTATTCTTAGTTTTCAAATGACGTCACGGCCTCCGTGGTGTTGTCCTAAATAAAAAAAAAACCTTCCCGGAATTGAACTCTATTACTATGCAAACGTTTTCTTTTGTTTTCGTTGAAAAACATGGCTACTGCTGATGTGAGAGAAAACCAAGAATAGGGTATGTTTTTACGCGCGATTTCACCATCAAAAAGTGCACTGGAGAAGGTGAACAGAAATTTTTGCAATAAAAAAGCAAGATGACACACCATAACACTAGCCCAGTGTGGCCAAAACACCACGCATGCGCACAACCATTGCACCCGGTCAGACAGGAGCCCATGCGTAGGAGTTTGCCTCTCCCATACCACCCCCACGAGTCACCCTTTGCGCATATCTTTCTCTTTTTAGAACGCCACGAGTTTTTCGGCTCTGCACTCACTGTTATAAATGGCCAATCAGAATAAAGTAATTGTCTAACGAAGACAAAAATAGCAAAAAGAATGTATGCAAATTGATGCAAATTAGAGTTTCCTGCAGAAGAGTTAGTTCTACAAATAGAAAGATAAACGCAAAGGTTGACTCAAGGATAAAGTGCTTAATAATATGGAAGTTCCTATACTCATGGGTTCTTGACAAAGAATATTATGGTATTTTCCGCTTAGGCCAA
>NC_090890.1:27125120-27127620 GCF_036669925.1 Montipora capricornis | reverse complement strand
ATATTTGGCGGGCCACAGCCAATCACGATCTCGCAAGGCATTTCGCTTCTGCTCGGCGCGAGATTTTTGGGGGAAAGCATCTCTTGCCTCTGAAAATATTGTAGTTTTAAAATGATCAGTTATTTAAAAACTACAACGGTAAGAACGACAGTTACGTTATTTTACAATTCTAATTTAAATCAACGTTTTGTCTGTGTGCACTCAACTTTGACCAAAGAATAAATAAATAACAGACTTGGGAAAGTTTAAAAAAATTCATGTTATTAAGACCTTCAGGGAAGTAACTGCCGAATAACGGTCACCTGCCACCGTTGTTAGCTATCGGCGGAGTTCTCAGATCTCATGTTGCCGTTGCTCAACAATGGTTTACTATCTTTGTCTCTTCAAATAAAATAAACGATAACTTTAAAAGATATGTTCACTACATCAACAATGCTATTTTAAGAGCATGGAAACGTTTTTAGAAATACAAGAGCAACCATTTACGAGTTTGCGCTTTTTGCTGAAAAGTAATATACATAACTTCATACTGTATATTACCAACAGAGATGCCACTCATGGCTGCAACTCACCTGTTTTATGTAAACGTCCAATTTGCGAGAGTAAAACAAGCCCAAAGAACAGCTTCAAGTTTTTCATAATATTTCCGAACCCTATTTTAAACGGATTTTATCTGTTTGTTAATTAAAACCTCGCACTGGCTCACGGACTAGCGGTTTTCAGTATTGACCGTTACCCGTTGCGCGCCGTTACAGAACCCATATCTTAACATGAGGTTGTCATTTTGTTTTGTCTTAAGCATGCCAGGCTAGTAGTCATTGAAAAACTAATTAATGTATATAGGCCCTTTGCACACTTTTCAATCAAAGCTAAGCTCTTTACAACCGTCATCCGCTTATTCAAGAGAGCTGATATTTGTCGGTCTTTCACAAATGGGAAAGGGAATCTTTGTGATTAATTTTCAGTTACGTTTACAACCACACCAGCATTCGCTTTTCCCTACCTGAAAAGTTTGGGGGATACTTAATGCACGCTGGATGAGTAAGGATTCTAGTCCATTTTAAGTCCTGTCTATCAAAGTATTCTCCATTTTCGAATTCCCCATAATGCACTTTGTTTGCCTCCCAAATTTTGCTTGCACTATTGTCGTCAAATTCTTATCGGGGCACTGCATAGGACGAAAACATTGTTGTCGCAATCGACCGTGACCCTGCACAATCTTTTGTTTTCGTTTCGCACTTGTTTGCAAATTAGTTGCGTATAATTTATCTTCTGGAAAAAAAGGCGTGTTTTGTGCCAAAAATACGGACAAAAAAATATGAAACAAAGGAACTTGTCAGTTTTATAACCATCTCCATGCATTAACTAAGATTAAAAGCTCCAATGAAACAGGACTAGGCCCCTTGAAAGTGAACCTCAAACGGTTTCGACGCTATCTCTAATTAGTCTTCAAGTACGATGCGTAGTGATTTTAACGTTTGCTCAAGCATAACTACAGCCTCCCGTTTACACAACAAAAGAGTTTATTCCTCGATGCTATAAACAAGTACAGAATAATAATAAATAAATTTGAAAATAAAACATCTACCTTGAAAATTTACATCTTTCAATATAAAGGCTCTCAGTTCTTTTAATTGTAAAATTCCGAGATGAAGGAATTCTCTTTACAATTGTGAGTAATCTCAAATATCCATAGTCTACGCGCACCCTCGCTTTTCGTACATGATACATGCACGCAGACGCAGACGCGAGAAAAGCAAACTCGGTAAAAAGATCGCGTAAGTACTCCACTAACAAAACGTTTGACAACATATATTGCAAATACATGGTGGGCAATCGTCTGTCATCGAACCTATGGCACGAGCAATAAAGTTATTCGCCCGATGGGAATATTTTAAACTCGCCTCTCTAGTTCGTGTTCATTGACACAACATTTCCGCGTTAATCTGAAGCGGCTTTCACACGGAGTCTGCCGGCAGCCAAGGCAATGAGCAACAGCTTCCAACAAAGGGTTCCGTTCATCAAGCATCATCACACCTCTCCAAAGTTTATGTGACCAGTGGAAACTGCATGGGCCTGCGCTGCTTGCTGTCCTGTCAGCGGTGTGTCACAAACCAGACAACGGAGAGAGAACTGTGATAAGTTTGCAAATTGGCGTTTCTGAAAATTAAGAAAAAAAAAATTAAAGCAAATAAAAAGTCGATGTGAAGAGATCATTAGCTGCCTGTCTAGGTATGTGCTTGTCGACAGTAATTACGCGATTGCAATTGCTACAGTTGGTGATTGGTTTAAAAATCTCGCGCCAGTGGGTCCAAAACAAAAGTTTTGAGTCCCACGGGAATCAAAATAGCCGCCATGTGAAAAAGCCGTATTATGACCACGGGCTAAATTTAGACATTATCATTGGAAGATGCCCATGTATGTATGGTGGTGATGTGTTCTCTCCCCTCATCTTCCCTTCATAGCAACCTAACCGGTGTGAAACGGGAAATCAACCGAC
>NC_090890.1:27102620-27112620 GCF_036669925.1 Montipora capricornis | reverse complement strand
CGGTTCGGTTAGCAAACGAAGACGAATATCCTCTGACGACGACCTGAGCGACGACGAAACCTTAACGCTTTCGAGAACTGGGCGATCGGTATCAGCCAGATCGGTCAGCAAACGCAGCTCCTCTGACGACGACCTGAGCAACGACGAAGCCGTGGCGCTTTTGACAACTGGGCGATCGGTATCAGCCGGATCGGTCAGTAAACGCAGACGGATATCATCTGATGATGAAGCTTCAGCGGCAGATTATACCGCAGACTACGTGTAGTAAGTAATAAGTGGTAAATAATGTTTAAGAAAAATGAAGACATCGTTTCAGTGTCCGGTCCGGTAGTTTATAGTATTAAAAGGACTGTCGAAGGATCGACGTTCATGTACCTCTTGCCTTCATTCGTCGCCATTCGAAACCCAAAAAGGCACAATTATTTAAATAGTCTTTTGAGATGTAGGCGCACGTTTAATTTTTCAATTTGCTTTGTTATCCTCGATAAGCCCTGCATGAGCGCTAGAGGATTTTTTCCAAGGCCCGAGACAACGCAAAGCGAGACGAAATGACACCCTCGGGTAACCTGCGATCATGGGCACTTTTGTTTTCTTTAGGGAGGAAGGGTATGATTTCAGGCTACACCCAGGGTAGTTTGACGACAATAGAGATAGAAATGTTTGCATTTGATTACTTCCTCTTTTTGTAGCCTTAGTTGGTTTCACTATAATTATTTCTTTTTGCATCAGTGGTACTCCATCGCCAGGAGATGACCTTGAAAAACAAAGGCCTAAAAGGAAACGCAGTGCTCAAGATACAAAAAGACGTCTCGCTCTTGAAATGTTTGAAAAAAAGCGACGTGAGGGATCAGTCAAAAAGAAGCTGCCACCTGAGGAAAACGTATTCTCAGAAATCACTCCGAATTATGATGCATCACCTGATAGTTGTCAACATGTATACACTTCTCAGCTGATTTCTGTGTCAGACAACAAGTCAGATAAGGAAGACCTTGAGGTACAGTAGCTTAAATATAATATTCTAGACTTTTGATTACTAAAATTCAAGTAGAAGATACACAAAATATAACAACATTCATGGGCTACGTCCCAAGAGAGAGTATTTGCTCACCTAGCAGGACTTTTGTGACGGTCAGCATTCTGGCCCCAGTTGTTCAAACGATGGATAGCGCTAGCTATCCACCGGATAAATCACTATCCACTGGATAACTCAGTCGGTTTTGCTAGTGTTTATCTGCTGGGTAGTGATTTATCCGGTGGATAGCTAGCGCTATCCATCGTTTGAACAACAGGGGCCAGGTTGTTATCCCACTGCTGCTGACCATGCTTGTAACCAAGTGTAAGAGGAGTGTTGATTACAAAACAGATTAGCAACACTATGCTCTATTGAGAGAACCGGTAGCCATCCTAACCAGGGGTACAGACATATAATGTTAACAAAAGACAGTTTCCATGTCTCAGTGAAGACTGGTTGATCATGTCAACCGGTTAAATCAAAGAAAATCAGTGGTCCACGAAAAATGTAGATTTTGAAAAACTCAAAAGGAAAATAAGGAATAGTCATCAAGAGGAAAATGGGGATACATGTACAAGCTCCATAGCAGCAGGTGCACTACCTTAAACAGTGCTCGACTTTCAGGAAAAAACCTAGGGGCCGGCTGGCCTCTAAGTTTTCAGATTTGGCCGCCAGCTCAAGGATTTTAGTCTCCAAATTTTTTTTAGCCCTTTGGGCCTTATACGATTCAACAAAAGGAAAAATGCTGAAAATCAAAGCGGGTCAAGCGGCCTTGACAGTCAGAGATGGGTAAAAATAGTTGCAATTAATTTTAAATTCTAGACTTGTGACTTGAAAATAAATTGGGCAAAGAGTTAATGTACATTATTATTACATTGCTAAGGAATTTGATTGTGAGTCAACTGTTCCAGACATTGTAATATGATATCCGCATTTATATACCTCTTGATTCTTGGAGGTGCTTTTACAGTGTAATTCGCAAACCCTTCTTTCAACGTGCAAACGGACTCGATTGGTGCAAAGGTATTCACTTGAAAAACTTGTGAGCTAATTTGTTCTTATAGCTTATGCTAATTTTAGAGAACAATAAATCGCTGCATTGATTTGTGCTCTGTTCCTTGAGAAGGTGTCAGGATCATGACGAAACGTCCTCTTTTAAGTTTTAATATATTCGCTTGTTTATGCATTTAAATGATTTGTGACAGTGGTGCATTTTTTTGAAATTTTATTCACACAATTCATCATGAAAATAACAAGCATTTCTTTCACATTATTTCTGAGATTTACAGTCATCAACGGAAAAAGTGCTACGGTACATACGTAAGCTGGAAAACAATTCTAACACCGAGTAAACATGAGGCATACTAGTGTACACGCAAGAATGCAGTCATTTCTTTTAGCTTAATTGTTTATACATATCTTAAAGTTAGAAATTAATGCTTTAAATTCTCTAGTGTATTCAAAATCTATCACAGACACTTTCCAAATAAATTTATGAAGCATTTCTAGAAAAATTTTTAATATTATGATCACTTTTGGAATGAAGTTGATGAAAGATGTAGATTTCAGTTTGTGTTTCCTTGAGGATACGTATAAACACCGTTTTCACAGGCTACATGCGTTTAAGCATGAATTATATATTATTCATATTCATTGCACTCATTCAATGAATGAAAAATTAAATAATAATTATAATAACAATATCCTAGCAGCTAATGGTTTGCAACTAAGCTAACTGTGAAAATTTAGTCGTCAATAAATAAAATCCAGTCACTGTGGAAAGGGACGAACACCTTGGGCAGAGAGAGGAGTTGGTAGTATGGAGGCAGAACAAGAGGTATGCATTGAAAGACCTGACCACAGAGCACTGACTTACATGTACATGTCCCATGTGCCTCTGGAGGAATCAGAGTACCACTGGATTATGATAGTTATCAATGACTGTACAGTGAAAGCTACTGATGCTAGAGCATTAATCTGGAGGGCTTAAACGGTTCAGTACGTAGGAAGGTCATCAAGGCTGATGTCCAGAAAATAAACTGCATGTTGGAGAAAATTGGCTCTGATGATATCATTGCAACCAAAATCTTCTGTATGTGACTGCTGTAATTGTGGCAAAAAAAAATTATACTGGGTATGCATAACAAATCTGGGAATAAACAAATTTTTCATGAGGACTGACATTGTCCTCCCTCTTGCTCATGTAGTAGCTCTCATAAGCCTAATACATATCCTCAGAAACACAGCAGCAGGGTATCAGTTTGTTTATAAGACAAAGATTAATCTTAATTATAATAATAATTAATATTAATTATTCTCTGTGGACAATTTAAAACTGTATGCCAAAGTCAGGAAACTCTGCTGGAATCTCTTGTCCAAATTAGGCAGACAAAGAAGGACATGAGACCAAAGGAGGTCAGAGCCAGGAAGAGGCCCAATTATGGCCAATATATCAACTGGGGTTGTCCACATTATGCCAGCATAATTTTGAGCATAATAGTGAGGCATGAGCATCGAGAATTACGCCAGCATAATAGTAAGAAAAATTCCGGAAATACGTCAAAATATTGAAAATAAATAAAAAAATACATAAATACATTGGAATTAGGTACAATCTCGAAATTGGGATTCCTGATTTGCTGTGGAGAAATATACGTGACAACAGACTGCCCCAGACTTAACCACAGGAAACGGACGTGGCCACGCAGGGCGAATTGGAGCCTGGGACTTATATTTTTTATGTAAAAAATGAGTCATCCAGGGGAACATATGTGAGCATAATAGTGGGACTTTTTGAGCATAATAGTAACATTTTTTGATCATAAAGAATTAACATAATAGTGAAAATTGTGAGCATAATGTGGACAACCCTAATATCAACTGAGGATTGCATTGCACAAGCAAGAATCTAAACCAGACCTAATCACTCCTCATCCCCACCCCTGGAATAGACATGCCTAACAAGTATGCACTGACAACCAGCCCTTTGCACTATATATTGTTTAAATTCAATAAATAAAACTGCATGTAAGGACATAATAATAAATATTTTCTTTTATTATGGGTGTTGTGTTCAATTTTATTTAACTTTGATATACTTTTAGCAGCATCTTGAGATCCTTTTAAATTTCCTCTCCATCAACAGGAGGGACAGAGTTCTCAGAGCGAGGAGGACATGACCGATTTCATTGTCTCTGACAATTTAGGCAGTGAAGAAGGCATGGTATGACTACACGTCTATCATTTTAAATAATTTGTAACTCTTGTCATTTTTATTCAAGATTAAATCAGCTTCAACATTTGTACGTGTACACTGTTGCGGGTGTCTTAAAAACAAAGACCCCTAAGGACCTAAGCCTAAAAACCAGGCCAAGGCCTAGGGTTGGTTTTTAGGCTTAGGGTCCTGTCCTAGGGGTCTTTGTTTTCAAGACACCCCACTATTGCAGAGCAATGAGCTCTTGTTAGTCTAACTATCATACTATGGTCTTAATAATTAAATAAGTGACTTTAATGACTGTCGTGTTCATTACTTCCATTTTCAGGATCCCCTGGAAAAACCTTCAGGTAGTACCTGTTATATCGCTACATATACAGTGAATGTCTAGATAAAAAGAAAAAGAGTTATGAATATAATATCATTTATGACATCGAAACTTAAAAGTTGTATAATCTCAATACTTTAGTTTGCTTGCATATCATTTCCATTTTTCTCCAAGTCTAGTTGCAGATAATTTTAACTGTAATTGTGAATCTTAATAATGAACATTTAAAATTGTTCTGATTCCGGCCATATCTTAAATTGTTTGTAATCATTAGAAGCTTGCATTTGGCTATCGGGGGTTGATTACAACCTTTGTTATTATCCTTATGGTTACATACTCTTTTATTCCACTGTGATACAGAGAAAGATCATGCAACTTATTTATGGAATCCATCAAGTAAAGATGCATTCAAAGTCCTTGTGCAGAACATACTCACAAGGCTTTTAATGCCAGAAGATGTTGTCTCTGTTGAGGATTCAGGTAACTGTCATGAGATGCAGGACAATTGACACACATAAGAGCACTTAATCTTGTCTTCCATCAGATTGAATGGGACTTGCAAGTAATCATTCCCATATTCAATACCTGATGGAGGTTCATTTGTTTGTTCTCCACTCTTTTCTGAGAAGTTCTCATTGATGAAATCTGGTTTCCTCTCATTAAAAAAAAGCATTTAATTTGATTTGCTGTCAATCTTTAAGTTCATTTGCATGCACTCCCCCCAACCAGTTGCTTTATACCTTGATAGTTTTTATTATGATACAGAGGTCACATGTGATATCATATCTACAGTACATGTATAATATTCCAAATGGGCTTTTAAAATAATGACATGACAATAAAATGCTCTTGGTGGAAATATATCAACACTATATTAACAGATTTCATTCAGGTTTGATTCTTCACATCATGTGTAAAGTCCTGGAGAAAATGGTGAGAGTGACTGAGACCTGTCACTTTCATGTATTAATTAGTTATCCCTTTCGCCCCCGAACCAGCCTGAACTGGCCACACTAATAGTATTTTACTCTCAGACTGTCTTAACGCCAGAGTATTTTACTTTCCAATGCCAGACAGTTTTACTCGTTAATGGGGATCCCCCAGGAGTTAATGGGTTAATCACTAACTGAAAAACTGTGTCCCATTAAATGCCCATTATTCTATTGTAAGGTAAATCCAACCAATTAATGGTAATTTACAAAGCTCAAACAGTTAAAAATAGAGAACTGAACATAATCATTACTACACAATACCTATGCATTGTAAGAATGTGAAATTATGTTAATCGGGCTAAATTACTCCGTTCTGACTTATAATGAAATAATAATTATTATTTTATAAAAATGCTAAAAAAGGGGGGCTTAAAACTGATCTTAACTTAAAAAGGTTTTCCAAATTTTAGAACCGTATCTCTGGTTCTTCTTCGGGGAACAATGAATCTAAAATTCAAAGATCAGTGCTTCTTATTTTGGCTCCCAAGAGATCTTAACAGCGGCACATATGCCCTTGGGAACATATATATTATGTTATATTATTCATTTCTGAAGATTTTATTCAGGATTGATAGTACATGTATACCATTTTCAATGTCAATACAACCACTGACTGCCTTCGGGATAGTAAGTTATAGGAAGCGAGATTTTGCAGAGGCAGAGGGTCGTAAGACAGAGATAGGGGAAAGATGCACGCGTCGCCAAAGGGGACGTGGGAGGGGCAAAAAATTCCACACTGGACCAGAACGGCATAACTTGGCAAAAGCGACCGAAAACCAGAGAAGGTTTGCATAAATAGGCAAATGAGTTCCCTGGGGACTTGAATAGCATTGTCTCCTAAACCCTGAGGTGTTACAAAGAAACTGGCGTTGCGCGCAGGCTAAATCCGTGGCTATTTTGACAGTGAAAATAATGTTTCAAACTTTATTCTTAAACTTTGATTTGCAGATCCTTACTTTGAAAAAGCAAAGCAAATTATTGAAAAAGAACTTGGAGGTAGAAAGTCTCTGGTAACCAGCAATGTGTGGTCCCAAGATTTCCTGGTGAGCTCTCTATAATAATATACGTGTATAAGGTGCTTGAATCATGGCTAAAGAAATTTTAAACAGTATGTTGCCTCAATTAAACGTTTGTGGAACATTGTAGCTTAAATCATTAAGCAATAGAGCACTAGCTTGCATATTTCCTTTCAAAGGTCACCCACCTAGTTTTTTTTTAAATCATGGGTATTAGTGGCCTCATCAAACAAGGGTCTGATGATGGGTGGCTCAAAAACAAAGACCTCTAAGACCCTAAGCCTAAAAACCAGGCTCAGGCCTAGGCCTGGTTTTTTAGGCTCAGGGTCTTATATAGGAGTCTTAGGGGTCTTTGTTTTCGAGACACCCATCATCAGACCCTTGGTTGATGAGGCCACTTATAATACCCATGATTAAAAATAAAAAAATAATAAAAACTAAGTGGATGACACCCATCTGATGATAGGCTTGTTTGGAGCAACACAGAAACTTTGTGGGCAACCCCTTTCCCCTGGTCTCTCTTCTCTGCCTTTCTCAATGACAAAAGAGGCAGAGAAGAGAGACCCTGGGAACAAGGTTGACTTTGTGGGCAGGCTGTGGTAGTCTGACAAGGGAATAGCCTATTTCCGAGTTGCTCCATGCCTCAGTTTCAAAGCGAGTCCTGATGCACAACCATTCAAATGGAAAAGAGTTGAGAATTGTTATGCAAATCAAACTCATTTCCCTTACAATTGTTGAGCACCAAGACTCACTTTGAAACCCAGACAAACAGCAACTCGGAAATGGCCCATTAAATGTTAGTACTCCACAGAACTGGGAGGCGCGGTGGCCTCATGGTTAGTGCGCTCGACTCCGGATCCAGTGGTCCGGGTTCGGGTCCTGGCAGGGGACATTGTGTTGTGTTCTTGGGCAAGATACTTTACTCTCACGGTGCCTCTCTCCACCCAGGTGTATAAATGGGTACCGGTGTAATGCTGGGGGTAACCCTGCGATGGACTAGCATCCCATCCAGGGGGGAGTATCAAAATACTCCTAGTCGCTTCATGCTACTGAAACCGGAGATAAGCGCCGGCCTGATGAGCCTTCTGGCTTGTAAGCAGAGACTTACTCCACAGAACTAATTGAGTGTATTTGTATTATCTGAAAAACTAAGTTGGTGACCTACAGTTTTTATTTCTTTGTTGGACATCTCCCTAAATTCTTTAACTTATTAGAGAGTATTACAAAAAGTTCATCGAAAAATGGCGTTTTGTAGTTTACAGAAAATTGTACCAGATAAATTTGCCTGAAACCTTTTTATTTGAAGTGCCATCGTGAATGATACGTGTGTGCAAAAAATCAAGATAGGTCACCGATCAAAATTTCAGGACAAAGACAATTTTTTCCGCACGTTTTATTCCAGATTGCGCGATTTTACGCCGTATATTCATTTCCGGTGTGTTGCGCGCGCTAGTTTTGATGGAAATTTGATTCATTCAGCTGACGGGTGTTTCTTAATTATGGTGTGTATGGGTTACGTGTGCACAGCTAAAAACTCTTTCGAGCCTCCTCAAGGACAGTGCCTACTAATTCAAGGGTATTTTTGCCCCGGTTTATGATTATGTAGGAAATGTAGATCTTAACAAGTGTTATTGAAATCCAAAAAGAAAATTAGGTGTAACCACTCATTTTTCAAAGATAATTGATGAATAATATTTGTAAAATGCTTTAAAATACAAAGCAATGTATGGCGTTCTTTCCCAAATTGAAGCTTAATTATCTCTCAAAATTGCATGGTTACCCCAATTTTCGTTTTGGATACCAAGAGTACTTACTATAAGATCTACTTTTTCCAGGTATCACTGTATTAGCATAACCAGTAGGAAACCCCAGTATCTCGAGATGCGCAGAACGTATGCGCAATAACAATAGTAGGCACCTTCCTTAAAGAGTGGATACCGATACTGGCTATCGAGTTTAAATTGTTTAATGGTAACTTAAAACCCTTCATATGGATTTATGCATTGGACAAAACCTTGGCCCGACTCTAAAACGCTTGAAGTAGGTGCAATTCTAAAGTCCCAACCCTTTGTTATGTATTGTACAATTTTTGTGTACAGCATCAACTAACTTTTTAATATTAAAATTTTTTTATACAGAAACTGCTAAGTGAAAACCATGTTCTAGAACAAAGGTTTCTCGCAGGTGCCGAGACTGCAAAATGTCAGGTCAGCCAGAAATTCGCTGATAATACTCTTCTAGCTTCTTTTCGTATTTCTGTTGATGATACTTTATTGGTCTCCTTCCTGGTTGGTGGGTACACGCTACTCAATATAAAATTGGAACTATAATCTCAAATGTCGAAATTACAACGTAAACATTCCGACTTAATTGTTCAATCAATCATCATACTCTACGTTCGGACTAAGCGATCATTGTTCACTGATAACATGATAACAGTTCGATATGTCACTTCTATAGTTAAAAGGATCTTTTAGGGCTGTTTTCAAAGTGGAAAGAGAGGGGATTGGGTACAAATAATTTTGGGTGCCTAAACGATTTTCATGCCCAAATTCTCGATCCCCCCTTCGAATAACAGCTAGCTGCGGTGCAGGCTATATTGAAAGGGGGACAATTAAAACAATTAAAACTTGCCATACATGTAAATATAGAAAGCCTTAACTTTAAATCAAAATTCAAGCTTTAAAGGTGTGTCGAACTAGGCATGCCCATGGATCCATATTCATTTTTAAAATCGTCAGCCGGGCAAGTACGTCTCATGATATGCTTGCCAGGACAAATTTTGAGTTCCGTGGGCAAAAATGCGGAATGATAGAAAATGGTCGATAAAATTACTTGTAGCTTGAACATTCGCGTTTCGTTTTACATTCTCTCGTCAGAAATTACGAATGTTGACTCTGGAGTATAATGTTATTTAATTGCACTGAGGGAACCCGATTTACAGTGGTTATTTATTTTTAACAGTGTTCGACACAAACGCTTGCCCGATGGCCCGCCGGGCAAGCGAAACACATCCGTAGCCAAGCAAAACAACTCTAAGACTTGCCCGATCGGGAAATCAGAATTTTTGTTCGACTAATATTTTGGGGAACGGTTTGATTTGTAACAAAGAAAGTGACTCACTAGTAATATGACGTACAGGTCACTGCAAACACGATGAAAAAAAACAAACGTTTCATAACTTTACTGTCATTTATTTTTTTGTTAAAGAACGTACCATTGGACAAATGACATTTTATTCAAAACCAGCCTAATATCAGAAAGGTATTCAAGGCATCTTCCTTGATCTCTTAATGTGCTTGCCAAAGCAAAACTGTGACGGCTACCTGAAACGACCGGAACAACGATCAGTGTATGTACAGAGTTTTGAATCCGTTTATTGAACTAACAAAACAAAACTAGGAGAACTGGTAGAAACCCGACGTGAACGTAAAAACA
>NC_090890.1:27077620-27097620 GCF_036669925.1 Montipora capricornis | reverse complement strand
TTTCTGAGTTGTGACGAAAACCTTAAACGGGAAAACATTCACATAAATATACAGTGTTATGAAACCCAGATAGATGAGGATTAGCCTGCAGAGCAGGCGTTTTTTTGGGAGGCGTACGCTTGCTCGTAATGGGCCGCCATTTTCCTACAATTTCATTCTGTCCTCCTCTCACTGAGTGCAATTTTCTTAACTCGCCTCAGGCATCTGTTAGTCTGATAATTCTTACCAAAACAACAGTACGCCTGCTTTGCAGGCTAGATGGAGATGACCAATTTGCCATTTGCAAATGGTAATGGTAATGGAGTTGAATTTGGAGCCATTGCATGGACACAAATCCATCCAAAGGTGATCATCAGCATTGGAACTCAGAGCAAATCTGCATGCCAGTTTGGTGCCCAAAAAACTGAGCCACAATGTAGTAGCCCCTTTCAATTATCAGCATGATGCTTGTGTCCTTTTCAGGATTTCCGTGTCGGCCAATTTTGTGCTGCACAAGGAGTCCTGTTCCATCGCATTCACCATTATATCTCTGTAGAATTAAAAAAGAGATGTGAAGAAAAGGTAATGTGAAATTACACGCTACTGTCTGCTTCAATACACATAGTCAAGGTTGCTGCCTAACGGTCGCCCGCTCGCCTGGGGCGCCTTATTTGCGAGCGCGGGCGACCAAATTTCTGAACAAGTAGCCTGAACGGGCGCCTTACTTGATTAATCCTCACTCACATGTAAATATGATCCCAGCTGGAATTAATTAATTCTGGGCTCTTGAAAAAATGACTCGGGCTACTAACTTTTAATGTTGGAAGCCCGAAGGGCTCCCGGACAATTTTCTTAGGCAGCAGCCTTGCAATTCCATGTCTATTGGTGCACCATGGAATTTTAGGCTTAAGGAGGTCAAACCAGTTTTAACACTTTCAATAAACTGTTCTTTCCCTGGTAGCAGAAGTCTCTTTTCTTGCGAAATTAAAATAACTGTAAATGAATGGCGGAACATAGCGGGTCAAGTCACATTCAGCAAAAATATCATGGGGCATACACCTTATTCCAAAATGACCACCATTTTAGTATTGTTTCCATTCAAATTGGCCCTTATGGCATCGCTTTAAAATTTAAAATCAAAATAATATATAAACTTGAACGAGGCCATAATGGCCACCTTGCATGGAAGCAAAAGAATACTAAAATGGCGGCCATTTTGGAATAAGGTGTATGCGGTTTGAAGAGTGCTCTCCAAGGTTGTGGACGGCGGCTGGATCAAAGTGAATTTTGATCCATCGCAGAGGTCTCTTCCCATACTCGGCAAAAGAAAAGAGACGTGTGCTAGCAGGGAAAAATATTCTATTTGGAAGGACTGAATCTACTTGACTGCTTCACGAAACAGCGAAGTTATGGTACCATATGAAACACCAATAATTGCTTGACAAGATGCACTCATTAACGTGCCTTAATTGCTTACCATGGCAACAAAAGAGGCAGCTAAAAACACAATCTATTGTGTCTTCAAGCACGTATATCTCAAAAACGAACTCGGTGACCGCATTCTTTATTGCTAAAGAGTAATTAGCACGCTAAGATAAAACTTTCTGTAAAGTTTTAAAAAATTCTCTGGAGCAGATTTATAGCTCTGAATCCGCTCCAGAGAGTTTTTTTCTAACTTTGAAGACAGTTTTATCTTAGCCTGGCAGTCACTTTTCAGCAATAAAATTGGGGGTCACCGAGTTCGTTTATAAGATATAAGCGCTGAAAGACCAAATATAGGGCGTTTTTAGATGGAGAAAACTTTACAGAGAGTTTTATCTTAGCTTGCTAATTACCCTCTAGCAGTAAAGACCGAGTTCATTTTTAAGATATACGTGTTTGAAGACACAATAGAGGGTGGTTTCCCCTATGTATACCCCACCTGAAATAAACGACACTGGACCAATCAATGTACATGAAAACTAGGGAGCTGGCCGCTGCACCCGATTAGAATGAAGATAAAGTTAGTAACGGTGTACAGATGAATAAAGTTAAATGCCTAATGCCCTGGAAACTAAGTGACGACTCTCGAGCGAATCTTCGGCGTAGCCATCTTTAGCCGATTCAGATTTCCACCTATCATGTCGCTTCCAGTGTCGGTCTGGAACTCTGGCATTGGCCGCCTTGGTGACACCACCCGAGCGAAATGAATGCAGCGAGATATCTGCGCCATTCATGATGTAATCTACCAATTATGCTTTCCCGAGCCCTAGAGTAGCTGAGGGGTTTGTTCTGAGTGATAAGCTAACCCCCTGTCTGGGCATGTACTAGAGGTCTAAATAGATAATGGGTACTATGGTCCAAATTGATAGAAGCTACCCTCATGTGCCTTTCTAGGTTATGTACTGGACACGTGACTTTTTTAGACCTGTCTATGACGACCTCGTTACCTTTTCTGTACTGATCAGTCTTGCTTTTACGAATTGTTAGACTTAAATGGGAATCAAAAATGGTCACGTCCCGAATTTTTAGTTGGGCGATCTCGCTGTACCTGAGAAACCCCGAAAACAGTAACTGCCATGGAAATGTCTCTACGTACAAGTCAGGTGTCACAGCTTTGATGTGCCAAAGAGCATTCCTCAAGGGCATCGCTGGAAACTGGTGCTTTTTTGGAGACTGGTTTTGCATGTTCCCTTTTTGCCCCTTCGATTAAGCTATTGAGGAACGTATTTCCCATTGGATTTGGTACACCTGCGAGGTCGTGTACCCATGTAAGGGCACAATAACTAGATTGAATAACTGAAGAAGATTTACAAGTGGCAGACAATTGTGCTATGAACAGTCATAGTTACTAACTATGGAACATTGAAACGTCTATAACAGAGGCTGGAAACACATTCAAGCCTTTAAATCTAGCAAATTCTACCCAACGTCTTAAATTATACTGAGGTATAGTTCACAACAGTCCCATCAGCTTTAGAATGAAGAGCTGTTTTCTTGAGTACTGCAAGCAAACTTGGTTCTCCAAGGGAGAAGGCTTGTTGGAAATCTTTCCAGAAGCCTTGCACAAATACATTTAAGTCTGTGAATAAAAAGGAGAATTGGCAATGAATGATAAATGGCAAACAGGCCGATCTAACGGCACGGTCCCAATAAAGAAGGTATAAAAAAACCACCTGTGGGTAGATAGGTTATCTATTATGTGTACTGAGTAGCCACCAGTCCCCCGAATAGGGAATTATACGTGACAATATGCATAGCCATCTGTGAATATCTTTCCAAAATGCACAACTTCAAGTATAGCCGCTTGTGGGCATCCTGAGTTACCCCTAAACACCTATGAGCTAGTTAAGGCCACCTGTGGGCATTACCGCGGCTGTCAGGTTGATGGGTTCAACAGTTTCGTATGAGCCACCTGTGGGCTGACATACTACAACTAATGGTAACTGTAATCTATCAAATGGTGTAACAGCACCCGTGGGTATCCTAAATGAACAGATGCAATCAAGTTTGAAGGCACCTTGCGCAAAAACCACAAGGGGTTGTACAAAAACCCCTGTTAGAGACCCTTTCTCTGGCAGGTTGCCAATTGATATACACTGCAATCGGTTTAAAGGGAAGTTTGCTGGATGACTCCATTCTGGAATACCGACCCAATCAGTAATGCACTTAGCTAGATGAATGCCATCAGGGCACAAACTGGGCCAGAATGTGGACCCCTTCCATAAAGGAACCACCATAACCCCTCTTGCTCTACAAATTTGATAATGTTTCCATGCTCTGATAATGTGGTTAGGTGGGGGAACAACCCAGTTGTTCTCACCCGCCCAGTTGATGGCATAAGAATCTACCCCTTCGCAATGAGGATTCCAAAAACGTGAATTAAACCTAAGGCACTTGGTGTTATAACTAGTTGCAAACCTGTCGACTGTAAAGGGGCCCCACATGGAATCAAGCCACTGAAAAATGTTTGGATGTATGCTCCAGTCGTTCCCATCTGAAATCTTGCTTAAGTAATCGGCTATCTGATTTTGCTCCCTGGAGACCCAGATTGGACAGACTAGTATATTAAACTCCTTGCTCAATTGTATCACTTCCACTACTAGACCTTGTAGGTCAGGTTTCCTACTACCCCTGGCTACAATATGCACAATATTCTGATTGTCAGTGTACCATAGCAATTTGTGACCATGGAGCGGTTTTCCGATGGCCAGAAGCATGTTGTGTACTGCCTTGAGCTCTCGCCAAGTAGAACTCTTAGCCCTCTTATTCTCTAACCAATGTCCTTGGCATACGAGCCTCTGTTGATTGGAGACTGCGTAACCCCCATACCCCTGGTCGGAGGCATCAGAGTAAACGAAAGTGTCAAAATGCTGTGGTTCTGAGAACATATTCTTACCATTCAGTGAGCGCACATTAGTTTTCCAGTATTGCAATTCGGTCATGATGTCAGATAGTAAATATGTCGGGTGTATAAGTAAACTGTTGAGCCAATTGCTCTGGACATAAAAACTATTTGACCCGCTGCCGCTGCCAACTGTCTGGCAGTCACTTTATTTGAACAAGCCGTAGTGTAAGCCAGGGTTTGTTCTAACCTGGCTACCCGTGTTTCTGCAACATACAATAGATTCTGAGACATATCAAAAACGTGTCCAAGCCATGTCTGTTTTTGCGTGAGTTCCCAGAAGCATTTTCTCTCACTAAATAGGAACCAACCTGAGAAGATCTTCCTTGACCTCCTTGGAATCTATAGTAGCTCTATCTAATGAAGGACTGCCACATAATCCATCATCCAGGAACATGCACACTTTCTTGCCTGAAGACCTCCAGTGTTGGACCACTGGTTTCAAAATTTTAGTAAATATGAATGGCGCTGTGGAAAGCCCGAAGGGCAGTACCCGGAAAACAAAAAATGTGGGTTCCCCGTGGTAAAGCCACTGAGCCAAGGTGAGTTTGATGATCTGGCAAAATCTCGACATGGTGGTACGCGCTCTTAATGTCAAATGTAAACTAAAAATCTCCAGGGCTCAGCGTGAATAGAGCTGTATCAACATCCTCACACTTGAATTTGTGCCTGTGCAAGTGTGGGTTAACTTGTCGAAGATCCAATACTAATCTTTGCTTGTCACTGTTCCGCGTTGCAACTGAGAGGGGGTTAACTACTAAAGGGAGTGTGCTCACCGAAGTGATGGTTTGGCAAGCCAATAATTCCGAGATAGCTTGGGTGACAAAAGCCTGGTTGTCCAGAGCGGATTTGTTATTCTTAAGAATTACGGGTTTGGGTAATGTGGACAAAGGGAGAATATAACACCGCTTGATAATTTTAAGCACATGCTCTGGGGGATTGAGGGCTACTCCCGCCGATATATGGGCCATAAGTCGAGTATGAATAGAGTCCCCTTCTAAAAATTCCTCTTCCCTTGAAAGGGTCCTATTTTCGTATGACAACTGATCCGATTCCCTCTCTCCCTCGAATAAGTCATCACTACACAAATACACATCATCAATGAGCTCAAATTCCAGGATATTCTCACTTGACTTTCGTCCAACGCTCTGTTGTGCTTCGACTGTTGGCACGGTGTTCAGTGAACATTCGCGGCTCCAATGACCGGCCTTGCCACAAGGGAAACAGACCCCTGGTTTCTTTGCGACCATGTTAGTGCAAAGGCTGGTGTTGGTGTAACTCAGGGGAGAGGGTTGTGGAAAAGGCGCCAAGGTCGGGGATACCCAGGTTCGCCCACCAAGGTTGTAAGCTCCTCTCCGCGGCCACAACGACCCCCGGCCACCAGCGCGCGTTTCCTTGACAGTGCGTGTCTCGTTCAACTTTCTCGGCCTTCTTCATCTTTTTTGCATCCTCTTCGTCGACGGCGAGTTCATTATCGACGTATTCAGACACGGTTTTCCATCCGTACTCGGATTTATCGGCGAATAGAATCAGCTTTTGTCTCTGCTCTATTTGTTCTTTACCTTCGTTCAACTTTTTGAGGCAAGTGTCATATTTCTTGTCTTTCACGGCGTCCTCCGCTTCTGCGATACAAAGCTTAACTTGTTCGTTATGCTTGAATTGCTGTTCGTGTCCTTTCTTTCGAAAGGACGGGGGTTCTGAAAATTTAATTCGCTTAAGCTCCGTCATTTGTGAGTCGTGTGCTTTGTGGGCGACTTCTTCCAATTCACGCTTCATTTGACCCACTTTGGTGTCCATTACTGCGGAAAGCTTCGCCAACATAGTCTCTTGTTGCTTCTGAAGTTCGGCTTTCAGTTCTTCATTCATGCTGCTGAAATGTTGGTGGTTCTCTGGGCAGAATTTGTCGAAGATGCAACGAGTAAAAAATTTGACTTGCGGGAGTAGCGCCAGACTAGAATGGAACTGTCAAAACCATGTGCTCCTAACTGTCGACGAACTTGCCTCGTTACCATGGTAACTGTCACTTGTTTAGTGAACTGTGAAAACAGTAATTACTGGGTTGCCGTATGGAAATCCCAGTCGGAAAATGGGAAGATTTTCCGTTTTTCTTTTTCCGTGTCAGTAAAAGTCTTGCCTGTCCCTCCCCTGGTAAGTGGTGTCTTTGCGCATAGAGCCTTCTGCGCGTATTTTCTTAGGATCGAGAGGGTAGTGGAAATGCGTAGATTTCTCTGGTGGACACAGGAGAATAATTAACTTAGCCTGCAATGGCGTCGAAAGTCATGTAACGCGAATGGCGTTTTAGTGGATCCTTAAATAAAATATACCCTTATGGAGCTCAATAATGGAAATTCAGTTGGATAAACTAGTCAGGCGGTGAAAAACCAACACCTGGAATCTCAAAAGCGACGAGTAATGGACTTCGACAACAATCTATCGCCCGTCGAGCCGAAATCAAAGTGAGCTCCATTTCTAAAATAATATTTAACCAAGTGTGCTGTTATATAGAACACTGAAACCAAATGGAAAATTCTCTGGTAACTTATGGGTTCAACAAAGACAGGGAACGATTGAACGAATCGAACACCTTACGTGGATCTGCGATCAACTCTGCACAGTCTTCAGGTAAAAACAATAATTGGAAATGTAACAGCCAAGAATTATTTGAAAGAAAGCTTGTCGTGTATTTTGTGCTTCATTATTCAAGGAAAAGGTTCTTCATGGAAACAGTTTGATCCTGAAATTTAGTTTGTTGCAATATTGCGCATATTTGACACGATTGAGTTTCTTCTCTTCACGCACGTAATGAAATAGAAGGGGTTTTGCCTCTAATAGCAAATATGTTGTTTGTTTCAAAAAATTGTTCGCTGGAAAAGGTGGCCTTTATGAATTCATCATGTTTTATGATATGCGAGCTTAACTGGATAGTTTTTATGGCAATAGTAAAGCATTTTCTTGTCAAAATGAGGTTAGCGTCTTTCTGGTGTGTTAACTTAATTAAATCGTGAGTTTGTATTTGCCGTCTGCCGCGTAACCTTGATTTCCACTCTCAAAATTACCTCCAGAACCTACTTTTTGCGTAGAATAAGCTTTTAGAATGATGTTCTTGTTTTGCATAAAGCAAGCTAACAAAATATGTACCTTGCTGAGTTGGCATTTGGTAGCGTTAATAGTATTTTCGTTCCGATGCTTCTGTTTTATGAGGGGTATATTGTTTTGGTCTCCCATCCAAACACTAACCCCGCTGGACAGGGATTAAGTTCAGTGAACTTTGGTATTACAAAGCTGTCAGATGCTCAGCGGGCACGCTTAAACTTGTGGTGAAAAGAAGTTTTGACGGAACTTGAAAATTATCAACATGTCAGCCCAGAAGCCAATGTTTCTCGCTTCCCTTTTATTTGTTATTCTTCAGAGACTGGAATGCTGTAGTTCAATACCACACAATTCAGTGCCTTCTGATTTTCTGTAACACGTACCACAGGCAATCCAGTGTATGCTTCATGGAAGCATCTCGTTTTCTTCTAATCTGAGAACCCCAGAAAAAAGCAATTTTTAACTGCCTCTTCTGTTGTCATGGTAAGCAATTACGTCACATTAATGAGTGCATCTTGTAACTTTCCCTAGATCCAACCCTCTGAGGTCCAGTCGGTCAGTTTTGAACGTGAGTAATGGCGGACCGTGAAATCCAAAACTTACACTCCATTAAAGTGAACAGCCTTTGGATAAAAATCAAAGTTCAAACTTGATTTTTCCAGGCAGGTGTTAAGCAAAAACCACAAAAAGGAAGTGATTTTTAATCATAAAGTCTCTGTTACGAGCCTAGGAAGGCCCATCAGGCCGGCGCTTATCTCCGGTTTCCGTAGCATGAAGCGACTAGGAGTATTTATACCCCCCCTGGATGGGATGCTAGTCCATCGCAGGGTTACCCCCAGCATTACGCCGGTACCCATTGATACACCTGGGTGGAGAGAGGCACCACGAGAGTAAAGTTTCTTACCCAAGAACACAACACAATGTCCCCGGCCAGGATATTGTGTTGTGTTCTTGCGCATAGTACCACTTTAACCTTGAGTGAGGCCAAAAGGGCCAATTTGCAATCAAACAAAAGAATACTTAAATGGTGGCCATTTTGGAATAAGGTGTATTACTTTTACAACTGCACGGAAAGATTACGTGACTCATTATGTCTAACATTGTCCATTGTTAAATCGTAGTCATTACTTTTCTTTGAATAGACCGTACCCCTTATGACGTAACGCATCACAATTCTTTTGTTGAGTGACTACTGAAACATTGCATTCTGATATTTATAGTAGATCCCCAACGAAAGAATTTTGATGCTTTACGTCATATAGGGTGAGGCCTATTGTGCATGGCCCCTACTAATCCCACCCAAGCAGTGAGTAGTTTTCGATAGACTAAACTTAAAGAATATAGTTGAGCACACCCCTTTGATCAACCTACGTTTCTCGATAAACAGCTTCCTCATTTGGAACAGATTGCTCAAATGGATAGCAACCGTTCCATAACAGATGTTGTGAGCACTTATTGCGAGGAACAGAAAGAAGAATGGCTCAAGGAGGTGAGAAGACAATAAAAATAGTTTTCGCTGTGATTGATATGCTGTACGGTTAGAGTACATTATTGACTATCTAACCTATTTTCTGATCAGTGTAGGTCTAGATTACTCTTAGTTCTATTGAGGACTGTGTCGGCTACGTTGATAAGTACACTTAAGACTTTATTTTGATTGTTGATCTTTCAGTTATTTTGGAATCTTTTTTGAGTGAGACTTGGCTGTCGGCTTTATTGAAGTTTCTTTTTGGAATAGCTTGACTTGGTTGTTTTCTTTCTGACTTCATATGTGTAAAAATTACCAAACTTTGACTACAAAGTTTCTGTCAGGCAATAGGTAATACAAAAGAGCAGTTGGCATCGAGTTGACTGAATTCACTCACAGAAAACGAGAAGTTTAATAATAATTTATTGTTTTGGAAGAAACCAGTTTTTATTCCATTTTTACATATTTGCGATGCACTGTTTGCATTCTCCTACATATCACAGGAAGGGATTTTTTTGTCGTACCCAGACAAAACACCTGCCAACACACCTAAACTTTCTTCTTTCCACATTTCATCTATAAGAATTGACAACTTCTCTTGATTTGGCACCCATTTTTTTTTTCGCTGTAGGTTAATATTTATACACAACGTAGATCAGCCTTTTTCCACAGCCTTGGTTTAAAAACATCGTAAATTGACACAAACTTAGATTACTAAGTACATTAGCTTGATTATAGTCCTGAGGGAAACATTTTTGTTTTCCCCGAGAGTCCTCAACATCATGAGGACTCGAGGGAAAACAAAACTAACTAGTTTCCCGAGGGACCAATCACCGTACATTGAGTGCTTTGGTATTAGACTTGACCTTCAGCAGTCGCAGCGAAACGAACAAAGACAGCACTATGAGAACATAACTTCTTTATTCACAAACCTGCTGAATGAATAATTTACAAATGTTTCAAAGTACCTGTAAAAATTAAAGGTATAATACGCCTTTGTTGTATCTGGCGCGGGCAACAACAGCGGAAATGTATCCCTGAGTCAACCACTCACATTGCTCGTGTCGCACCGGCATTGCGAGGTCACGGGTTCAAACCCCGTTGAAGTCCTGAGTTTTTCAGGCGTCTCCACGCAATTGCTAAAATTGCGTGCATAAATGCGAGGATCATGGCTTCACTTGAGTGCTCGTTTTGTTGAGTGAAAGTCTAGGTATATAACAATATTACACTGCTGTCCGAGAAATTAGTGTAAGAGCTGACCTCTCTCAGTTTGTAGGTGGTTTAAACAAAAAATACCCTTATTTGTACATGATATTTGGAATTTGATACTTTGTATACCAGTTTTGCCGTTTGTTTAGACCAAATAAGACTACAAATCACGATTTCTCATACAAATAAATTTGTATTTTCCTGATGCCGCTCTTGAGCTGTTCTTCTGGGATAACGTCATTGTAAGAGTCGACCAGGAAAAAACAGTTTGATTTTTTACAAAAACATCAGCTTTTTTGGCTGTTACTCACTAGACGTGATCGAGCCAATTAGATTTCCAGCCTCCCTGATAGTATGCTTTTGCGTTTTTTTCTGACGCGCCACATTTGTCGTTTGTCATTTGATCGTTTGCCCATGATAGTCATAAAAAATGAACTCTGTTTAGATTTCTTACTAAAAACACTGAAGAGTAACCTCAAAGTTCCCTTTATTGATAAACCCAAACATGTCAGTTTCAAATGAGGCTCTGTACCGCCGTGCCCTGGATAACAAGAATTTTAATGCTAGCAAGACGTTCAAGAAGTTCTCTAGCTGTTCTGTTGAACTAATGGAAGATAGATCGGTGATATTATTGCTGTGACATACTACCTGCGAATACTGTAAGTCTACCGTATTTGATTAGTATTTTCTCCTTTTTTAGCTCTATACAAAGTATAAAGATATGATACGCAAAGCAGACGAATGGACAACGGAAGGGAAGGAATACCAGAGGATGAAGAGTTCTGTCTCTTCATTCAGGCACTGAGCTTGAGAACACGTTTTGTCGAGTAGGGGCAACGTAAATTACAAGAAGAAAAACTAAAAGGTTGTGATTCTAGTTAAAGATAAATAATTTAAGGAAAATGTTCGTTCTTGCAATTAACCTCAGTTCCCTTTGGCGGAGAAGACGTGACCGCGAAGCGGTTAAGCACAGGTTTTTTTGTTGGATATCGCGTGCGTGCGCGTTAGCTTCGACATTTATGCGTCACACTTTTTACACGAAAGAAACGTAGACCCGAGGGGGGGGGGGAGAGATATCAGCTTACGTAGCCCGTACCGTATTTGGATGATAATCAATATATGAACCACCCAGATAATTTATAAGTTCAGTAGAACTCAAATTTCGAAAGTAGTACAAGCTTAGAGCTTTATTTTTAAAAACAGTTGTCGATATTAGGAATTTAGAGTTAATTTTTACCAAATAGCGAAGCATTTGGTTTTTATCGGTTTATTTTATTGAATGTAGATTGCTTCTTAAGTATACAAGACGGTGTAATTTTAAAGGTAACTTTGTTATTGTTCTGGGTATTCTGTATTTATTCTATAGCTATGGACACATGTGCCATGAAATGGTCTTTTAAGGTTTAATCATTATGTTCCGTAACTTGCTTAAGGAATAAAACTTTAGATAAAGAACAGCGTTTTTGTATTTATCTGTCGTCTTCAACAACACCCGCCGCCGTTTTTTTAATTTATCTGTCGTCTTCAACCATGGTTTGTTTGTTTGTTTTTTTCAAAGTTAAAAAAGTTGACAGGCATAGCATCCTGCTCTCTAATGATTAAAAAAAAATTTTAGTCGAACTCCATCTTGAGCAAACAATCCCAGCTAAAACCACTATCAATGCAACTTGCGGCCTAGACCTTTCATAGCTAGCTATAGTGGCTTATAGTAATAGAATCGAAGCTGGATGAATGATGAACCGCGGGACCTTACTGGCCAAGCGTGGCGTGGTTGTGTCCCATTCCGCGGGATGGAACTTCCAACTTGATGTAAAGCCCCGTCCAAACGAGCAATTTTTATATGACAAATGTATTTGCTGAAAAGCTGGCCATGGCGTGTTACCTTTTATGCGACAAGTTGTCGAGTACGAAAAATTACTCGTGTAGACGACTCTTCGCATAAATGATAATAAATGTGGCAAATTCCTGCTCTTAATGAGCGCTAATGGGGCCTCGCCTTGTTTCTGCTTTGTCTCTGCTGTCCAAAAGCATTGCTGACCCACTTAACTTCGAATTGTCAACAATTAATATTTGTTGTGCTAATAATAATAATAATAATAATAAGGCCGCCAACACTGTTAAATAGTGCTCAATACACATAAGTGTAGAGCAAAATCGTAGAAAGGTGAGGCTAATGAAACCAACACATGATTCACTGTTACTCCGAGTTTCGCGCTTACGCACTCATCAGACAGTATTTAATAAAGAAGATTCCTATCACTTAGTTTACATACAAGCGTGTGAGAAAAGCTATTGTTATTTGCATAATTACAATGGACGTGAGTGAGCTATTTAAGGGCGTGGGTTGTGAGTGATAGTCTATTTATAAAGATGACAGTCGATTGTTCCTTAAGTAGAACTCGTTTTCGTGGCGGCACTTCGAGGTAAGTTCAGATATTTTTTGTTCAGCAGTTCGTCGGGATTGGAGTTAATTATCATTAGTTTTTCTGTCGTACAAAGGTCGCATCTCTTCGTGATGTTGCTGTACGGTCTTGCTTTGCAGACGATAGTCCATTTAATATTAAAGTCTTTGTTGCTGTCGCGTAGATGCCAGATGTATTTAGATAGTTCTGTGCTGTTCATGTAGCTCCTGTGGTGGAATGAATGTTTGTGTTGCGTGAATCTTTGCTTGAATGTTCCTTCTGTCAAACCCCACCACGCCACGCCCTTAAATAGCTCACTCACGTCCATTGTAATTATGCAAATAACAATAGCTTTTCTCACACGCTTGTATATAAACAATGTGATAGGAATTTTCTTTATTAAATACTGTCTAATGAGTGTGTAAGCACGAAACTCGGAGTAACAGTGAATCATGTGTTGGTTTCATTGGCCTCATCTTTCTACTATTTGTTGTGCTATCTACACGATCAAAGTTAAGAGTGTGCATGGTAGACCCAGTTTGAAAAACTGTAAAACCAATTATTTGGTTTTTGTTTGTTGTTGTTGTTGTTGTTGTTGTTTTTTTTTTCAAAGTTAAGAGTTTGCATGGTAGACCCAGTTTGAAAAACTGTAAAACCAAATATTTGGTTTGTTTGTTTGTTGTTGTTGTTTTTTTTTTTTAAGTTAAGAGTTTGCATGGTAGACCCATTTTAAAAAAACTGTAAA
The DNA here is from genome assembly GCF_036669925.1 of Montipora capricornis. Classification (NCBI taxonomy): domain Eukaryota; kingdom Metazoa; phylum Cnidaria; class Anthozoa; order Scleractinia; family Acroporidae; genus Montipora; species Montipora capricornis. Next base: position 27,084,343 of record NC_090890.1, on the reverse strand, counting down.
ACCAAATATTTGGTTTGTTTGTTGTTGTTGTTGTTGTTGTTTTCAAAGTTAAGAGTTTTTCATGGTAGACCCAGTTTGGGTATCATGGCCATCAGTGTTGCGCGCTTGGTCAGGCTTAAGCCCCTGTCCACACGAGCAATTTATTTCTATGTGGCAAATACATTTGATCATGTAGATAGCACACCAAATAATAACTGTTGACAATTCGCAGTTAAGTGGGTCAGCAATGCTTTTGGACAGCAAAGACAAAGCAGAAACAAGGCGAAGCTCCATTAGCGCTCATTAAGAGCAGGAATTTGCCATATTTATGATCATTTATGTGAAGAGTCGTCTACACAAGCAATTTTCGTACTCGACAACTTGTCGCATAAAAGGTCATGCGCCATGGCCAGCTTTTCAGCAAATACATTTGTCACATAAAAATTGCTCGTTTGGACGGGGCTTTACATTAAGTTGGAACTTCCATCCCGCCATCCCTCGGCAGTGAACAAGGCATCTAGGGGCCACAGGTCTTATCGTGAGTTCTCTCTCCCCGCAACTTCCCGGGCCCCAGAAGTCATTTTAAAAACTTACGACCGGCTCATTCCGACGAAGAGCTGGCCTTAAGCCTAGTTTTCAGATGTCGGGAAAATCCCAGACTATCGTATCCTACGAACGCAGACGTATTTCCAGCGGTCGTCTCCCCGGACGATCGAGGATTTCGCAGTTTTCCCACCGTCCCAGATTTTGCCGACTAATGAAAACCATAAATCGTAGACATCCCTGATAATCTGGGATGGTCGGGGACGAATCGGGAAAATAAGAAGCGTTTCTATTTTCCCTACGTGTCTGGGATGGTCGGGAAACTGCGAAATTCCCGATCATCTGGAATTTTCCCGACATGAAAACTTTGCTTACGTGCAAGAGCTCATCAAGGGGTGCCTCTATCTCCGATACTTGGCATATGAGTCAACCCTTTCCCGAGTAAACTTAACTGATTGGAGTGTAAATTTGCGTTTAGTTGACCACTCCCTACAAGGGCTTTTCAGGCTCAACGGGATCGGACCGAATGCATGTGAAGGCGCCCACGGCTGCCGCCATACGATCCATGTGTGATCTCGGAGCTCCGCAAACCCAGCCAGATGTAATTGACTGCGAGTCGATTTTGAGGAGGGAGGAAAACCGGAGTACCCTGAGAAAAACCCTCGGAGTCAGATTGAGATCGACTGAAACTCAGCCCACATAGGACCCGAGGCCAGAGTTGAACCGGGGTCACAGAGGTGGGAGGCACGATTGATGACCACTAAACCACCCTGACTTTCCTGTAATGTGAAGTTCTAGATTTCTACCCCATATGAACCATGTGAGCGTTAGCCCTACCTACCCTCTGACCAGGGTGGGAATAGACCTTTTCGGCTTGTACATTTTGTTTTCCCAATACAGATCATATGATAATACTCAGGAGGTTTGGTCTTTTGTTTTGTTCATTAAAATTAGGGCATGCAAGCATGAATATGCCTGCATGCACTCTTTTTAATGAACAAAACAAAGGACCAAGCTTCCTGAGTATTATCACATGATCTGTATTGGGAAAACAAAATGTACAAGCCGAAAAGGTCTATTAAACCCACGACCTTCGGGTTTGATCACCGCTGCTCTACCGACTGGTCCTTTTAAAACTCTGGGTCTCGCAAAAGTTTAGTTTGAGCAAACAATCCCAGCTAAAACCACAATCAATGCAACTTGCGGCCTAGACATTTCATAGCTAGCTATAGCAGCTTATAGTAATAGAATCGAAGCTGGATGACTGATGAACCGCAGGACCTAACTGGCCAAGCGTAGCGTGGTTGTTTTCGTGAGGCCGGCATTAAAGTTTTACTGATAGACTAATAGCGAATTGTCGGCACATCGATAAATACAAACAGTACTTACGTGATTCGTACTTTCGCATCCGATGAGAAGAAGGAGACTTTTTCCCCATTTCGGTTTCCTCCATGGTTTTTAATACATGAACGTTTCCACCTCAACTGAGTTCAGAAACGGCCGCGCGTTCTTTTTGACGACTTCCAGACAACTGGAAATGTAAGTGACACCGCGTCAGTCAAAAAAATCAGAGGGAAACGACCAAGCGCAACCTCCTGACCGGAATTAGGTTGTGGCCAGGAAAATAATAGTTTATTGATTGTTTACAGATTTTCAGATCTGATGTCTCGCACAAGGGTTTGCAACAAAAAGCGCCTTTGTAAGACGTTTGTACAAGCTCATTCTAGCTCATTCCCTTAGCTCTCAACCAAATCTGAGGCTCAGATTTTAAGAGTATGAACGTCTCGCGCTCGCACTCAAAACAATTTGAAGTCTCGGTCTCGCAATCTAAAAAGTCAAAATGTCTCGGGCTCGCAAAGAAAAACGCTAGTCTCGCCGTCTCGCAAAGTCTCGCATTAACCATTCGCCAACCGTTCCCTTGGGAGATTCAGAACGCTCACTGTTGTAAAAGGCAAATTAAAACAGAGCCATCTCGGCGTCGGAGGAAATACGATCCTTTTTGCGGGAGAAACCTGTTCCAAAAAATTCATCTACTCGGGAAAGGGTTGAATGGATGAGCTCATGCCTTATGACATTGTTTTCAAGTCTACGGGTCTTGTGACGTTCTCCTTTGAAAGATGGAGAGGAAGTTATGTCACTGACAAATTCTGGGACCTTCAGAAATTTGAATGAAGTGGTGTGTATTTATCGATGAATCCCTGTAACATGAGTTGATCTTCTTTCTGATTGAAGGCCCCAAAAAAGCATCTGAAGAGCCAGCAATCGGAAGGTTATGGTTTCCACACGATTAATTGTGGAGCACTGGCATTTTTCCTCCTAATTTTCTCAGTCCTCATTCTTTTTTTCCTATCAATAGGCCTGAGTTGTCTCATGGATAAGTACATATTTATTCATTCATTTATGTGGGCATAAACTCCTTCACAACATTCAAGAAAATGCCGACTAAGCAAAGGTAACCCAGGCTCTTTATTTGTGAAAAAATAGCAAGGTGACACCGTAATACCAACCGGGTGTGGCCAACGCATGTGCACAACCATTTCACCCTGTCAATTGGTAGCCATGGACAGCTGTTTCGGCCTTGTTAGGCTTCATCAGCATGGCATAGCCAACATGCACAAAATATCCGGAATTCAAGTTAGTTCGATTTTTGGCAAAAAGCAAGTTTGCCGCGCAGTAAACTTGATGCGAGATCCATTTTATTTTTTACAATGACTGCACTCGCTTGCTCATTGGCAAATTTTATTGTCAATAAGCGGACAGACACATGAATTTATAATTTACGCAATAATGATTCGATATTGCTCACGTCAGATTGAAGTTTCTCGCATTTTTGTCCCGCGTTCTTCTCGTGTTTTGACTTAATTTTGACTCCTCTGCCTTTTTGGTATTGTAAAAAACAAATTGATGTCAGTTTTTCATGCGTCTGTCCTGTTATTGACAATGAATTTCGTTATAACATTTTCAAAGTAGTCTGTGGATCCACAGCTACTTTGACAATGTTATGACGAAATTCATGATCAATAACAGGACAGACGCATGAAAACTGACATCAATTTGTTAAATATGTAATCTACTTTAATCGTAACTGTGACAGACTATTTAAGTCTTAAAGGTTATATGGCAAGTTATTCGCTAATTGCTAAGACCTTGAAAAACGATATCAACTTAAAGTAAGTTTTTTAAGGAAGGAAGAGGAAAACCTATCGGGGCCTATAAAGCCTACTGTAGGTATGACTCTACGACCGCTTCTGTCCAGGACTCATCGATGGAGGGCATCGCCCTTTTCCCTGTTTCCGCATTTTAATGTCCTCGTTGCTCTTTTTCATAGTTCGACGGAGGTGAAAGTTCACTCACTCACATCTCGCCCTATGTAAAGGAATCCAGATCCTAGCCCGTGAATTCCGGATCTCCAATAGCGATCCCGGGTCCTGAGTCGTAGATTCCGGATTCCAAACTCATGGGTTCCACCGAAACATGTGGATTCTGCATTCCATACAATGGATTCCGGATTCCACGCTCTGGATTCCAAAGGCTCACATTTGCTGGATTCCGGAATCCGGATTCCTTCACATCGGGCGACACATCCTTTTTGTTGACGCTAGTTTACATATCACCCAGTGCACCCTAAAATCAGTGATTTACAAACCTCCTGAATGACTGGTACACCGTCAGTGTATGTGATGTTCCGCATGACAGAATAAAGGTCTAGTTCATAAAGAACGGACAGTGACTCTCAGCTTGGCTGATCATCTGTATTCTAATCATGTTAAAGCCCATTTCAGTCGACAACGTTCGCTTTATGGTTTTTGAAATTTATTTTCTCCAGGTACTCAACTGAACGGTAACTTAAAATCGATCGATGTTTGTGTTAAGTTACTGAAAACAGCTTTATCCGCAGACATGCTGTTCCTTGTTGAAATGACTCTTATTTCAACAGTTTTTCGAAAGTCTTTCATACTTATCAGTTCTCTGTTAATATCACATCTAGTCTGAAATTCCAACCCCCACCAGGGCCAAGGAGGAGACGGCTGGAATTTCAGACTATATCACATCTGTCACATCCAACACATCCCAATCTCGTACCTAGAGTCCTCGGACTTTTTGGTCAGCGGGTGCGCGCCCGGAAAGACTCTGGGATAATTTTTTGCAGAAAACGTGGGTTCCGGTCTTATTGCGCGTGCTTGAGTTTAAACGGAAATAGGAAAGAGAAAACAGTAAACAGTAGAAATGGCGGGAACAAAGTGTTCGAGAAATAAAAAATTGAGCCTTATACACCATAAAAGAAACTAGAGAAATGATCATTGGCTCGCTGTAAGAGCGAGCGAAGATGAAACTTCTGACGCTTTCGGCAAGCCGGTATTTTCAGTCTTTCAGCGTGCATAGGCCGTTCCGAGGTTCAGCAGGGAACTGGGGCGAGTTTTAAATTAGAAGTAATCGATAAATTGACACCATCACAAGATAACTTTGAGATTGGTCGTTTGACCAACTTCGATTCTTTTAGGTTGAACATCGACCGAGTTATGGACCTTGAGACACACAAAATCCATACAAACGTCTCTAATTTTGAGGCTGTCCCCCAAAACCATATAAACTCTTAAAAATGTTATTCCGTTTTCTGACAACTGTAAAATCCCGTCATCCACCTTCTATTTGGAAGTAAATGAGGTGAAAATCAATACGTTTGCCAGTTTTTAAGAATATCACCGAAATCCGTAAAAAAATACAGAGTTTGTATGGTTTTTGGGGACGCTGTCACAAAATTTGAGACATTTGTATGAATTTTGAACCATGTTTCAAGGTCCATAACTTGGTCTCTGTTCAACCTAAAGGAATCAAATCTGGTGAAACGACCAATCTCAATGTTATCTTTCATGTAATAGTGTTAATTTATCGATTACTTCAAATTTGAAACTCGCCCCAGTTCCCTGCTTAAGTTTGGAACGGCCTATTCCTTCGTTCAGAATGCCATCGTGCAAGCAACATGAACGATAAATGTTTGTGGAAACGACACCAATGTCCTCTTCTACTACAATTTTATGTTTCCGTAATTCTGAATGGCTTCGACAAGACCTTCTTCCACGGATTTCTCCTCAAAGAGACTGATGTAATGTTCTCTCCCGGTACTTTTGCAACAGCAACAGTAATCACTTTTTAGCAGCGTGGGAAAATTCCCGTGCTGTATTAGACATAATTCAAGCCTCGTTGTTTTATTATTTTTGTGATTTATATATTTCCAAGGTAGAAAAAACAAGGAGCACTAAAACAAGTTTTAGATTTTGAATCTCCCTCCAAATTCTGGGGTTTCCGAATTACTTACCAACTTCGGGGGGTACGAGGTTGGGACTTCCATTGTTATGCAAGCGACTAATCAAAAAATAGTGAATGTTCATTATCCCAGAGATTTTCCGGGCGCTCACCCGCTGAACAAAAAGCCTGAGGACTCTGGGTACGAGATTGATCACATCCCGCTATTGTCAGAAACACCCAAGGTCAAACCGCTGACCACGTGTGACAAGAAGACAAAGAATACAAATGTTTTCGGAAGGCTGTGTAAGTTAATACGAAGTGTCCCTTGACTCACATGCTCCAACTTGCTGTCTCTACCATGTGAATTGTCTGAAGTCACGTCTATAAGTGATGATTTGGTTGAGGGAAGTGCGAGGAAATTTCAACGTGTGTGTGGGAAAACTCTCGACTTCAAGTTTCGAAAATAAGAATCGAAGGACCGGTAAGCTGCTTTGAATCATATTTTGAAACACGGCTTTGCAACTATTTTCCTCGAACCTCGCAGCCTTGGCCGTCGTGAATTGAAATTGAATTACAAAATATCAACCAAATTATTGGGATGTTTGGGCATATACAGTCAGCTAAGATAGCAAAATAAGATTATACTGCTGTTTATTTCACTTACTTGCATGTCAATCTTTTTTAAGTCGATGATATTTTATAGATAGATCGATAGCTAGATCACGCGATAGTGGTATCAGAGTTAGTAACGCTGGTGGTAATGACGCATAATTATTTTTAGCCTAATATATATCTGTATATATGTTTTACCATATATCTTTTTATTATCTTTTAGTATCTAATCCATTATTACACGGTCTCAACTAGTGGCGAGAAAGATTCAACCAAAAGGGTTTACATCATCTGACTGAATGCTGCTTTGTCTTGTTTGCACATGCATTTAATTAGTAACGT
>NC_090890.1:27057620-27072620 GCF_036669925.1 Montipora capricornis | reverse complement strand
AAATAACATTTTGCGCTCCGCTCGCATTTGTTTACTCCCAACATATTAATTAAGGAGCGCAAACGGACAAGAAAACGCCACAGTTTAAAAGAAGAACATTTATGCCGTAAAACGGAAGTCTTTTAGAAGATGGCGCCAGGCGTGTACACCCTCTTGAAAGAAGGACTTTCCGTTTGGTTGATTTTTACGAGTGAACGTCGTTTGCATCTGCCTTGCACGTGTGATTTTCAACTGAGAAAACGGTCAAGTAAACCCTACAGTTTAAAAAGAACTTTCATGCCAGAAAAATTAAAGTATTCAAGTTTTCCAAGGTGGGGTCAGCCTTGTGCGCCATCTGGTAAAAAGGCCTTCTCGTTCTTCTTTGCCGTTTGTTTTCACCTGTGAACGTCGTTTGCATCTACATTGCTCGAGTTACTCCTTAATCAGCATTACATTATTTAACACTCTCGTTTCAGTCTTTAATCCATTCACCAAATGAAGAAAGCAAAACAATACGTATCAATTTGAGCAAGGCGTTTGCTGAATCCCTGCAGGGATGTCTTCAAAATGGCGCATGGCAAGGCGTCGATATCCGCTGTGAAGAGAGCAGGAGCCGGAGAGAATCTTACGCAGCATTTCGCCCGCCATCTCGGGCGAGACTACAACAACAGCGAACTGGAGAGCACTGTTATGAATCACTGCCTCCATTGGCATAAGATAGTGAGACAATGCAGAGTCACTGGCTCATTGATTGGACCTTTATATTCTCGTCCAAAGAGACCGCGATTATTTCGGTCGGCACCGATAATAACTACCTCACTTTCAAGGCATGCGCAGTCGTATTGATTGTCCCTTTCTTTGAAATCATTGGCGACCACTGCTCTTAAAATTATCCAATTTTGCCTCCACTGCTTAATTGGACACTCAAGCTAGGTGATATATGGGCACGTCGGCCAGCAAAGCCACCGTGCAGTTTATTAAGCATTGGAATAAATACAAACAAGCAATGCACCAGAGCCAGACACGAAAACCCCTAAAAAACCAGCAGGTGCAAAAAAGCGGGGAACGTGTACCCCCGACCAAGGCAGTGGTGCGACCCTCGGGGTTCTAGGGTATTGTAATTAAAAGAGAGGCTACTTACAATGTAAAAGAATGCAATCGTGTACCGCCTAACGAAGGCATTAGAGGCTAATTCAGCTCGATAGGACATTAAACGAAACAGGACTTGTGTACGCGGTGAAGGTTGACCGTCGGATGCGTCACTCGCTAAATTAACGATCACCAAATACAAGCCACGGTCACCTGGCACTCCAAGCGCCTGCCGCTCACAAATATCAATTAATGCTAATCAGGATTATCACAAATTACATTTTGTTCGTTGTTCCTCCGATTGTTTCCCAAACATCTCTTGAGGTAATTAGCTTTCGTTGTCCCTTTTTGTTTTCTTTTTTTAATTCGAGTTGAGAAAATTTCATTTACAACAATTTATATGTTTCAATTTTCTGAAACGACGCTGGTTCTGTTTGGTTCTATCTAAGTTTTTTCCTCTATATCCCAGATGTTTTCACACCTGTACGTAGAAATTCATTAATCATGCACTAATAATCAAATTTCGCTAATTTTGAGAATTCTTGTACTCTGTACGTTCTAACAAAGTTTTACAATTGAATGGATATAAATTTGAGTGTTCTTAAAACTATAAAAATATGCGTAAGTCCGAGTTAAGGAAAGTCTTCTGCTAAATAAACGGTTGACATATATTGTCTGACAATAACTTGAAAAATATACAATACATACAAATGCACAATAACGTGCAACCTGATGTATACGTTATCTCTGAGCCGCCAATAGGCGGCGATTTTTGGCTCTTCGTCTTACGTGAAAGCGAGGTTGAGGTTATCCCTTTTATTTTTGTTTGCGGATATCTAGCCTCGTTTCGAACCAAAGGCCAGATCACTGAGCATAACGCTGAACGGTAGCTGTTCCAGGAATTGGTCATACCACATTGTTCTCCGACGTTAATGTTTCTACAAACGAGGAGTTTTCTGGAATGGACAGTCTCAAGTCAGCATCTGGAAAAGAGGAAGAAAAGTGACTTTTAGTTAGTATTTAACCATTTCTTCCAATGGAAGCGTTTTAGTTATTGTGCATCTGAAGAGATTTGTCACCTTTCCTCGATAATTTTTTCAGCGCTTCTGTGCAACCGGCTGCATGCAAAGCATTGCAAAGCTTTCGCATCGTGGCGATCTGGTTGCTTGCACTTCTTGTCCAAGCGAGAAGCCCTTGAAAGGATTTTTCATGTGCGTGTCTGTGATCTGCCTCTATGTTCTCTATATCCGTTTCCCCCATGCCCAAAAGTCGTAGAACAAGTTTCCAGTGCGACACAATATGTCTGCATATAGCAACACAGTCCTGTCGCGTCACGGGTTCGTCCAAGCGTCTTCTCAAATCTTCTGATATTTCAAAACCTAAAGCGTTTGGAAATATTTAACAAACAACTTTAGACACTCATTACGTTCATTACTACCTGGTTGACAGTTCAACTACTTTTGTTTTTTCCCATCGTAAATCTCATCAATCAACGTGACTCTTTTAGGAAAGCTTGGGAATCTCATCTCATACAAAAAGCACGAACTATAGGAGACTGTTTATAAAAAAAATTCTTTTGTTATTTAAATTTTGCCAACCACAGAACAACAAAATCCTTTGATTCGACATCCAATAGATTTCTGGTTGGCCATTAATGACAATAGGTGACGTAACGGACGGTGAGTATCTTGGGACAAACAAACGTAACGGATAATTAAATGATCTCGTTATTCAGTATACAGTCAACTCTCTCTTAACGGACACCTCTGTAAGACGGACACCTGGTGCTGGTACCGGCCGTTTCTTAGTCAGTTCATTTTACTATAACCAAACTCTCTATAAGACGGATACCTCCATAAGACGGACAACGGACACTTTGAAATCGTCTTGTGAGGTGCTGAATGTGACCGCAAATTACGATTTAAGGAAAAAAAATTATTGTACGTGACTCTTTTTAACATCAGACGTTTAATTGACAGCTCTTACCTTGTCGCCGGAATACATACAGTACAAGTTAAAATTAAATCAGTCATTGTCCCATTCAAAAAATAACTTGGAGGTGACAACCGAATTGTATTGTAATCCAAAACAGGTAGGTTTCGTTCAAGCAAATAACTTAAAACAAACTGTATAGTGTTACAACGGCATTTTAGTCTTTTGAAATTTTGAATTGTTTATCCAGTAGCTACGTACATTATTATATCACGTTACGTTATCATTTGAAATCGTATATATATAAGCTCAGTATGAAACATCTTGGATATAATAGCAAGCTTCGTGTAGATTTGTTATAAGATGGGCGTTAAATAGGATTATAAAACTCATTAATAATTCATAATGGGAAAACAAAAGAAATGTTTTATTAATCAATATCTGTATTTCTGATACAGCTTTCTCCTCATTTACATAAATGTATCTTTCAATGTTCACGGTTAAAATGTCTTGAATCACCAAAAATACCTAGTGTACATTAACACTTAAATGCTGACATTTCATAAGCACAATACAATATTCGCGCCCGTATTGTATCGGATATAAAATGTCTCGCCTTCGGCTTGACATTGTATATCTGATACAACACGGTCGCTCATATTGTATTTAGTACATGGAATGCCCAAAAAATCTGCAGGGAAAAACTTTTAAAAGTACTTTAGTAAAATAAGTATAAGTAGAGAGGGCAAATAAAGTACATTTCTGAAATATTCCGTGGAGTTTTAACAGGTAAAGTAAAGTCTGCTACGAGCCTAGAAGGCTCATCAGGCCGGCGCTTATCTCCGGTTTCTGTAGCATGAAGAGACTAGGAGTATTTCTACTCTCCCCTGGATGGGATGCCAGTCCATCGCAGGGTTGCCCCCAGCATTAAATTCGCCGGTACCCATTTATGCACCTGGGTGGAGAGAGGCACCGTGAGAGTAAAGTGTCTTGCCCAATAACACAATACAATGTCCCCGGCCAGGCCGAACCCGGACAACTGGATCCGGAGTCGAGCGCACTGACCATGAGGCCACCGTCCCTCCCACGAAAGTCCTAACAGGGGCAACATGAAAATTTGGGGATAAATTGATATTGCAACAGGATATGGAAAATTGTATAGGTAGCTCTCTTCTATCGCACACTCGATCATAAAAGAGTGAAGGCGACCTGATTGAACAATAATGTCTTTGCATTCCAATGCACGGTCAACGAAGTAGAGACAGAGAATAAAATATACTTCAATCATGTTGCGAAGTATTTAAGTCAAGACGTCACGCTGAATGAGAGTGAATTAAGAATTGCCGATTTTTGTGGAGATAAAGAGTTAAAACCACTGCACGTTTCTCTGTCAAAGGTAGCCTGCACACAGGCTCTCCAAGCGTCGAATTGCGCGCGGTGCCCAGCTGTAGGCAAGGCGCGGTGGCCTAACGGTCAGTGTGCTGAACTCCGGATCGAGCAGTCAGGGTTCGAGCCCTGGCCGGGTCATTGCGTTGTGTTCTTGGGCAAGATGCTCTACTCTCACAGTGCCTCTCTTCACCCAGGTGTATAAATGAGTACCGGCAAATTTAATGCTTGGGGTAACCCTGCGATGGACTAGCATCCCATCCAGGAGGAAGCAGAAATGCTCCTAGTCGGTTCATGCTACAGGAACCGGAGATAAGTGTCGGCCTGATGGGCCACTAGGCTTGAAGCAGACTTTACCCCAGCTATAGACCGCGCGCCATTCGACGCTAGGAGAGCCTGTGTGCACAACCCATTCTCTACCTTGAATTCACTGTTATCGTTAATTTAGAAGACTGAAAGCTGGCTATGGATTATGGGAAAGGGTCAAATATTTTCAAAAGAAAACCCAAGTATAGGACTCGAACCAGGGAATATTGATTAACCCGTCACCTAACCACTTGACCAGACCACCGCTCGCTGCTCAGGGACAATATTATCAACACTATTGATAATGCTGTATTATCACTCGGCAACAAATAATCTTATAGTGGTACTGTGATCAAAAAATCAAATCTTATTTTCCTTTGGATTTTAAAACTATGTTAATTAAACACTAAGTGACCCAAGTTTTAAACCTTGATTTCAAAAATACACTTGTTTATTTTCCCTATTTAACGGCCCGCCATTACCAAACTTACGACAAAGCTGAACATTTTAAAATAAAATTAAGCTTAGGCTTAAATTATTAATCTAACTTATACCTTAATATTCTTCAGCAGCGATATTCTATGGGAGAGTTAAATGCTTTTTTTTTTTTTTTTTTTTTGAGAGTGCGGTGTCTTGACCTTCAGTGGTGAAGCGGAAAGAAGAGGTCCTGTAGACTAGTAACGCTGGGTTCAAATCCAATGCACAGATTTGATTTTTTTATTTCGTTATTTTCTCTGCTACCACAAGTCCTGGGAAACAGCGTCCTAAATTCGCGATAATATTGAATTCAAAGCAAATTAAGTGTCGTGTTGTTGTGCAGGCTATACCTATATCAGGATGAGACGGAGCGGAAGAGGGGAGAAACAAGCATCACCGGTGTGGCTTTGACGAAATCTTTGAAGCAGAATGACCGGGCGTTCATTGATATGCGACGCGAAACTTGAAATTTGAAAACCGACACGGCAAACTTATTAATGGTGTAAAAAGTGGATGAACGCCTTCCTTGAAGATCAAATTTATGTGCCTGTTTTGTCAGGATATCCAAACTTTTTGGCTCTAAAATAACGATAACATATTTGTTCAAATGAGATGTTCAAAAAATGAAATCGACCCGGATTTTTGAGAAATTTTGTATGAAAATTTCAAAATGCCATTTTTTTGATGGGTAATTTTTCCTTTCTGGTCCGCGTTATTGTCAACTTGTAAGCTGCACTGAAGTTTCTTAGTTTTTTAAATTCAAATACTAAGGTAAAATGGCTTAGGTTGGGAATAGGACTACACATGGAAATTGTTGTTAAGGTAAGTTTGAGTACCGCCCGAGCGATGACAGTAAAAGCACAGGTGGATGTCCTACCTGTAGAAGTAACTGCCTCTGTAGCTTCACTTAAAAGTTGTTCACTTTTGGCATCACTGCTGTTGTTCTCACCGCCTTCTGTATGAATTGGTGGACTGTCTGCAGTGTCTGAAGTGTACTCAATGTTGTGATACACTGACTGAAAAAAAAGAGGAATAAGCGATCCCTTAGTTTAATTTAGTCTGTTTTTATTACATTTTTGCCTTGCCCAACCCCTTTCCCCACACTTATGAGTCAAACCCAGGACCTACGACAGTTTGCTACAGGAGAACTCTTGCCACAACCACAGCGTAAAATTAGTCATATGTTTTGGGTCACGGAGTTTCACAGACTAGGCTACGTCTGCTTCACACAATAACACGGTGACGTTGGGAATATTTCTTTATATCAAATCATTAATTAACCTTTAGTCTATCCCTAACGTTAAATGATTATTCATTATGACGTGGTACTTAGTGAACATGCGAGTGTTCGACAGCTGTTCAGCGGACTTTTCAAACGTCTTCAACTCCGCCCAAAATTTTCGAGAACAAAAGAAATGTTGAATCGAGGTTGAATGAAAGTTTAAAACAGTTTAAATTTGATTTAATATGTTTTCATCAATCTTTCATCCTTTTTCCTTTTTCACTAAGAATGGAGGCCCTGTTCAAACGTTCCCGACATCAGGTTCAACAAAGTAATGAATGTGTGCTGAAGCGTATTGGAAGCGTTTAAGCGGGCCTAAACCGTCTAAAATAGCACGTCGTCTGTGACAACGCCGTAGTGTGGGGGTCATAAGCTCCAGTACATTTCTGGTTATTATCTCGTAGCTTCACTCGTCATGGAATACTTTGCAACTAGCTAGCATTTGTGCTGGATAATGTGTACAACTAAAATCAAGTGGCATGAAAATTGTCTTCAGAAGCGTTTCAGTTAAGTAGGAGTCGATTTTCTTTACCTGGAGTGGCAAAAGAGGAATCACTGGCTGCACGTAAATAAAGTAAGGTTGGCTGTTTTCCTGTTGGAAGTGCAGACAACACGAGAAGTCCTTAACGTCAGTCGCACGCTCCACAATAGGCTTCACTGAGAATTCACATGCGTCTCTGGACCTGAACCCATTCTTGTATGCCATTTCGTACGTGTAATTCTAGCGGGTAGAAAGTGTCGGAAGTTAGCTAACCCAAGCCTTCTTGACCTTTACTGAATCTTCCAATAGGCCTTTGCATGACCGTGTTACGTGACCTTTTCACATAAAAAGTGGGTCGTGGTTTAAAATGAAAACCAGAAATGAGAAGAGCGAGTTAAAATTTAATAGCAAGATTAGGGAGCTTAAGATCTACGACGACGGCGTCAACGACAACGCCGCAAAACAGTGATATCATTGGTTAAAAGAGCATAAATAATCGTGCTGCACGTGCGGCACGGATTATTGCTCATATTTTTGCGGTTCTCTGCATGACGACGACGTGAAATCACCAAATTTTAGGTTTTGACGACAACGTGAGCATGTAACAGAGAATCTTTCATTCTCTATTTTCACTCTGAAATCGCTCGTACCAATTTATTTTTAGGATACTTCGCCCATATTGTAGGACGTGAACGAGATGGAATAATCGCGAAAGACTTATAATAGAGCAAAGTTTTATTTTGAGGTGACGTTTTCGTTGACGTCGCCGTCGTAGATCTTAAGGTCCCTAATATCAATTTCGAGGCCACTGACGTTTAAGTGCATGATTTTAGAAAAATCTGTGCTGGATGGCAAAGCGCAGCAGTTGTTTTCCATATGAATCTGAGTAAATTTTTTAAGCATTAAAATCACTGTAAAATCTCTTACCTTTAAGTCCCTATGACGCTTAACTTTTCGTTCAAATATCTATAGTGTCTGAAGTGTAGTACTTCAAAAAAGTTTCCTTTATATTGTATCCACGGGTTTTAGAGCTACTTCTTTGGCGTCATTAGTTACCAGGGCCCAACTGGCTCGGCCACAATTTTTGCGTATAAATCAAACGCTCGCTATCGCATCTCTTCAGAAAGAAATGTGCAAAAGTGGAAGAACAGTTGTCTTCTTGAAAATCGAGAGCTTTCTGTTAAGTCTTTATAGAAATATCGGACTATGGTTACCCTTCGGGTGCTTTGAATATTCGGACGATTCAGAATGGAATTACATTCAGTTTCTTGACTTCTTTGATGTCATTAGTTACCAGGACCCAACTGGCTCGGCCAAAAATCAAAAGCCCGCTAAAGCGCGTGGATACATTGTGAGGGGAAAAAAATTGAAGTACTTCACTCCAGACACTATAAATATTCCAACGTAAAGAGAAAGAGCCAAACGGATACAACGTAGATATGATTTTAGTGGTGTACTATACATCCATTTCATTTCACGACCATTTTTTTAAATATATAGATTTAGCCAAGCCTAAAAGCGGAGCTCCCTGATTATTTATTCTTACTGCCTGTAGGATTAGTCAAAATAAAAGGTTTTCGAATTGTCCGCGTTTTGGTGTTTCCGGTTTAAACTAATTAATTAATGAAATCGTTTTCTTTGCTTTCTTCCATTGAAAAATTCATTGCCTAACTAGTAAATTCCACGGTACATTTCACGCGAAAAACCGATATCGCATGGCACGAATCGGAAAACGATGACCGTTCCTTCCGTGGAAAGCGGTTTAATAACAAAACAAACCAATTTAACATAAATCGGACTGTGGAGCAAGAAAAAGAGAGAACCGAGGTATATGTTCAGTTACCTGTGAAGCTGGAGTTTCATCAAGTTCCCATCCTTTCTTAATCAGAGCTTCCGGATCAAGCCACACAGTTATGTCTTGGTTGTCGTTAAACATTTTGAATGGTTTTTCCCTAGCTGCAAACTTGTTGCCAGGAAATCGTTCCCTCTCTGTGCGCTCGACTCGCTTTATTGAATTAAAAAAAAAAAAACGAAAAGAATTTTGAATTAGTTCTTCCAAAGTAGAGACGCAGTGGCGCGAGACCAAATTCAAAGCCAAGGAAAGGGGTCATGCTGGACGGGATCACTCACCTTCTTAGAATCTTCATTGTCACTGTAGATGTAGAATCGAAGAGAGATGAGATTACTGCTTGGATTCGGTTTGCTGGAAAATACTGTTGCTCTCTTCCTCTTTGGTCCACCACAAGCGAACACACACCAAATAGAAAAGGTCTTTGTTTTAATATAGATGCAGTCCTTCGTCACCGAAAACCAAGCATTGGAATGGCAGTTTTTTTCTGAGGAGGACGGGATTTTCTCCCAATTCCATGGACCTGAAAAGTGATAAATATATCCTGTTCTAAGATTCTAGTTTTCTTTATGTGATTGTACAGTAGAAAGTGTCATAGGCGAAATTTTAGAGAGTGACCGCCACATCGGACTTGAGGTGTATGCAATCGCCCATTTGCAGCTGAAGATCACACGGTATAAAACCGCTACACTGTAGAGCAAATTGCACACTGGGACATCTAAAACAAAGCAATTTGCTCCCAAATGTGGCAGTTTTTATACCATATAAGATCATTTGGCCTATTATTGAAAGGCTTATTGTAAGGGATAGAACAGTTTTTTACCTTTTCATGAAACAAGACAGCTTTATCTATGATTACAACGTACTTGGCTCTAATCGCTATCTGCAATAACAAGGTTGATTGTCGCAAAAATGACATCGGAAACAAACTAATTACACATTTGAGCGTTTTCCTAAGAAAATATCGCTTCATTTTTTTTTTAAACAATGCGAAGAAAAACCAAAAAGGGAACAAAACAAAACGCCAAGGCTCGCTCACACGCTCGCACTTTCCCGCAGTCATTTAAGCTCTCTACGAGATATTGGTGCACATTTTGATTGGCTCACCGTATTGCTCTCCTCTGATACGATTTGGCTGGAGTATTTTTTGTTACTGTTATGCTTTCATATTTGGCTCGAAGTCATGACGTACGGACAGAGTGAATCCTCATGGAAAACCGCCCCAGTCCTCCCTCGTTCAAGGGGGGCTCTTATAAATGGATTTAACCTACATTATTTTAGCGAGTTAGAGGATAAAGAAATAGAACCCACCACTGTCAGGAAACTCTCCACATCTGTACACTGTAATACATCCCTTTTTGACCTCGTCTACATACAAGCAATGTGGAACAACAATCTCTATTGCTTTGTTTGGATTGATGTCATGTGGCCCGCAATGAATCACAGGAGAAATGAGCGTTCTTTCGTCCGTCTCAGGGATGTCCCGTATCACATAAGTGTCATCATGAATGACATTGAAGAAGATGGGCTGTGGATGTCCGTCGGGGAATGTTCCATGCTCAATGTTGATGGAGACGTTTGAATCTGAGTGGGTTAATGTACCTCCATTGCTGTTAAAGATGCCTTCCGCATGTGTGACAAACTGGGAAAAGCTAGAACTAATGAGACAAAAGAGGTCAACATTAGCCTTTTCTCGGGCCAATTGTTTTTATCAATGGTGTAAGTTCAAAGCTTGAGATGACTCTGCTTCCACGCACAGTTTATGTTACAACTTACCACTTTTTCTTGTACACGCTGCATGTTACATAGGAAATGACTCTCGCGCTTTTAATTTCATAGGAGAGCTTTAGACCTTTCTCGAACGTCCCGATAACTTTTCGGGACCCAAAAGCTATTTACGAAACTGCCTTTCTCTTGTTTTCGTAAGCTGGTCTTAAAACATGTTTTCAAGATAATTAAAAGCAAAATGATTGTAAAGTTTTTTGACTTGAAATCTCTCCGTACTTCAGATACAGAGGGAATTATAACATCCGAAAAAGGCCCGAAAAGCTTCTGGACTTTCGAGAAACGGGCCCCAAGTTTATTGCAATCTGAGATATACGTTCGCCTGCGTTTAACTTGAAGACAACGAAGCTGCTTGCCGGATTATCTTTGAAACAGAGTTAGATTCGTTTTAGGCTGTTTCATAGGCTTTTCACAAACATTAGGACTCTTATCAACGGCTTCGTTTTCGTTTTATTTATTGCCGTCAATAACGGTTGCTGTCACAAGTAGCGGATTGGCAGAAACAGGTAGAGTGGATCTAAATAGGCCATTTCCGAGTTCACGTCTGCCTCCTCTTCAAGTCGAGTCTATGTGCGAAGTTTTTGTGAAGGTAATTCGTTCTACTTTACATATGAATGAAAATTAAAATTCATAACAAAAAGTTCGCACTTAGACTCGCTTTGAAGAGGAGGCAGACATGAACTCAGCCAAATACGTTTCGTTTCAGAGATCTACGATAGTGAAAAACGACGCCTTTGATTGGAATTCATATCAACCTCGTTTCCAGGCCGGGATTTTCTCCCCCGTGAATCTCGGCGTAGAAGAGCCCCTGGGAACGAGGTTGAGTCTGCATATTTACTAGTACGACCAAGTAAGCGGATTTGGGCGTATCTTTTAGTAAGCAAACATTATGTATTCTAAGGGAGCGCTGCTGGAATAGAGCGTAATGATTTCTTGCCGAGTTTAGATAATGTATGTTTATATTGTATGATTACATTTTACCTTTTATTACTTAGTTTTTTACAAATTTATGATTAGATTTATGTTAATTTCCTCATTTTACTTTTATATCAGGCGAAGAGCCATATCATGGATGTACTGATATTAAACCATTATTATTATTATTATTATTATTATTATTATTAGTGTATGAAGGCGAGAAAATACCTTTTTGCAGTTTTTGAACATTTTCCACCCGCCCATGGCGGGAGGATTAGTGCTTTTTTTTTCGTATTTGAAGGGAGCGAAAAATAAGATAAAATAACTTACGCAATGCCTTTTTGCGGGGGAAAAATATGTAAAACTGACATGACGTCATATGGCAAGTAGGACATCACTGTTTCTTGGGCCGAGCTTGGCGCGGTATCATCATTTTTATTGACGTTTCCTGCACTTGTTAGTATTATATCGGCCTGTAAAAAAAATTATTATAATATAACTCAAAATGGTCATTACTTCAATGGCCTTAAAATGTCAACTCAAGGGGTCGTCAACAAATTCCTAACTGGCTCGTTTTACCTTAATTTAAAATTTAAATTCCAGTACCACCATCCAAATTTGCGTTTAAGGATAGGGTGGATTGAAGAAGTCTTTTTTTGTTTTGGTCTTTAGAGATTAAATTTTGGGTCAAAAAAGCTAATATGACTCGAAGCTTCAAACCAAGGGGAACCCTGGGTCCTAGGTTGGATAATGATGACGATCAGGATGACGATGATGATTATGGTGCTAATGATCACCTGGTCTCCAACTGCAATACTTGATACAGAGTCGCTTGTGCAACATTTGCTTGATCGAGGACATCGAGGACGCCAGATTCCGGATTCAGCCAAACTGCTAATGCATGGCCCTGCAGGAAGAGAAATGGCACTTGGAATTTGATTCCTGATACCGCTCTGCTGCCGTAACATTAATAGAAGTCCACAGTAATGTCCTTATGCACTGTTCTTAGCCAGTCAGAAAAAAAATTAGTTTTGAGTCGTGAATCTTAATATTTGGCAAAAAAGGCCTCTAGGAAATGAAAATTTTGAAAACGATGAGCGCATTACCAGGAAGGTAGAACATCGATGGGATTTGTGTCACGGACCAAGTTATTTTCGCTTTAAATGGCTCCTAAAGCAGAAAATCACAAGTCTTACTTAACCCCTTCAGGAGTGAGAATTCGAATGCTAACTCTTGCCGGATCCGGAGCTTAGTTGACAAGCTCCTGTCAATAGTATAGGGGCCTCCATATGAACTTCATATGAACTTCATCCTTGAGTCAACCTTTGCGCATATCTTTCTATTTCTAGAACAGCTCCTTCAGTAGGAGACTAATATGGATATGTTGCTGGAGGACTTGCCTGGCGCTTACTATGTTGAGAATGTGTAGGCTGACTGGTTCGTCCCAAGGAATGGGGAGAATGTAACCCGTCGAAGGGAAGGGCTTCATTTTTACGGCTCCAACTAAATATTAGCATGAAAATGCTAAAAGTGACCGCCTAAGCCGGTCCCTGTTAATGATGAAACTGGTCTAAGCAGGAACCCACGAGCAGGAGCCTCCATATGAACTTCATCCTTGAGTCAACCTTTGTGCATATCTTTCTATTTTTAGAACAACTCCTTCAGCAGGAGACTAATATTTTCATCAATTTACATTAACAACTAGTACTATTTGGATCATTGTTTTCGCTGTTTTTTTTCTTAGTTATTGACAATATTATATTCTGATTCATTGAGCATTCTATATAAACTCGTTGAGTTCTAAAAATAGAAAGGTACGTCGCACAAAGGTGGACTCACAGGGATGGTCATAGGCTACTGGTGTAGGCAGGAGACCATGACTGGTTTACGTAGCTCTATAACTACTGGTGGTAGAATCTAATAAAGTGAGCGGAAGGCTGTATTTCGGGAACGTAGATGAAAATTTATTTTGTATCAAGGTCCATGGCAGGCACCCTGCTCTTCAACTTGAACTGCGTGAATTAGAAACAACATAAATGAAGTTTTCACCTTGAGATGCACGATGAGTTCTTCTTTGCTTTTTCGCTTTGCAAAGCAGGAAAGAAATCGCTGCAATAACAATCCCGGCGAAAACGACAACGACTGCACACACTGCACCAAGTCTGTCATGACGGCTTGTAACGGTATGGCGTGATTCCTCAAAATCAAGAGCATCTATTGCAAAATAATAAGTGGGCATTAAATTTAGAACATTAAATTGACGCTTTTTTCACAATGTGAAACGATCCGCTTTGTATAGTCAGTTTTCGTCAAAGCAAATCTGGCCCAGAGTCGGCTTACGGTAGGGCAAGGGCTTCTAAGAAAAATTGTATTCGTCTGCCATTCCATAATTTTCATTATTAGGAACGCACATATGTTATATGATCAAGGCCATAAGCACAGAAGCAGACGAGCTTATTTTGTCCTTTTCTAGGCTGTTAACGTTGCAGCAAGAGTTAAAGCCTCTTTTGCACTAGGCAATTTTTCCTGCAAAATGTCTCGCCTTTTCAGCAAAGGCGCGCCCAACGCTACTTGCAAATTGTCGTGCTCGATAATCACATGAGGTTAAAGAAACATTTTCATTGGCTTGTGTCGCAAACCGTTGCGACACAAGTTGCAGGAGGGATGTTTCACTACGCAATGATTGAAAATTTTGTGGCATCGTTGCGAGACGCGTTTACCCAAAGTAGAACTGATTTCTACTTCTCGCAACGAAGACGGCAAGAAAAACCTTGCTTTGAATGTCTGTGGCAGGGTGTATGTTACACTGGGCAGTTTTTCGTGCAACTTGCGTCGTAACAAAATTGTGAGACAAGCTGCACGAAAAATTGCCTAGTGTAACACAGGCTTAATGATACACAACAAAATAAATGTTCTGCATGCATTGCCGTGGCTTCAATGATCATAGCCAGCAAAACAAAGTCATGATTAATATTTCTCCCTGTCTTATTTTTATGCGCGTAGTTTTGATCTAAAAATAGCGCTTTTACTCGTCTTGAAAATGTGTGCATGGAGGTTTAATCAAACCTTTTGCAACTGATGGCGTCCGCAGAAGACCAGGCGATGAACCTATTTCGTCGGGATTTCCAGCCAAATCGGGAGAAGAATTAATTTCGTCGTCCTCTACATCATGCTCCGTTGGTTCAGGTAAAACATCCTTCCCAAACCTTTCAGCCGCTCTTATACTCTGTCTTGTCTCGTTATATGCGTGCCACATTCCATCCCTTGTTGGCAATATTTTCTGGGTACTGTAAGCAACAGTTTCTCTTCGCCTTGTATATGGATTTGAAGCAGGCATAGACTTGGTGGGAAACTTGCTTGTCATTGACGGACCAGCTAATTGTCCAAAAGCCAGCGCTGTGGGGCTCACTGTAACGACATTGACATAATGAACGGAGGTGTCCACAGAATTAGTTGGAACTGTTCCCATGGCAGCCACGGAATACAGAGACTTCGATGGAATCGAGGGCGTTGGTT
>NC_090890.1:26997620-27052620 GCF_036669925.1 Montipora capricornis | reverse complement strand
ATATCCGGTTTCTCGTGTTGCATGGGTCAAGAGAGGTATAGACTTTTGAAAACACGCATCGACGATCATTTAATATTAACCAAGGAAGCTAAGGAAAACGTCAGCTTCACCCCTTTCATACTTTTGTCCCCCTGAGGCGGAAGACGGTAAAAAAGAAAAGTGTGTTCTCACAGAACGAGAAAGTGTAGTAAACAGAACGCTCACTTGTTCCGGATCAATTCTTTTCTAAGAAAGATGGCTGATGTAAGTTCTAAATATATAATGTACCGTGCACAATCGAGGCTGTAATTATTTTAATGTTTATTTTAAGTCAATCTCTTCACAATAGGCCTTTTGCAACTAACGATCACATGGTACAAAATCCGCCATGCTGCACGGAGGGCAAGCTCATTATTATTCCCCCACTGGGACATTAAAACAAAGAGACCTGAACTAGTCAAGCTTGACTTGCCTTTGTTTTAATGTCCCAGTGGGGGAATAATAATGAGCTTGCCCTCCATGCAGCACGCCACAATCAGCCTGCTCCAGTTCTTTGTATTCATGAACTTCTATACTCTTAACCATCTCCCTGAACATGAAAAAGGCAATGTTTATCTCTACAAGTGACTTCTTCCATCTTCCCGAAACTCAAATAATCATGTTAACATTCAATTTCTAACAGGGACATAATAAGTAAATGGTAATTTCTACCTTACGGTTGTTCAAGTCCTTTTAAGTTGGACAAGCGGAAGTGAGAAATTTTTCCACTTTCGCTTCCCAATCGAGGGCAAGGTTGAACGATCAGTGGCGGGCATGCTATCATGCACGATTTCGATCAATAAACCTGATGGATGCATTTTAGCCGGAAAAAGCAGGTCTGATGAAGGGGTTGGGAGGGGGAGGGGGATAGCCTCAAAGTAAAAAGTCAGTCACCTACAAGTAACGAATCGATACGATAACTTTATTTACTGAGAGAGATAGAGAGACCCTATTATAGTTTTGTAATTAAAAGGGTAACTCTCGCCCAAAAGACACTTTTTTGGGAAAACAATACAGACGAGTCGCTGAGGTTTTTTAAATAAGTAAAAAAATGGTGCCCAGAAGCTTTTTTACCCGTGAATATTAGCCTTAGACCTTGTAGATCACCGCTTGTTCAGAATCTTGTCACAAACGCGTCGATTTGCGTCACGTGATGCTATACGTCACAGGTGTAACTACAGCACTACTATTGTAGTACCGCGCTCTCGGCCTCTGCTAGCGATTCTTCCGATTTCGAAGGATTTCGAGTCTCCAGCACGATCTAGAGAAACGCCAGAAAGAGTGGAAAACCCAGAACGTCGTCGGCGACACACGGCGACACGGTGAGCTCGACAGCGAAGAATGGTGAGTGTGGAGACCTGTTCGTGCCGTTTCTGTTCTCAAGTGCACTCTCTTGCTGATTATTTTGTGTATCTCCTTTGAGAATTTTTGTACACCAGAAAGTTCCTTAAATATGCTTGTGTTCGACGGATAGCTGCTGCAGTGTTCGTTATATTTTATAAGCCGTGTTTGCGTGTCCAGCAACGGATAGAATGTTTTTTTAACTACATGAACTCCACGATCGACACTCCATACAAACCTCCTCGACATGCTTCTTCTTTCTCGGAGCTCATTCTTAGTTGAAGATTCTTGTGAGTGTGTATGATGCCACCGGAAGTTGTCAAGAGACCCAAAACACTGTATCAAGAGCCATTATGGCTCTTGACTGTATACATGTTTCCGTGTCTGACTGAAAAATAAACATGCTAAACAGCGTCTGCAAGCCCCAACGCTCTTGAGAAGATCGACAAATTTCCTCCAAATTGGAAAAATGTGGAGCACTTTAAACACCTTGTCAGGCCGCCGTACATGTAGCCGCGTTGCTGTTCATTTAAAGGATCCTCTTACGTGTCAATTTCGTTTCTTTCTTTGCAAATAGGTTTTCAAGGGGTCGTGGACAAAATTATTTATCTATTCGGAACTGAGATCAGTTAGTATTTCTTGTCACGAGCTTGGAGACTATTTGAATTTTTTAGACAGAAACGAAATACGATTTAGTATACGAATTTCTTTGCCCCTGCATATCTAACCCAAGTTAGCTGCTTTAGAGTTGAGAAGAAATACACTTCAGCTGTCGTAATTGGAATTATTGGTGATGCCTGTCTCTTAGTTTTTTGGCTAAAACATCATTGTGGTTTGACTCGAAAGGTGCCGTTGTGGCAACTACCAGCAGATGTTTTAGTAGAGAGGAGGAGAACCTCTGTTGCCAAGAAAAAGAAGAGGTAAAATACCGTGGCTGCTGATATGGAGTAACTTGATGATCCCACTAAGTGTATAGTGGATCATCCCCGTTTCTGCGCCGCGGCAGTCAGTTTGAATACAGCACTACAGCAATACAGCAGAGATGTCTATGGGGGTATTTACATGAAACCAGGACGAACTCAGACCGGCATGAGTTCGTATCGTCCTCCATACATATAGTGAATATTAGGAGTCGTCTTGATAGTCATGGTGCTGCTGACTGCCATAAACACGACAACGAGGGCATTGAGTCGTCTTTCGTCCACCTCACTGAATTTGAGATGTTAACGGAACAAGATGTGAAGTCTCTTATGCAGTATTCGTCTTTAAAATCTTGTGTTCTTGACCCTATGCCTTCAACGTTGGTCAGCCGATGTGATGTTTTATTGCCTGTACTTACAAGATTGATAAATACGTCCTTAAAGTCTGGTCACTTTCCTGTCGTCTGGAAGGAGGCTCTAGTCTTACCGTTACTTAAAAAACCTGGCCTCGACATACTCTTCAAGAATTTTCGTCCCGTTAGTAACTTACCATTTGTTTCGAAGCTGACAGAGTCAGCCGTCTATAACCAAATTCATAGCCACATTTGCGAGAACAATCTTTATCCTTCCAATCAGTCATCTTATAGGAAGAATTATAGCACCGAAACAGCGTTGCTGAGAGTGAAAAATGATATCTTGTTAAATATGAACAAACAGCATGTTACACTATTGGTCTTATTAGATCTTAGTGCGGCATTTGACACTGTGGATCACAATGTTTTACTTAGTCGCCTTCACTCAAAATTTGGTATATCTGGGATGGCACTTGAATGGTTTAGCTCCTACCTTAGGGGAAGATCACAGCGTGTTATGGTCCAAGGCAATTTATCTCAGAATTTAAATTTGGAATTTGGTGTACCGCAGGGCTCTTGCCTCGGACCATTGCTTTTTACGATTTATGCAAGCAAATTGTTTGACGTTATCAAGGCGCACCTCCCTACGGTTCACTGCTACGCTGACGACACGCAGCTGTATGTGTCCTTTAGTCCAAATAAGAGCATTGGGCAATTTGAGGCTGTCACTGCTATTCAGCATTGTGTGGATGATATACGCAATTGGATGACCAATGACAAACTACTTCTCAATGAAGATAAAACAGAATTTCTAATGATAGGTACCAAGCAACAACTAGCCAAGGTTAACATTGATCAGCTTATAATTGGAGGCAGCGTAATTAGACCAAAGGAAGTAGTTAAGAATCTGGGGGCATGGTTAGACTCGACTCTTTCAATGAATTCTCATGTAAATAATACTTGCTCAAATGCTTTTTATTACTTGTATAATATAAGAAGAATTAGAAAATATCTTTCTAGGCGGTCCACTGAGACGCTTATTCACGCATTTGTCTCAAGCCGCGTCGATTATTGCAACAGCCTGCTCTATGGCCTGCCAACCTATCAGCTTAATAAACTGCAGAGGGTCCAAAATGCTGCAGCTAGGTTAATTTTTCAGGAATCCAAGTACTGCCATGTAAGACCGCTGCTGTATAATCTGCACTGGCTGCCCGTTAAATTTCGAATTGACTTTAAGATATTACTGTTAACGTATAAGGCTATCAATGGCTTAGCGCCTTTTTATCTCCAAGAACTTATTAATCTTAAAGAAGCATGTAAATACAAGTTACGCTCCGACTGTGATGGACTGCTACTAAACCGTGTGAAATTTAAGACCTTAACAACTTTAGGAGATCGATCTTTTGCTGTTGCTGCTCCTCAACTATGGAATTTACTGCCCTATGCGATCAGGAGTAGCCCCTCAATAGCATCTTTTAAAAAGACACTCAAGACATTTTTATTTCAGAAAGCTTTTTCATAATTTTATTAATATGTTTTAGTAGGTTTTATGCAGTTTTATGTTTTAAGCGCTGATGAAAATAGCTATATTGATATCGGCGCTATACAAGTTTATTATTATTACTATTTATTATACATTTATTCTTTTGCGTTTACATGAGACCGACCTGATAATGAACTTCTCAGACTGGTCTGACTTCGTCTCGGTTGTTGTACCGAGAGGAGAAATGCTTGTACCGGTCTCATGTAAATAAAAACAAATCTCAGACCGGGTCCAGAAATTTTATACACGCTTTCGGGTCAGCGATATATTTATTAGACAAAAGATATTATCTCGTCCCGAAACCAGGCACTACGCATTTCGTCACAAGTTCACTGATGTAAACGGCTGCAAAAATTTCATACCAGCACAAGTTCATACCGGTCTGAGTTCGTTCCGGTCTCATGAAAATACTCCTGACTTAAAAAAGAATAGACAATTTGCATGCAGACTGTTAGTAAAGTGGTGCTAGGGGACTTAAAGGAAAGAAAAAAAGGGTTCCATTGCCCTCATGTACTGTAAACTGTATTCAAGCTCATTTTCAGGAACCAGGAGTGTTTGAAGAAGTCTTGACATTCACTGGATTGCTTTATGCTGATGAGTAACCAGCACCATACATTGTATTCTTTGCATGATTATTATTGTTTTGTTGTTTATTGTTACAAGAGATCCTGCTTTGTAGGTATGAAAAGTAAAATTAATGTAAGTGTTTTGAAGTCATATCAACGAAAACTATCTTTAATCTGAATTTCATACTTCTTGTTCCACTTTAAGCGTTGTACACTTATTAGGTAGTTGCCTGATGATTGCTTTTCAAGAAGAGTGAGGCATTTAGGTATCAAATAAACATCCTTGACTTAATCCCTCTCCTCAAGCTATGCACTAATATATAAAATAGATGTAAATTAAACCATGTAGGGAACTTAATTATGCTTTATCTGATACTAAATAATGTTATTCTAGGATCTGAGCGGGCATAGAAGCTGACAAAACACTCTATTATTTCCTCTCTGTCGACGTCTGGTCTCTGAAACGAGGCAGCAAGGGGTAATAGGAAATTGACCTGTAAATTTTGTAAATTTCCGGCCCCGGTTTGCTGTAAATGTTGTCAAGGTTCTGCTTGGTCGTTTTGCAGCAGTATATCCCGCCTCATGCGTCGCCACGTTGCTTCCATCGCTAGTATCCGATAGTTAACGCTTCTTTTTACGCTGCTGTTGGGTTGGAACAACTTGCCTTGGCGGAATGGCATTTTATTTTTCTTCAACAGCATCTTTGAAGCATAGCTAGCGACAATCATTCCGCAATCGTGATAATCTTCGGGAGTGAAATGATCGCTGAAAATGTCACCCTAACCTGGTTTCCATGAGTCAGAGTTTCTTTTTTGGCGAACAAACAAAACCTATTGTGGGAATTTATGCAAGGAGACCCCGTCTGCATTCGTCTTATTGCAGAACGTCACAAAAAAGCGCTTCCCAGGTTCTTTTTTTCTTTTCATTCCACACTTACAGATTTGCATTTCTTATTACTATTATCCTTCTCCATTTCTTCGAATTCCCTTTAAACGTTGTTTTGGCGGGTGGTTAGAGTTACGGCTGGGTAATGCACGTGTAGACTACTTAATGGGAGATAAAACCTGAATTTCCGATCCGGCTCAAGGAGGTCGAGACAACAGGACGTAAACACTCTTCGGGTTTCAAACGTTTCATAATTTTGCATATCTTGCATCATTTTAACATTATAGCATCTTAAAGAAAAGGGAAGAATCTTAATTGCAATGGTTTTAATTTCAAATTGAAAACTGAAATTTTAGATAAGGATTTCTTTTGTATAAAACAAAACCCGTCAACAAATTGATGTTAACGTCGATTAAACGGCGCGGCACCAAGCATAAAACCTGTGAAAATCATATTGCTATTACAACCCTTTTACGTCCTATTTTCCAACATAAGAGGTTTAATATGAAAAGTAGCATTTGCGCTGCACCCTGGACTCTTTGAACTCACTTTTTCGCGGACTAAATTTCACATGCAAACATGTTCCACACCTGTGACGTAGCATCCCACGTGATCCCAAAAAGGCGCGTCTTTTAAAATGGCTGCGGTGTTGAAAAGAAGGAGATTCATAAAAAATTCAGTTTTTAACATAAGACCATAATTTTTTTTTGAAAACCTTTTCCTTTCAAGGAAGGCATACGAAAAATACATAAAAAAACGGTGCCTACAAATTCAAAGGTATTTTTGCGCGGTTCACTGAATATGCTGGAAAAGCAGATCTTAACAAGTGTTTTTCAAATCAAAAAAAAGAAAAATTGGGGGTAACCACGCATTTTTCGAAGATAATTAATAACAATATTTGTAAAAAGCTTTAAAATGCAAAGGAATGTATGGCCTTCTTTTCCAAATTGATGCTTAATTATCTCTGAAAAATGCGTAGTTGCCCCAAATTTTCTTTTTGGATACCAAGATCACTTGACTGTTAAGTTCTGCTTTCTCCGCATAGTTTTCAACCGCGCAAAAATATCTCTGTATTAATAAGCACCAGCCATAGGAAATCCGAGTATCTCGAGATGCGCAGAACGTATGCGCAATAACAATAGTTCGTCCTTAACTATACCCGTGACAATCTAGCTCAAAACATTACATCCACAACTTTGCGAATGGTGTATGGGTTCTCACCAGCACCTTTCTCGTATTTGTTAACTCAAAAATATGGGGTCGGTCGGATGACATTTAAATGAAGAAAAAACGAGAACGGCCTCAGTCTTTTGTTCGAAAACTCGGAATTGGTGTTTACCTCTACGGTGATTTCTGTGCAACATAAGGCCAGTTCTTTGTAAAAAAAAAAAAAAGATATACTTATGAAAGCTCCAATAGTATTTGAGCACCATTTGAGCACTTTTGTTGTCATTTTCGAAGCACTTTTTCGCGATTTTTTCAGGGCTATCGGGACAGGTCAGGCAACAGTACCAGAAATGAAAAAGCAATGAACATCCATCCACGCTGTATTTGATAATTGAATGCGGAAATGTACGAATCTGTGAATTTGTTAATAAACAAAGAAACATATACAATAGTTGAAAATCGATAATATCCGACAACAGCATTTCAGATGAAATTTTTACGGCATCGGTGGTTCCAAGAAATGTATACAAGTTATCAAAACGCCGGCGGTAGCCCATATGAACAAGTCAATAAAGTTAGGGTTAGCCATGCACATTTGAACTGCGGAGAGAATCAAGTTATACAAGTTAACTAACTTCTAAAAGTTAGCTAACTTGATTCTATTGTCACAAATGGCCAGCTCTCATGATCAACATCAATGGCTTCATAGCTTAGTTGGTTAAAGCGTCGCACCGGCATCGCGAGGCCACGGGTTCAAACCCCGTTGAAGTCCTGAATTTTGCAGACTTCTCTATGCAATTGTCAACATTGCTTTCATAGCTGCGAGGATCATAGCTTCACTTTATTTGATTCTCTCTGCAGTTCAAATATATATGGCTTTCACATATTAACTTTAGACATCGTATCTATTTATGCCTTATCCCCGGTCAGAATATACATTGTTATGTTGTCATTGGGTCGCAGTTCCCGAGCTTGTTTGCTGGGCAATAACAAAGGCACAGAGGCAAAAATTATTTGGAGTATAATGGCAAAGGGCCATGGCCCTAAGCCGTTTTAATGAATAATTAATTTTCTTTGAATCATTTAAAAACATATCTAAATCACATATAAATCCCAGTAAAGGTGAGGGCAGAACAACGCCAAAGCAGCATAAAAGCAGTCATGATGCTGCCCCACCCAAGGGAAATGCAGCCCAGGAACAAAAAAAAACTTTAACAAATACACCTGACAGGTTGATATACTATTCTATGTCACAATACTTTCTTTTATGTACAAAGCTAAGAGAACGGGGGGGGGGGAAAGGCTTCCCTTGCTAATTAGCCCCACAGCCCTGGCTTACATGCTAGCTTACGTCGAAATTTTCCTCTGTGTACAAAGCTGAGAGAGTGGATAGCGAAAAGGGGGCTCGGTTGGCTACCTCGAAGAGCCAAATAGTGTAACAACTGTCAATTAGACAGGACAAAAAGGGGGTTGAAGGTGTATAAGTATAGAAAAAGGGCACTGATTGTAACTGTGTTTTAAATTAGCAAAAACAAGCTTAAGTGCAATAGTATTGCCACTGTTATCAGCTTGTTTAATAAGTTGATATATTTGAAGGGGGGTAGGTGATCCTGCAGTTGAGGTGGAGGTCATCTCACCAACCCGTAAAAGGGCATAACAAGCTGTGGAACACATGGCCTTAAATTGACAAGCTTGATACTTACAAATAGCCAGTTTAGATGCTGAATCAAGTAATTTGTACGAGATTGGGAGGGTGATAGGTAAACGGCTCTCGAGACGGAAACCCTGCTTATGGTAACCTTTGAGCATTTGCATAACCAAAAAGGCTTTAGTAGGATCAGCAAAACCGGGAAATCTATGAGATTAGCCTAAAGCCGAAACATAGGAGCTAACGGTTGAAGGTGAATACTGCTTATAATCAAACATACATGCACTTAGGCCCTGTTTACAGGCAGGTAGGGTTACCCTAGCAAGAGGGTTACCCTAGCACTCATACATTTCTTCTTTTTTTCATCGTCGTGTTTACAAGGCAGCTAGGGTTACCCTATCTTCGTACTAGGGTTACCCTAGCTCTAGGGTAACCCTAGCAGCCTTGTAAATGCTCTGCTAGGGACAACTCACCTACCCAGGACAACTTTTTAGCGGTTTTCATTGTAAAAATAGAACTGCAACCAGGATAATGCATCTTGAAGTAAAAAAGGTTCTCTGGTTAAAAAGGTACTCCATTTCGTATATATTTCCATCCGCGCGCTAACTTTTTTCATTCGTTAAAGGCTGTAGACTGATAAACGAAAGCTTATGGTTTTCATTGTGTTTGCGATGCTGGCGGGCAACTACACAAAGTTGTCCCGGGTGGTAGGGAAACCCTACCTGTGAAATTTTGCTTGTAAACCTGGGCTATGTTTGACACTCCTGCTAATGTAACCCTAGTAGAAGGGTTACCCTACCTGCTTGTAAACAGAGCCTAAATAGATTTATGGAAACCGTCTGAAAGGTTGCATTTACAATCTGGTGAAATAACCTCCACGCTCTCTTGTACGTTGGAATCAAGGAAGGCTGAAGGCTGGATGAGGCAAGCATAGTTACTATGTTACCCAACTCTGAGGCTGCAGATACTGTGGAACCTCCGTAGGGAATGGGTCCAAATAAGCTGGGGCCAACTGTGTGCATGAAGATGTGCACCTGCAAGCGAGACAGAGCGTCAGCGGGCCTGTTGCGAACACCCGGAATGTGCTTAGCTTTAAAAACAATATTGTAATGTAAGCAAATGGAAACAAGTTTCCGAACAAACACCATTAATGATGTATCCTTACAGGACTACTTGTTAAAGACGTGCACAAGAGATTCATTGTCGGTAAAAAAAATAATAAATAAATAAGATGCACTGATTACGCACAGCCTCGCCCCACAGGTGCCGACTCAAAACGATTGGATAAAATTCCAGCATGGCGAAATTCTGCAGGGGCACCCAACGAATCTGTTCCTCGCATTATCTGTTCCCCAGAGGAACCTTGTTGGCTGGCAAAAATACAGGTGTTTCGATGAGCTGGCTGGGAAATTTTGTTATTGATAGAGGTTTTGCCTGGGAATTACTGACTGTTTCTAACATTTCAACCCGAGCTGGCTGTAGTAACTCTGAAGAATGAGGACGACTAAAAAAAAAAAAAAAAAAAAAAAAGAAGAAAAGAACTCCTTCCCTCTCCCAGAGAGTAGTCACAAACATGCGCTTGCGGCAAAAACCTGTTTTGTTCCGGTTTTGTCGCTTTTGTTCGGTCGTTTTGGATCGAGGGATTTGAAAGCCCGCCGAATTCCTGGCTGGGAAACCAACCAATTTTATCTAGCTGGCTGGGAAATTTCTTATGTGTCTTGCTGGGAAAAGGGAACAGATAATGTTTTCCCAGCAACACTGAAAAACACCTGAAAATGCCTTAATAACATTTATTTTCATTAACTGGGGTATAATAATACATTTCACAACAAATTGGTCGTTGGATGCCCCTGATTCTGGTGTTCTCAACAAGCTGGTCACTTCCGATAGCACCACTGAGACCCAAAAATTGCACCAAAACCAAGGGCACCCGAGGCATCGGTACAGAGGTTCAGTTTAGTCGTAGCTAAGCCAATGCTCTTCTACGAAAAAAGACCTACCGTTAAAATGGCACAAAAATGACAACCGTAACCGAAGGTCTTCTTTGACCTCCCTATTTAATCGAATTTTGTGTCCAGGAGAGCGAATACCCAAAGCCAGATCGATGAGCCGCCGCAGAAAAGCACGACTAGGTCTTACAACAGAGCAGGCAAAATTTAACAAGCCTATCAGGGACTGAACTTCCTTTAGGGTGACTTTCATTAGGTTAACGAGCTTATTGAAGGATAGAATCCAGTTCAATGCCAGCAAAAGACAGAGCTGTGACAGGGCCATAGGTTTTCTCTTGTGCTATGGGAATACCCAGGTAGGAACAAAGCGACAAAAATAAATCTAGCTGCATTTGGCACATCTGCTTAGAAGGAGCAATTAAAAGAAAGTCGTTTAGAAAGTGTATGATATATGTGATGCTCAACGTACTATGGGAAATCCATTCCACTGCAGTACTGAAAGTTTCAAGGTGAAACAGGAAAATGAGCAGCCCATGGGCATGCACCTACCACGATTATAAAAATCCCGCCATTGCATCCCCAACAAGCCATAATCCTCAGGACGAATTGGTATTATACGAAAAGCATTTTTAATGTCGATTTTAGCCATAAAACACCCATGCCCTGCCTTCTTAATAAGCTTAAGTTGGATAGCTTGATCGGTAGTACTTGTGTACCCCGAAGAAATACCATCATTAACGGGAGATCCTTTTGGAAAAGATAGGTCTTGAATCAATCTATATTCCCCTGGTGTTTTCTTAGGAACAACTCCAAGAGGAGAAACTCGAAAAGGGGGCAAAGGCGGAGATTTAAATTGGCCTGCAAACCTTTGTAACTCAGTCAAGTTCCTTCGGAAGTTTTGAATCAACCACCCTTGGGTTTTGCATGGCCGACTTAAAATTATCAGAACTGAGTGATTTATGCTCACCCTCAAAGTGAAGAGAGAAGCCTTGAGTGAGAAAACCTGAGAGTAAAAAGGTAAAAGTGGAATGGAAATACCCATCAAGGAGAGGACGCAAGCGCTCAACTTTTTTTGGTGTTGGAAGGCTTGGTAGAGAAGGAGTTGGCAGGTTGGGGCTTAGGGCGAGACTGCTTCCATGCGTCACGAGAATTACACTTTGTTAGCGGATGAGGACCCTCACATCTAAAGCAGTTATGATTGTAAACACAACACGGGTTGCATTTCTTATCCCTGTGAAAACGGAAACAATAACCCCTGGAGACAAAAGCCAGCTTAGATTTAAACGGTAATGTGGACACGCCTTAGGGCAGAGGCTTGCGGAAAACAGCTTGTGATTTCAGCCATAGTTCACCCTTGGATCCTGTCCCATGGCATGGAAGTGAGCTGGACTTTGCTTAAAAAGCGGAAATTTTCATCACAGAATTTCCAATTATGGCCAGTCCCTGCCAAATCCTGTACGATTTCCCCATATTTCATGAAGGCAGGAAGATGGGTAAACAGGCACCTCCGTCTCCTATCCTCTACGGCCTCAATGCCGTGAACTCACCCATAACGCAACCAGCTCCAAGCTGGCTTGATACCTCGACTGGTAGAGCACAGCACCGGCACCTCGGCAGAGGTCAGGGTTAGAATCCCGTTGCGGCCTGAATTTCTCAGGCGTTCCTTTCGTTGCTGCTCAAGTAACGTTAATTAATTAATAACTGCGATGATCAGCATCTTACAACTCAGCATAAACATTCTGCTTGAGTTCAGCGATCCAAAGATTATACAAGGACAAAGAGTATCATGTATGATTCACTGGAATGTGCAAGAATTGCTTTCGCCTTAAGGTGGCTCCCTGGAGTATTTGCGAATACCCTCACTACAGAGCACGAGTGTAAAAGGAAACCTAGTTAATTCCTCTTTAAATTTTCCCTGTAGAGATTTCCTAGTATGGGTGTCAATTTTTGGGTTATAGCCGTTACCATGGCAACATCACATCTAATGACAGGCAAATATATTCCTATTTTTGGCCTAAATTCCTTAATATTTATACTTTCTTTCGGTAAACTTTTTCTATTCTTTGTCACATTATGAAAATGATATTGCCTGACATTTTGAAGTGGTTAAAAGTCAAGGTCGCTCAGACGGTTTTGCCAATATTTTGCAATTTGTCATTTTTTCTAAGACAAAGAAAAGAAAAATATTTTATCTAGATCAAAACATTTTAAAACAGAGTAAAGGTATATGTTCAAAGTATAGTCATTACTTTGTTGCTGCTATCAACCGAAGCGCGTCCTATGCATTTTCATCCTCATTAAAAACATTCTGTGAGCAAGCTGCAAAATTTAATATCGAAATATATGCTGGTTTCATAACTATAAAACCAAAACTTATAGAGACCACGAGTAGGCATTTTCACCATGGGCTCCCATTCCCACCGTCGATACATCAAAATCCAAGATGGCTGTCGTGAAGGTCAACGGTCTACTCCAGAAATAAAGCATTCCTTTACCGACACTCCGGTAGCGATAGTACGCAAAAACGGAAAAACAAACGCTACAATTTAAAAGAAGAACATTTATGCCAAAAAACTAAATTCTTTTCGAAGATAGCGCCAGGCGTGTACACCCGTCTTGAAAGAAGGACTTTCCGTTCTGTCGATTTTTACGAGTGAAAGTCTGCCTTACACTTGTGATTTTGAACTGAGAAAACGGTCAAGTAAACGCTACAGATAAAAAAGAACTTTCTCGCCAGAAAAATTAAAGTATTTTTCAGATGACGTCAGCCTTGTACGCCATCTTGAAAAAAGGCCTTCCCGTTCTTCTTTGCCGTTTGCTTTCACCTGTGAACGTCGTTTGCATCTGCATAGCAGATAATAATTTGTCATAATTTGACACTCTCGCTTCAGTCTATACTCCATTCACCAAATGACGAAAGCAAAGCAAATTTGAAAATTTGAGCAAGGCGTTCGCTGAATCCTTGCACGGATGTCTTCAAAACGGCGCATAGCAAGGCGTCGATATCCGCTGTGAAGAGAGCAGGAGCCGGAGAGAATCTTACGCAGCGTTCCGCCCGCCATCTCGAACTGAAGAGCACAGTTATGAATAACTGCTCCATTTGCATAAGATAGTGAGACAGTGCAGAATCACTGGCTCATTGACTGGACCATATTCGCGCCTCAAGAGACCGCGATTCTTTCGGTCGGTACCGATGATAACTACCTCAGTTGCAAGACACGCGCAGCTGGTCGTATTGATGGCCTCTTTCTTTGTAACCGTTGGCGACCACTGCTCTTAAAATTATCCATTTGTTCGTTGTTCCTCCGATTGTTTCCTAAACATTTCTTGAAGTGTTAAGCCTTTTTTTTAATCTTTTTAAAAGAAGTTATTTACAACTATTTATATATGTTTCAATTTCCTCAAACGACGCTGGTTCTGTTTGGTTCTATCGAAGTTTTTTTTCCCCTATATCCCAGATGTTTCACACCTGTACGTAGAAAATTCATTAATCATTCACTAATAATCAAACATCTCTAGTTTGGAGAATTCTTGTACTGTGTACGTTCTAACAATTTGAAATGATAGAATTGAATGGATACAAATGTGAATGTTCTTAAAACTATAAAATACGTAAGTTCGTGTTAAGAAAAGTCTTCTGCTAAATAAACGGTTGACAAATGTAGTGTCTGAAAATAACTTGAAAAATACGTTTTTTTCGTATTGTGCAGCAAAGATCCATAGCTCATACAAATGCACAATAGCGTGCAACCAGATGTATGCGTTATGTCTGAGCGTCCAATAGGCGGCGATTTTTGGCTTTTCATCTTGCGTGAAAGGGAGGTAGAGGTTACTCTTGTTATCCCTCATATTCTTGTTTGCGGATATCCAGCCTCGTTTCCTACCAAAGGTCAGATTACTGAGCATAACGCCTGAACGCTAACTGTCCCAGGAATTGGTCATACCACATTGTTCTCCGACGTAAATGTTTCTACAAACGAGGAGTTTTCTGGAATGGACAGTCTCAAGTCAGCATCTGGAAAAGAGGAAGAAAAGTGACTTTTTAGTTAGTATTTGACCATTTCTTCCAATGGAAGCGTTTTAGTTATTGTGTATCTGAAGAGATTTGTCACCTTTCTTCGATAATTTTTCCAGCGCTTCCGTGCAACCGGCTGCATGCAAAGCATTGCAAAGCTTTCGCATCGTAGCGATCTGGTTGCTTGTACTTCTTGTCCAAGCGAGAAGTCCTTGAAAGGATTTTTCATGTGCGTGTCTGTAATCTGCCTCTATGTTCTCTATATCCGTTTCCCCCATGCGCAAATGTCGTAAAACAAGTTTCCAGTGCGACACAATATGTCTGCATATAGCAACACAGTCCTGCCGCGTTACGGGGTCGTCCAAGCGTCTTCTCAAATCTTCCGATATTTCAAATCCTAAAGCGTTTGGAAATATTTAACAAACAACTTTAGACACTCATTACGTTCATTACTACCTTGGCTGACAGTTCAACTACTTTTGTTTTTTTTTTTCCCATCGAAAATCTCATCAATCAGCGCGACTCTTTTAGGAAATCTTGGGAAGCCGATCTCATTCCAAAAAGCACGAAATATAGGAGACTTTGTTTCTAAAAAAATTCTTTTGTTATTTAAAATTTGCCAACCACAGAACAACAAAATCCTTTGATTCGACAGTTAATAGATTTCTGGTTGGATGACAATAGGTGACGTAACTGACGGTGAGTATCTTAGGAGAAACAAACGTAACGGATTATTAAACGATCTCGTTATTCAGTATACAGTCAACTCTCTCTTAACGGACACCTCTATAAGACGGACACTTGGTGCTGGTCCCGGCCGTTTCTTAATCATTTTTTAATAACCAAACTCTCTTTAAGACGGACACCTCCATAAGACGGACAACGGACACTTTGAAATCGTCAACGGACACTTGTGAGGTGCTTAATGTGACCGCAAATTACGATTTAGGGAAGAAAAATTATTGTACTTGACTCTTTTAACACCAGACGTTTAATTGACAGCTCTTATCTTGTCGCGGGAATACATACAGTACAAGTTAAAATTAAATCAGTCCTTGTCCCATTTAAAAAATAACTTGGAGGTGACAACCGAATTGTATTGTAATCTAAAACGTTCAAGCAAATAACTTAAAACAAACTTTAAACAGACGCGTGTTCACTGTGCGCAGGTTCAGCATTATTATCTTAAATTTCCTGGGGTCATGCTACGTCGACGCTCGATAAGCCGGACACCTCTCTAAGGACGCTTTCGATTGACCCTATTCCGGAATAAGAATACGTGGAGTGATGATGAAAACGGTATGTTTGGCGCGTTTCGAAGCTGCAAGGATGATAAAAATATGTTTAAAATAGCATTTTAGCAAATGTTTGACAATTTTAACGTGAATCTCCGTAAAAATGAAGGATTTTAAACTTATATTCCATGTATTCCTATTCCGGAATACGTTCAATCGAACACCCCCTAAGACGGACAGCTGAGGCCGGTCCCGATGGTGTCCTTCTTAGAGATAGTTGACTGTATAGTGTTACAACGGCATTTTATTTTGAATTGTTTATCCAGTAGCTACGTACATGATTATATCACGTTACGTTCTCAAGCTTCGTGTAGATTTGTGATAAGATGGGCGTGAAATAGGAATGGAATGCCCAAAAAACCTACAGGGAAAAACTTTTAAAAGTACTTTAGTAACTTGAAATAAGTATAAGTAGAGAGGGCAAATAAAGTACATTTCTGAAATATTCCGTGGAGTTTTAACAGGTAAAGTAGTCTGCTATTTTCTACTCTCCCCTGGATGGGATGCTAGTCCATCGCAGGGTTACTCCCAGCATTACATTCGCCGGTATCCATTTATAAACCTGGGTGGAGAGAGACACCGTGAGAGTAAAGTGTCTTGCCCAATTACACAACACAATGTCCCCGGCCAGGACCCGAACCCGGACAACTAGATCCGGAGTCGAGCGCACTAACCATGACGCCATCGTCCCTCCCACGAGGGTTCTAACAGGGCAGCATGAAAATTTGGGGATAAATTGTAAACAGGATATGGAAAATTGTATCGGTAGCTCTCTTCTATCGCACACTCGATCATAAAAGAGTGAAGGCGACCTGATTCAACAATAATGTCTTTGCATTCCAATGCACGGTCAACGAAGTAGAGGGAGACAGAAAATAAAATATACTTCAATGATGTTGCGAAGTATTTGAGTCAAGACGTCACGCTCAATGAGAGTGAATTAAGAATGCCGATTTTTGTGGAGATTAAGAGTTAAAACCACTGCACACAGGCTCTCCAAGCGTCGAATTGCGCGCTGTGCCCAGCTGTAGGCAAGGCGCGGTGGCCTAATGGTAAGTGTGCTGGACTCCGGATCGAGCAGTCCGGGTTCGAGTCCTGGCCGGGTCATTGTGTTGTGTTCTTGGGCAAGATGCTTTACTCTCACAGTGCCTCTCTTCACCCAGGTGCTTGGGGTAACACTGCGATGGACTAGCATCCCATCCAGGGGGAAGTAGAAATACTCCTAGCCTGTTCATGCTACAGGAACCGGAGATAAGTGTCGGCCTGATGGGCCACTAAGCTTGAAGCAGACTTTACCCCAGCTATAGACCGCGCGCCATTCGACGCTAGGAGAGCCTGTGTGCACAACCCATTCTCTACCTTGAATTCACTGTTATCGTTAATTTAGAAGACTGAAAGCTGGCTATGGATTATGGGAAAGGGTCAAATATTTTCAAAAAAAAAAACACCAAGTGTATGCATGGCCATAGGACTCGAACCAGGGAATATTGATTAACCCGTCACCTAACCACTTGACCAGAACACCGCTCGCTGCTTAGGGACAATATTTTAAACACTATTGATAATGCTGTATTATCACTCGGCAACAAACAATCTTATAGTGGTACTGTGATCAAAAAATCAAATCTTCTTTTCCTTTGGATTTCAAAACTATGTTAATTAAACACTAAGTGACCCAAGTTTTAAACCATTTTAATGGGATTTTCCCTATTTAACGGTCCGCCATTATTAAAAAATCTTGAGAGAGCTCTGGAATGAGGAGAAAATAACGTCAAAGTCTCACAAGTTTAAGAATGCAGTGCGTTTGTGCGCAACTGAATTAATATGCAGCACGGGAGTTTTGGGCTCAGTTTCAGATTTTTAAACTCGTGTTTTGCATACATAATAAACTGCGTTTACACGCTGAAATTTTAAGCTATTCACTACTTGCACAATTCCATAATACACCTCTATTACCCCCAAACTTTTGCAAAGCCATTGCTTGCAATTTCTCCGGGGACATGAAAATGTCCCAAGAGAAATCGAAAGAGGGTGAAAGAGGTGTATTATGGGATTTGTGCAAGTAGTGAATTGAGTAAATGACGTCAAGTTTCCCTAGATCCAACCCTCTGAGGTCCAGTCGGTCAGTTTTGAACGTAAGTAATGGCGGACCGTGAAATCCCAAACTTACACTCAAAGTAAACAGGCTTTGGATAATAATCAAAGCTCAAATTTTGGCAGGCAGGTCATTAAGCAAACACACTTTCAAAATCTGAACAAAAAAAAGGAAGTGAGTTCTTGATCATAGTACCACTTCAAACAATGCAAAAGGTCGGTTACCAAACTTACGACAAAGCTGAACATTTTAAAATAAAATTAAGCTTAGGCTTAAATTATTAATCTAACTTATACCTTAATATTCTTCAGCAGCGATATTCTATGGGAGAGTAAATGCTTTTTTTTTGAGAGTGCGGTGTCTTGATCTTCAGTGGTGAACCGGAAAGAAGAGGTCCTGTAGAGTAGTAACGCTCGGTTCAAATTCAATGCACGGATTTGATTTTTTTTATTTCGTTATTTTCTCTGCTACCACAAGTCCTGGGAAACAGCGTCCTAAATTCGCGATAATATTGAATTCAAAGCAAATTAAGAATTCACAATAATCGTGAATTAAGAGAAGAAATAGTGTTGTTGTGCAGGCTATACCTATATCAGGATGAGACGGAGCGGAACAAGAGAGAAACAAGCATCATCGGTGTGGCTTTGACGAAATCTTTGAAGCAGAACGACCGGGCATTCATTGATATGCGACGCGAAACTTGAAATTTGAAAACCGACACGGCAAACTTATTAATCGTGTAAAAAGTGGATGAACGCCTTCCTTGAAGATCAAATTTATGTGCCTGTTTTGTCAGGATATCCAAACTTTTTGGCTCTAAAATAACGATGACATATGTATTAAAATGAGATGTTCAAAAGATGAAATCGACCCGGGTTTTTGAGAAAATTCTGTATGAAAATTTCAAAATGCCGTTTTTTTGATGGGTAATTTTTCTTTCTGGTTTTTCGATATTGTCAACTTGTAAGCTGCACTGAAGTTTCTTCGTTTTTTAAATTCAAATACTAAGGTAAAATGGCTTAGGTTGGGAAAAGGAATACACATGGAAATTGTTGTTAAGGTAAGTTTGAGTACCGCCCGAGCGATGACAGTAAAAGCACAGATGGATGTCCTACCTGTAGAAGTAACTGCCTCTCTAGCTTCACTTAAAAGTTGTTCACTTTTGGCATCACTGCTGTTGTTCTCACCGCCTTCTGTGTGAAATTGGTGGACTGTCTGCATTGTCTGAAGTGTATTCAATGTTGGGATACACTGATTTAAAAAAAAAAGGAATAAGCGAACTTTTAGTTTAATTTAGTCTGTTTTTATTACATTTTTGCCTTGCCCACAACCTTGCCCCACCGTTTACGAGTCAAACCCAGGACCTACGACAGTTTGCTGTTGGACTGTCTGCAGTGTCTGAACATAGTTAATAGAGGGGAATGGTTATGAAACAAGACAACTTTCTTTGTTGTAGGTTTTTGTTCTCTTTTTTGGCCTTGACCGTGCACAAAACACAATCGTTGTTTACTCCATACTGAGGAACTAACCAATAGAAACGTGTTGGTTACGTAATTCATGCATAGTGTATGAGCGCAAAACAAAAGATTGTGCACGGTCGTGGACTTTCCAACCTAAATCTTGGCATCTTTGTTTGCTCCTTTGATGTTTGCCGAGCTTCCTAACCATTCCCCTCAATTAACTATGGTCTGAAGTGTACTCAATGTTGTGATACACTGATTTAATTAAAAAAAATAAATTTGCGAACCAATGAATTTTAATCGGATCAAGCATAACTCATAGTACAAGAACAATAGAACAATATATACAATAGTACGCTAACAATAAGTGTGAATTCTAAGTATATAGTTTTGCCCTGACAGAGTCTGACTGCACACTAAGTGATGGTTTCGATTCTTTGATGTAGAACATCTCATGAATTAAGCAGTCAAATTTCGATGCGCATTTCTTTATGACACTAAAACTCGCCGCTGGGGATGCTGTTGTTTGGCCATGATCTGCTAGGCGATGCCTCCCGATAGCTGAGTATCTGTGTTCCTCAATTCGTTGATGCAAGTGACGAGCTGTATAGCCAACATAGCTCGCATCACACGAGCCTCATTGAAATTTATAGACGACTAGTTGTTGGCTGACTAATGATGGTTTGGGCCATATAAGTTATGCTTCATCCGATTAAAATTCATTGCCTGACGATGACATCGGACGATGTCGAAACGTTGTCAAAATGAATCTAGTTGCGTTTATCTTTTTAATCAATTTTATCACAAGATCTAGACTTATCAATAAGCAAACCCTTAGTTTAATTTAGTCTGTTTTTATTACATTTTTGCCTTGCCCACAACCTTTCCCCACCGCTTACGAGTCAAACCCAGGACCTACGACAGTTTGCTACAGGAGAACTCCTGCCACAACCACAGCGTAAAATTTGTATATGTCTTGGGTCACGGAGTTTCACAGACTAGGCTACGTCTGTTTCACACAATAACACGGTGACGTTGGGAATATTTGTTTATATCAAATCATTAATTAACCTTTAGTCTATCCCTAACGTTAAATGATTATTCATTATGACGTGGTACTTAGTGAACATGCGAGTGTTCGACAGCTGTTCAGCGGACTTTTCAAACGTCTTCAACTCCGCCAAAAATTTTCGAGAACAAAATGTTGAATCGAGGTTGAATGAAAGTTTAAAACAGTTTAAATTTGATTTA
The DNA here is from genome assembly GCF_036669925.1 of Montipora capricornis. Taxonomy (NCBI): domain Eukaryota; kingdom Metazoa; phylum Cnidaria; class Anthozoa; order Scleractinia; family Acroporidae; genus Montipora; species Montipora capricornis. The sequence continues at coordinate 27,032,114 of NC_090890.1, read as the reverse complement.
ATATGTTTTCATCAATCTTTCATCCTTTTTTCTTTTTCAGTAAGAATGGAGGACCTGTTCAAACGCTCCCCAACAACAAAGTGATGAATGTGTGCTGAAGCGTATTGGAAGCGTTTAAGCGGGCCTAAACCGTCTAAAATAGCACGTCGTCTGTGACAACGCCGTAGTGTGGGGGTCATAAGCTCCAGTACATTTCTGGTTATTATCTCGTAGCTTCACTCGTCATGGAATACTTTGCAACTAGCTAGCATTTGTGCTGGATAATGTGTACAACTAAAATCAAGTGGCATGAAAATTGTCTTCAGAAGCGTTTCAGTTAAGTAGGAGTCGATTTTCTTTACCTGGGGTGGCAAAAGAGGAATCACTGGCTGCACGTAAATAAAGTGAGGTTGTCTGTTTTCCTGTTGGAAGTGCAGACAACACGAGAAGTCGTCAACGTCAGTCGCACGCGCCGCAATAGGCTTCACTGCGAATTGACATGCGTCTCTGGACCTGAACCCATTCTTGTATGCCATTTCGTACGTGTAATTCTAGAGGGTAGAAAGTGTCGGAAGTTAGCTAACCCAAGCCTTCTTGACCTGTACTGAATCTTCCCATAGGCCTTTGCATGACCGTGTCACGTGACCTTTTCACACAAAAAGTGGTCGTGGTTTAAAATGAAAACCAGAAATGAGAAGAGCGCGTTGAAATTAGTAAGAATGCCCATTTTAGAGGCCACGGACGTTTAAGTGGGTGATTTTAAAAAAAGCCTGTGCTGGATGGCAAAGTGCAGCAGTTGTACTTCACTCCAGACACTATAAATATTCCAACGAAAAGAGAAAGAGCCGACGTAGATTTGATTTTAGTGGTGTACTATACATCCGTTTTGTTTCATGACCATTTTTTTAAATATGTAGATTTAGCCTAAAAGCGGAGCTCCCTGGTTATTTATTCTTACTGCCTGTAGGGTTAGTCAAAATAAAAGGTTTTCGAATTGTCCACGTGTTTCCGGTTTATACTGATTAATTAATTAAATCGTTTTCTTTGCTTTCTTCCATTGAAAAATTCATTGCCTATCTAGTAAATTTCACGCGAAAAACCGATATCGCATGGCACGAATCGGAGAACGATGACCTTTCCTTGCGTGGAAAGCGCTTTAATAACAAAACAAACCAATTTAACATAAATCGGACTGTGGAGCAAGAAAAAGAGAAAACTGAGGTACATGTTCAGTTACCTGTACAGCTGGAGTTTCATCAAGTTCCCATCCTTTCTTATTCAGAGCTTGCTCATCAAGCCACACAGTTATGTCTTGGTTGTCGTTAAACATTTTGAATGGTTTTTCCACAGCTGGAAAGTTGTTGCCAGGAAATCGTTCCCTCTCTGTGCGCTCGACTCGCTTTATTGGATTAAAAAAAAAAAAAACGAAAAGAATTTTGAATTAGTTCTTCCAAAGTAGAGACGCAGTGGCGCGAGACCAAATTCAAAGCCAAGGAAAGGGGTCATGCTGGACGGGATCACTCACCTTCTTAGAATCTTCATTGTCACTGTAGATGTAGAATCGAAGAGAGATGAGATTACTGCTTGGATTCGGTTTGCTGGAAAATACTGTTGCTCTCTTCCTCTTTGGTCCACCACAAGCGAACACACACCAAATAGAAAAGGTCTTTGTTTTAATGTAGATTGAGTCCTTCTTCACCGAAAACCAAGCATTGGAATGGCAGTTTTTTTCTGAGGCGGACGGGATTTTCTCCCAATTCCATGGACCTGAAAAGTGATAAATATATCCTGTTCTAAGATTCTAGTTTTCTTTATGTGATTCTACAGTAGAAAGTGTCATGGGCGAAATTTTAGAGAGTGACCTCCACATCGGACTTGAGGTGTATGCAATCGCCCATTTGCAGCTGACGATCACATGGTATAAAAACCGCGTAGTCACTAAAATATGGAACGACCTAAAACCACCTAAAACCACCTACAGCCACCTAAAACCATCCACAACCACTCACAAAGAATCGAATACCATCTTCAACAAGCCATAATTGTATAAAATAAGCAAGACGACAATATGTGGTTACCATTTGGCCAAAAAAAATCCGGAAAACATGATCGTGGCATAAAAGTAAGCGATTTTCCGAATTTGTTAAAAGCCAACCGGATGTGAATAGCGCTTTACCCTGTATTCCATGCTGTGAAGGGCGCTAAAATCGTGAAAGAGGGCCTGGAAACGGAACGATCGTCAGGAATTTCCCAAATTCCGGGAAATAGAAATAGTGCCGGCATTTCCCGGAATTCGGGAAATTCGTTTCCAGGCCCTTTCTCGCGATTTTAGCGCGGTTTACAGGATGGAATGCAGGGTAAAGCGCTATTCACATCCGGTTGGGTTTTAACAAATTCGAAAAATCGCTTTTACCTTTATACCACGATCATGCCATCTGGATTTTTTGGGTAAATGGTAACCACATATTGTCGTCTTTTATACAATTATGGCTTGTTTAAGGTGATTCCTCAGTATTGCATTGCGCATCCCTACTGCGCACGATTTTTGCGTCATTAGCGCGCGCAAATTAGCGCGTGCACGTACACAGTGAAAGAAATTTCCCTCAAGCTAAGCTCGATAGCGAAATAAATGCTCATTTTCTTTTAAACGAGCATGGTGACCTGTATTTTTTATTGCATAATAATAGTGTGCATATTGTGCCCCTTAATTTAAAAGAAAACCAAAAAATTTATCGGAAGCAAAAAAAGATCTAGGCGAAAGCATGTTGGAACCCGTTACTCTGTGATGCAAATTATGACCGCAAAAATAACGACTCTACGAACGCTTTACGTCCACGTCGTTTCAAATAGTGTTATGTTTCCACAAATTTTATATAATATTGTTCTATATGCTCGACATTTTCTACCTGTTAAGTTTTTTTCCGAGTATTACTTTTATAAACTACCTATCGAGCTACCGCAAAATGTAACGTGGACCGATGAATAATGCGCCTAAATAGCACGAGTACAAGCATAAATTGGGTAAGATTGGCCCATCATATCTCTTAAGCGAGAATGGTGACCTATCATTTTTATTGTTTTTTTCGAAACAGTGCTTGGTAGAGAACATTCAGGGAAAGTTTTAAAAAAATTCATCGGGAACTTTAATTTCTGAGGAATCACCTTAAGATGGTATTCGATTCTTTGTGACTGGTTGTAGATGTTTTTGAGGTGGTTGTAGATGGTTGTAGATATTTTTGAGGTAGCTGTAGGTGGTTGTAGATTTTTTAAGAGGTGGTTGTAGATGGTTTTAGAAAAAACTGTAGAGCAAATTGCACACTGGCGGTTTTTATACCATATAAGATCACTTTGCCTATTATTGAAAGGCCTATGCTATTGGAAGGGATAGAACAGTTTTTTACCTTTTCATGAAAGAAGACAGCTTTATCTATGGGTGCTTTCGATTAACCATATTCCGGAATAGGAATACATGGAATAGAAGTTAGAAATCCTTCGTTTTTACGGAAATTCACATGAAAACTGCCAAACACTTGCTGAAATGCTATTTTAAACATATCTTTATCATCCTTGTTGCTTCAAAACGCCAGACATACCGTTTTAAATCATAACTTCACATATTCTTATTCCGGAATAGGGTCTATCGAACGTGCCCTATGATTACAACGTCCTTGACTCCAATCGATATTTGCAACAACAAAGTTGATTGTCGCAAAAATGACATCCGAAACAAACTAATTACACATTTGAGCGTTTTCCTTAGAAACTCTCTCTTCATTTTTTTTTTCTTAAACAATGCGAAGAAAAACCAAAAAAAGGAACAAAACAAAACGCCAAGGCTCGCTCACACGCTCGCACTTTCCCGCAGTCATTTAAGTTTTATACGAGAAATTGGTGAACATTTTGATTGGCTCACCGTATTGCTCTCCTCTGATACGATTTGGCTGGAGTATATTTTGTTACTGTTATGTTTTCATATTTGGCTCGGAGTCATGACGTAGGGTGGGGGGTGCTTTTAGATAGTAATATCTAGTTCTTACCCCTACCTTTCTGTGCCTTATCTTTCATTGAGAAAGGGCCTTGTCAATAAATGGATTTTTCGTACATTATTTTAGCAAGTTAGAGGATAGAGAAAAAGAACCCACCACTGTCAGGAAACTCTCCACATCTGTACACTGTAATACATCCCTTTTTAAACTCGTCTACATATAAGCAATGTGGAACAACAATCTCTATTGCTTTGTTTGGATTGATGTCATGTGGCCCGCAATGAATCACAGGAGAAATGAGCGTTCTTTCGTCCGTCTCAGGGATGTCCCGTATCACATAAGTGTCATCATGAATAACATTGAAGAAGATGGGCTGTGGATGTCCGTCGGGAAATGTTCCATGCTCAATGTTGATGGAGACATTTGAATCTGGGTGGGTTAATATACCTCCATTGCTGTTAAAGATGCCCTCCGCATGTGTGACAAACTGGGAAAAGCTGGAACTAATGAGGCAAAAGAGCTCAACATTAGAATTTTCTCGTAAGGTTAAAGCTTGAGATGACTCTGCTTCCACGCACAGTTTATGTTGCAACTTATCAGTTTTTTCTTGTACACGCTGCATGTTACATAGGAAATGACTCTCGCGCTTTTAATTTCATAGCAGAGCTTTAGACCTTTCTCGAAAGTCCCGATAACTTTTCAGGCCCGAAAACCTATGTACGAAACTGCCTTCCTGTTGTTTTCGTAATCTGGTGTTAAAACGTGTTTCAAGATCATAATTAAAATTAAAATGATAGTAACGTTTGTTGACTTGAAATCTCTCCTTTCTTGAGATACAGAGGGAATTATGACACCCAAAAAAGGCCCAAACGGCTCTGGACTTTCAAGAAACGGGCCCCAGGTTTATTGCAATCTGAGACATGCGTTCGCCTGCGTTTAACTCGAAGACAACGAAGCTGCTTGACGGATTTCCTTTGAAACAGTGGTGGTGTTTTGGATTAAAATAAAGTCCCAGAGAATGAGAATTGACTGGCCAACGACACGTGAATTTTTTTTGTATTCCAGTTAGATTCGTTTTTGGCTCTTTGATAGGCTTTTCACAAACATATAGGACTCTAATCAACGGCTTCGTTTTTTTTTTTTTGCTGCCGTCAATAACGGTTGCTGTCACAAGTAGCGGATTGGCAGAAACAGGCAGAGTGGATCGAAATAGGCCATTTCCGAGTTCATGTCTGCTTCCTCTTCAAGTCGAGTCTATGTGCGTAGGTTTTGTGAAGGTAATTCGTTCTACTTTACATATGAATGAAAACAGGAGAGCATGAGTAGGAGCTTGCCTCTCCCATACAAGCCCTATGAGTCAACCTTTGCTCGTATCTTTCTATTTTTAGAACGCCACGAGTTCTTTGGCTCTTCACACACTGTTTAGAAGGGGCAATGAGAATAAAGTTATTGTGGAACAAAGACAAAAATAGCAAAAACGATGCATGCAAATTGTGCAAATTGATGTAAATTGTTGTAAATGTGAGTTTCCTGCTGAAGGATTAGTTCTAAAAATAGAAAGATACGCGCAAAGGTTGACTCAAGGTTATAATGCATTGGGAGGCTCCTAGTCATGAGAGTCCTGATGAAAACTAATTTTCATAACAAAACTTCGCACTTAGACTCGCTTTGAAGAGGAGGCAGACATGAACTCGTTCCGCTTCAGAGAGCTACGAGAGTGAAAAACGACGCCGTTGATTGGAATTCACATCAACCTCGTTCCCAGGGATTTTCTCCCCCGTGAATCTCGGCGTAGAAAAGTCACTGGGAAAGAGGTCGCGTCTGCATATTTCTGAGGGAACAAGTAAGCGGATTTAGGCGTATAATGTTTTTGAACATTTTCAATCCGCCCGTGGCGGGAAGATTAGTGCTTCTTTTTTCGTATTTGAAGGGAGCGAAAAGTAAAAAAAAAAAAAAAAAACTTACGCAATGCCTTGTTGCGGAGGAAAAATATCTAAAACTGACATGACGTCATCTGGCAAGTGGGACATCACTGTTTCTTGGGCCGAGCTTGGCGCGGAATCATCATTTTCATTAACGTTTCCTGCACTTTTATTAGCCTGTAAAAAAATAATTAAAAAATGGTCATTACTTCAATGGTCTTAAAATGTCAACTCAAAGGGTCATCGACAAATTCCAGTACTACCATCCAAATTCGTATTTAAGGATTAGGTGGACTGAAAAGGCCATTTTCGTTTTGGTCTTTAGGATCAAATTTTGCGTCAAAAAAGCTAACATCACTCGACGCTTCAAACCAAGGGGAGCCCTGGGTCTTAGGTTGGATGATGATAATGATGATGACGATCAGGATGACGATGATGATTATGGTGCTAATGATCACCTTGTCTGCAACTGCAATACTTGATACAGAGTCGCTTGTGCAACATTTGCTTGATCGAGGACATCGAGGACGCCAGATTCCGGATTCAGCCAAACTGCTAAAGCATCGGCCTGCAGGAAAGGAAATGGCACTTGTCAAAAATAAAATAAAAAATTGGAATTTGATTCCTGATACCGCTCTGCTGCAGTAACATTAATAGAAGTCCAAAGTAATGTCCTTAGTGCACTTTTCTTAGCCAGTCAGAAAAAAAAAAAGTTCTGAAAATTTTGAAAGCGATGAGCGCATTACCAGGAAGGTAGAACATCGATGGGATTTGAATCATGAACCGAGTTATTTTCGCTTTAAATGGCTCCTTGAATAACTTTCCCCTTCAGGAGTGAGAATTCGAATGCTAACTCTTGCCGGATCCGGAGCTTAGTTGAAAACTCGCCTTTTTAGCGCCCATTAAGACCCAATTAGGGAGTTGAAAGCTCCTGTCGCCAGTAAATAGTATAGGGACCTCCATATTGTAACCGAAAAGCCCAAATTGGGAGTTACAATAAACGTATGTATGTATGTAAGTATGTATGTATATGAACTTCGTCCTTGAGTCAACCTTCGCGCATATCTTTCTACTTTTAGATCAGCTCCTTCAGCAGGAGACTAATATGGATATGTTGCTAGAAGACTTGCCTGGCATTTACTATGTTAAGAATGTGTAGGCTGACTGGTTCCAAGGAATGGGGAGAATGAAACCCGTCGAAGGAAAGGGCTTCATTTTTACGGCTCCAAATGAATATTAGCATGGAAATGCACAATAAATAGCCTTCACTTCTACTTTAAAAGTGACCGCCTAAGCCGGTCCCTGTTAATGATGGAACTGGTCTAAGCGGGAACCCACGAGCAGGAGCCTCCATATGAACTTCATCCTTGAATCAACCTTTATGCATATCTTTCTATTTTTAGAACAACTCCTTTAGCAGGAGACTAATATTTTCATCAATTTACATTAATTAACAACTAGTATTATTTGGATACATTGTTTTCGCTGTTTTTTTTTTCTTAGTTATTGACAATATTTATATTAATTCATTGAGCATTCTATATAAACTCGTTGAGTTCTAACTGATAGAAAGGTACGCGCAAAGGTGGACTCACAGGGCTTGTCATACTCTACTGGTGTAAGCAAGGTCCATGGCAGGCGCCTTGCTCTTCAACTTGAACTCGGTGAATTAGAAACAACATAAATGAAGTTTTCACCTTGCGATCCACATTGAGTTCTGCTTTGCTTTTTCCCTTTGCAAACCAGGAAATAAATCGCTGCAATCCCGGTTGCGACGAAAAAGAGAGTAGACACTGCAATAACTGTGATAAGAAGGGGTGATTCCTCAAAATCAAGAGCATCTACTGCAAAATAATAAGTGGACATTAAATTTAAAACATTAAATTGACGCTCTTTTTTACAGTGTGAAACGATCCTCTTTGTATAGTCAGTTTTTGTCAAAGCAAATCTGGCTCCGAGTCGGCTTACGATAGGGCAAGGGCTTCTATAAGAAAAATTGTATTCGTCTGCCCATTCCATAATTTTGAGTTGCTCATGCAAAACTCTTGAACAGCACCTACAGAATCCTACATGGCTTCTTGCATGGGAAAAAATTATCCATTACCATGGGTTCGTTAGCAGAAACGCACATATATTATATGATCAAGGTCACAAGCACAGAAGCAGACGAGCTTGTTTTGTCCTTTTCTAGGCTCTCAACGTTGCAGCAAGAGTTAATGCCTCTTTTGCACCAGGCAACGTTTCCTGCAAAATGTCTCACCTTCTCAGTTGCGGCAAAAGTTCTGACATTAGGCAATATTATTTGCAACTTGTTGTGTTAAATGATCACATTTTCATTGGCTTGCGCCGCAAACCGTTGCGACACAAGTTGCAGGAGGAATGTTACACTACGCAATGATTGAAATTTTTGTGGCAGCGTTGCGAGACGCGTTTACCCAAAGTAGCACTGATTTCTATTTCTCGCAACGAAGACGGCACCAAAAATGTTGCGTGGAATGTATGTGGCAGGGTAAACTATGTTACACTGGGCAGTTTTTTCGTGGAACTTGTATCGCAAAAAAATTGCGAGACAAGTTGCACGAAAAAATGCCTAGTGTAACATAGCCTTAATTGATACATACAACAACATAAATGTTCTGCATGCATTGCCGTCACGGTGACTTTAATGATCATGGCCGGCAAAACAAAGTAATGATTGCATATGCGCGTAGTTTCGGTCTAAAAATAGCGCTTTTATTCGAATTGAAAATGTACGCATGGAGGCTAGATCAAACCTTTTGCAAATGATGGCGTCCGCAGAAGAACAGCCTTTGAACGTACGGGAGAAAAAATATTTCCGTCGTCCTCTACATCATGCTCTGTTGGTTCAGGTAAAACGTCCTTCCCAAAGCTTTCAGCGGCTCTTCCCCTTCCTAGGTAAAGATTTGGAAATCCACGGCTTTTGTTGTGTATCACTTACGTTTACGAGGGTCAGGGGCACCCAACGAAGGGTGTTCCGCACAATATCTGTTCCGGGGTGGAAATTCAGCTAGTTGGTAAGTTATTAATTTTCCTATTCTTTCGCTGGGAAACTATGAATGTTTTTCGCATTTCAATCTGTACTGACTGAATAAGAACAGAAACTGGGGGAGACTTCATGAGAACTCGTTCACGAGAAGCTTACTGCTGGTTCAACTTATCGCATGTTGAGAAAAAAAAAACTTCTTTTGACCAGTTTGGCGAGCGGTTTAGATTAACAAGGTTCTTTGCTGGCTGGGAAACAGGACAAAAAGAGTCGGCTGGCTGGCGGTTTCCCTCATTATCTAGCTGGAAGCTGGAATTTTGCTCATAATCGTCCTGGGAGATGCGGAACACCTTTTTTTCCAGCAAAATTTATTAGCGTTTTCTTGTAAGTTTTTTGTCTATTATTATGTATTATGGAAATAATTTTCGTTGGGTGCCCCTCGAAGGCGCCGGTACTTAAGGAAAAGGACAGGGAGGTATGGAGGATAAACAACTGCTGCAATTAATATGAGGGTTTCCAGGGTAAATGGACATGAACATTTCGTCTGTTTGCCGGTTTGCTACTAACTCATTGACACCAGCGAGGAATTGAAATATTCTTTACCTTCAGAACTGTCTTCTTTCCCACATCCTGAGCCTGAACTGCAATTCCTACAAATTGTGTCTGATGTTCTTGTACAAGACTGCAACACGACTCCAAAGCGAAAAGAACACTCTCTGCATTTCTGGCAAACCACATCTGACATTGGCGTACAAGGAAGCACTTGAAATTCGTTATCCTGGCAAACTGAGCATTGCTTGCAAGCTTTTTTTCGGGATTTGTGACTCGAGAAAGTGCCATTTTTGCACGGCTTACAGCCGGCAGGTTCCTCTGGAGGGCAAACAGATAAGAAGCCAGGAGGACATATAACGTCCGAACAGAACGAGTGATGTTCCGACTTCAATGCTGTAACCGCGGATAGTAACTAAGTAGATGAAAGAAAATCGAAACATGTACTAAAACGAATTATTGGTAGGGGTACTACTGAGGGTGATTCAGTGTTGAAAGCAGCCTTCTAAGGGCCTATTCATGTGAGCCCGGTTAACCGGGCTGGCTCGGTTACCGAGATGAAATTGGTGTCTGTTCATATGGTGACTTTCAGCCCGCTTTTCATGAACAAAACAATCACTCTGCACGTGCGGTGAGAGAATTTGTACATTTCTTTTCAGTTCTCTGCAAATCTACAATGTGAAATTCCCAAATCTCAAGCTCTGAGGTCAACGTGAGCACACCATGGCCAAGAATTTTTTTTTTTTCGCCTGGTTTCAACACCATTCCTTCCACTTCAGTTCCTGGATACCGGTGGTTCGGGTACTTTATATAAGTTTGACTGACGAACTGGACTAATGAAGAAAAAGTTTGGAAAGTGCAAACTGGTAATCTTGAACGACGTTTTCGTTCGATTTGCATTGACGTCGCTGTTGTGGATCTAAAGGTCCCTAATGTTTTAACTGGCCAAGACAGTCTGAAAACAAGGCTTGAAACTAATCATAATTTATTTTAGAAGATAATCCAGTCCTCAAACCTTGACTTTTTGCTGAACAACCGTAGCACCATGCAGTTGTCACTTCAACCCGAAATAAAGTTTTGAACTTAAAGTGCCCCAACGTAAAAAAATTATTTTACTATTTGAAAGTCCATATTAAAAGATTAACTTTGGCGAAAGAATTTTTCGATTCCAACGAGAGGCGAATTTTCTAAATTTTATAAATCCTACTTTTATTTGGTATATCCTTTCCGTTGGTCAGGAATTCACGTGCTGGCTATGACGTAGATTCAGGAATCCTTGTTGGCGTGTGTCCCATGTTTTCATACTGATCAACGCCAAGGCCTATGTATCGCTCAGTGATCGTTTTTGGTATTTTTCAGTAAACAAAATAATATATCATGTCTATGTTTATGATCGAGGAAAGTGCCTCTGAATCCGGAAGTGAGCAAACAAGGGATTTTTAAAGAGAATTTGAGGCGACCAGTGGCGTTTTTCAACGAGTAAGTCAGCGCTAGCGCTAGCGCTGGCACTGAAACCCAAAACTACATGGAACCCTACGTAGAAGAAACATTAGCAGACGAAGAATGGCTACAAAATTACAGAAAAGAACAAGAGGATAAGGAAGGTCTCGCGAGGGAATTAAATCAACGCTTATGTCTGTTACGTTACGATCTTTTCATTTTGCTGTCCATACTATATTAAAAGTCATCGTCTTTGAAGTGACACAGTGACGACATTCTACTGGGCTCCCAGTTCTTTCTAATTCTTTTCGCCAAGCCAAATTCTACGGTCCTTTTTTTCCTTTCTTTTTCTTGAGCTATTGCGTTTTCCGAGTCGAAGAAGGTATTCCCATGTATACATTTTCCTTTTTCAGGATCAGCTGTGTTGTTACATCGAGTGGTAACGCATCTTTCGGCTATTTTTTCACATCAACTTTCAAATCCTCATGTTCTCTAATAATCTACGTCAAAAGTTGAGAGAAGACTTGAGCGACTGGTGTACCAAAATGGCGGGCAATTTGAATGCTGTTAGAAAAGGAGCAGTGGAGGCAGTGTAGCCCAGTGGTTAGGTCGCTTGCCTTGAGATCCGGAGATCCCGGGTTCAAGACCCCCTCTAACCACTCGTTGAATTTGATCCTGGTAGTCCCTGGTTCAACTTCCCAGGCACTTGTACATAGCCAACTGGTTTGCCTCCAGCCAGTTGGGATTCTTAACAGTTGTTGTTCTGTTCTGTCGTTTCGTTGTGTTTCATTGGCCCTGAAAAGCCCCTATGGGGAGTGGTCAATTAGTGATGGCCGATTACTTCATGTAAGCTAACCTTTTAAAATGGGTGCTTAGACTTAAATATTGCTGAACAATGCTGTTTTAAAAAGGTTGTTTTTGAGGCTTAAGTTCTGGCAGTTTCATTTTTTCCATTGATTTTATAGGGGCCCCTATAGGGGGGTCAGTAGGGGGGTCAGTTTACCGTATGTATTCATGTTTTGTCTAAACCCGCCTGTAACGCAACACCGCTTTTACTCAAAAGTCATCTCTCTAGTGACGCGAACTTGGGCTGCCTATGAAATAATTAAATTTCTGGTCTACAGATTCCTGTAAAAATTTATCTGGGCAAATGATTGTGAGCGACGCGAGAGCTTTTCAAAGTACGTTAAAAATGCAAATCGTAGCGAAAATTCGCCTCTTGTTCGAATCGAAAAATTATTTCGCAAAAGTTTATTTTTCGATATGGACTTTCAAACAGGAAAATAAACATTTTCACGTTATGGGCACTTTAATAGTAATTAATCTTTTTTTCCTAAGGGTAGCCTGCGTAGCTGGCGGGATTTTCGTGCGCGAGTGCTTCTGATTTGGTTGCGAAGCCGTGAAAGCGAGTGGCTCAGCCGTGAGAGGATTGGTGAAGAGTCGAGTTGAACTCGGGGATTCGCCGCTCGCGAATTCACTCGCGGGCTTCGCCCGCGAGGGAATTTGTCGGCTACGCCGCCGATCGCCCGCTCACGCATCCCGCCAGCTACGCAGGCTATCCTAAGGGCTGAAGTAAACCTGTAATAGCACATTCTAGTCTTTTCTAGGAAAGCATTTTTAGACAGTCAAAGGAAAAAATAAACAATTTTGTGATCAGGTCCTTAGCCTATGAATCACTGTTGAGCTTTATGGTAACAAACAAAAAATAATAATATTTATATGCCGCGAAACCTTCGGATTCCACGCTAGACGTACAAACCACCACATTAATTTGATTATGTGTGATATGGATATGTTTAATTTACGGGTTACACATATATTTTAGCATGCACCACATGCCTTGACTTATATTAAATTGAAATAGACACAGAGATAATAATTTTGAAATGTTCTAACTTTATTTGCTGTAAGAGGCAGGTCCAAAAGCCGATTTAACGTGTTTCGCTCACCATTTGTCGCATTTAAAGCAGTATAGTTTCCTTCTTTTTACACAATGTCCGATCTACATCACTAATTTTCAACGTATTTAATGGTCGAATACCATCTTTGATCTTGCAAACTTTTTTTTTGCAAACTTTTTTGTTTTCTAAAATAGGCCACGTTCGATATATCCATATTCTAACATGCTCCAAGTCTTTCTGGTCAAAATTGTAACTTTTTAAAGTTTCTTTTGTCTCTCAATTCCCGAAAGAGACTTGGACACAAAGAAAACAACACCAGAAAAAGACGTTTGTCCCGAAAGCTTCGGAGCCATGTCAGAATACTCGCCACATGTGCTTTTTTGGCACGAGAAATCTTTACAAACCCCTACCCCGGTTCGCAGTTTTTCTCCCGCGTCCGAAGCCACCCGATCTCCGCACGGAAACAAAATGTCGCAAAATTACTACCTGAAGCGTTTTGTGAGATTCCGCCATACCAAATAAAGAACTGATGAAGGACAGCCATAAGAAAGAAAAAGGAGATATTGGACTAGACCAGGAAGAACTAGGGCGTGGTGGGACTACTTTGTGAATGAAGTGGTATTACCTGAACATTTATTTCACATATGCACAATTCCACGTCCAACTCGTTCTTATCGCTTTCGAACCTATTAGTTTGGACAAATGAAGCCAATGGGAAAATTAAACGCTAGTTTGGGCGAAAATAATTTGCTTCGTTTTCTTCGAGATCAAAACTTATTAGTATGGTTCGGATCTGAGTTACAGCTCTTTCGGGGGTCTTTGAAGCAAGTCCCTCACGTATTAAACACAAAGGAGATTCTCTATTCCTGCGGTGATGATCGGGGCTCTTCAAGGAAAACTTGCCCCTGCATAGTGGATGAGGTCTGTTGGCCCCAGCTCTCTATGTTGAAGATTGCGTTTCAAAGTGATTCGTTAAAACTGCAGCTACCAACTAATTTCGTCAGAAGATCTATGTAGGGCTTCTTTCGTTTAACGTTGATTGTTGAGATGTCAAGCTAATAAAAATTACATATGTCTTGGAGGATCTGCACAGAAAACTTTGCGAGTTTAGAGCAAGCTGCGATTTCACAAATGTTATGCGTATCGTACATGATCGGATGCTGCAATAATATTTCTGCCATGACTTCGTTACTCAATTCTTGTATGTTCTGTTCATGAATTTTATCTAGCTCTTGGGCGTGTTCATCTTCTTCGTCCCCAGATTCAGCAGCTTGGACAACTTTCTTTGAAGCAAGGCGTGAGAAGAAACTTGCAACTTGCTGAGAAGTTAAATAACTCGAAGCATCAAATCTAGAAGAGCCATCTGCGTTTGTAACTTTTCTCATTGACTTGGAAACATTGGAGGGATCAGCTTTCTTTCCAGTCTGTTCGCCGATTTTGAATACTTCTGTAAGTTATTGCTTCTGGTTTTCATTCAGTCGGGTTCTTTGAGTACTGGAGGATTTCAAAGCCCAGCCCACTGACAACGATGAACGGGAATCCGGTACCTTAGCTGTACCAGTATCCTCTACAGGATTATCAACAGTGGCAACACCCTGTTCTAGTTTTGATGCAAAGGACATCATTGCCTTATCGGGAAGCGTACACTACTACGCTACTCACTATCTATCACAGAATAGATACTGAGTAGCGTAGCAATTCACAGAATTACGCGCTAGTAGATTTATACAACAACAAAAAAACGGATAAACATGCAATAAATTGTTTCACTTATCCTAAGAGTTCTCAATACAAACTACGCAAAGCAAACTGCGAATATGGAAAGAAATAGTTATATTTGTTTTTTTTAATTTTTATTTTTGTAATATTATATACCCCTACCGGTATACGTACCCGCCAAAAGGAAAGCATTGCGTGACGAGGTAATGATTGTGCTGCGGGCGCCGACACGCCTGAGAGCAATGGTCGCAGTCAAATGTAATATGTTGGTCTAGCAGGTTTATTACGTACAAAGCAAGCAACTATCTGCAAATCACTTAGCAGTTGTTGACTTAGGTAGATGCAGTGGTGATCATATGCCCCGAAAGATGATCACAGATTATGGTATTCGACCATTGCATACGTGTGCAGCGAACGTTGTGTACACAGAAGAAAACTTGCAATTGACCGCTTAAAATGCGACAAATGGTGAGAGAAACACGTTAAATCAGCCTTAGGACCTGCCTCTTACGGCAAATAAGGTTAGAACATTTCGAAATTATCAGCTCTGTGTCTCTTTCAACTTAAGATAGGTCCATACATCTGGCGCGTGCTTAAATATATGTGTAATGCCAGTTGACGACGGAAGGTGAAATATTTGCATTTTTTACGTACTTTGAGAAGCTCTTGCGTCGTTCACAATCATTTGCCCAAAGAAATTTTTACGCGAATCTGTAGACCATCCTTCTACAATTGGACCACCCGAAGCTTAATCCATTTGAAGGTTTCGCACATGGTGAAAATTAATTGTATTCACGAAGTGCTTTTAAGTGAAAGAAATACATGTCTTCGAAATTTAATTATTTTGCACCCAAAAAATGACGCAACATTCCCCCAAATCTACCCAATACACATTTACACATTGCACAAAGCTATTTGAGTGTTTTAAAGACGGAAAAATAATTTGTTTTTGCATACGAGGCTTTTGAACTTGTTTAATAAAATGGTGCGTCAAATGACGATTTTAACGGAATTTGGTAATTTGCATTTTTCTTGAAATAAAAGTATATGTTGCCGAAAAAATTATCCAGTAGTTTTTGTCATAACCTAGCCTATCTACCATAAAAATATGAGCTAAATCGAGTTTTCGACCCTTGCCAAGTTATGTTTGATAATTATGGGCAGGGACTCTTAAAAGAGTCCACGGTTCAGGAACAAAGACTATACTCTGTTCTATATTTAAAGGCCTTCAGACATCTGCTCATTTACATGACATATCAAATGAAGCAAGGAAGCAATATCACGCAGGAAGATGGCAGTCGACATTGCGTCATGCCCTTCTAATGAAGCAAATTCGAATTTCGCTTTTCCAAAGACAAAGTCAGTAATGCAGTCCCGTACGAAGGTAACGTCAAACTAAAGCTGATAACCGAGATCGAATGAACCAATCAGAGCACGAGAACTGCATTAACCAAGATTGAAAATTTAATATTAATAACTGTTGGTGTTGCTAGCACACTTGTAAATGTTTGTAATTGCACTTTTTTGGCGGACGTAGTATCTGCCTGCGGAGCTGTCGAATTAACAGAAAGTGAGTATAGACGCCGGGCCGGTATAGTAAAGAGGAAAGTTTAGAAATAATCAGAAAACTTACGTTTGTCGAGTGGAGTCCAACCATGCTAAGCAAAATGAGCAGTGCGTATATCATTTTAGTGAGATTGTAATGACCGGATGAAATATATAGTTAGAGTGTTTCCACAGAATAGAGCTTCTTCACCGGATTCACGCGACACATTTCTATAAACATCAGACCCAAGTCAATCTTCAAAAGAACGCAGTTGCACACTGCGTGAATATAGTTGTGTGAGTTCTTTTTCGCATAATCCCGAGTCACATGTTGGGTTGCCTGCCAATGAGATTCGATCTTTTGGGGGGTTTTTCCCACGAAGTACAAATATCCTGTTGGGTCATGAGAGGTATAGACTTTTGAAAACACGCATCGACGATCATTTAATATTAACCTAGGAAGCTAAGGATAACGTCAGCTTCACCCCTTTCATACTTTTGTCCCTGAGGCGGAAGAAGGTAAAAAAGAATTTTAAGTGTGTTCTCACAGAACAAGAAAAGTGTAGTAAACAGAACTAAAAACGCTCACTTGTTCCGGATCAATTCTTTGCTAAGTAAGAGGGCTGATGTAAGTTCTAAATATATAATGTACCGTGCACAATCGAGGCTGTAATTATTTTAATGTGTTTATTTTAAGTCAATCGGGTTGACAATTTATACGCTACATTCAGCCTGCTCCAGTTTTTTTGTATTCATGAACTTCTACACTCTAAACTTGAAAGCTTAAATCATCTATTTGAACATGAAAAAGGCAATGTTTATCTCTAGAAGTGACTTCTTCCCTCTACCCGAAACTTAAAAATCATGTTAACATTCAATTTCTAACAAGGACATAATAAGTAACTAGGGAGCTTAAGCACGCGCGTTTTTGAGACGCGGACGGCAACCGGAAGAGAACATTTCGCCTGCCAGGACAGTGGTGTCTCCTAGATTTTCATACTAATCATCTCTAATGGAGAAAAGATACTTAGCAAAATAAATGTGGTCCAGTGAAGACAAAGTTGAAAAGGAAAACAGGTCACTTCCGGTTGCCGTCCGCGTCTCAAAAACACGCGTGCTTAAGGTCGCTAATGGTAATTGCTACCTTACCGTTGTTCAAATCCTTTTTAGTTGGACAAGCGGAAGTGAGGAACCGCTATTAACTTGCTATTAATTAACTTCCCTTTAACTGGCAAATGCTAACTTGTGCCGTTTTTACTCTTTGAAATGAAAAAGAAAAGAGTTGGTTTAAATTCAGTTGGGGAAAACAACACCTAGGGAATGGATCTCATATCCACTTTCGCTTCCGAATCGACGGCAAGCTTGAACGATCAGTGGCACGCATGCCCGATTTCGATCAATAAACCGGATGAATGCATTTTAGCCGGAAAAAGCAGGTCTGATGAAGGGGATGGGAGGGGGAGGGGGATGGACTCAAAACCAAAAGTCAGTAGCCTACAAGTAACGAATCGATACGATAACTTAATTTACTGAGAGAGACAGAGACCCTATTATAGTTTTAAAGTTCTTTAATTAAAAGGGTAACTCTCGCCCAAAAGATACTTTTTTGGGGAAAACAATAGAGACGTGTCGCTGATGTTTTTTAAGTAAAAAAAATGGTGCCCAGAAGCTTTTTTACCAGTGAATTTTAGCCTTAGACCTTGTAGATCACCGCTTGTTCAGAATCTTGTCACAAACGATTCGATTTGCGTCACGTGATGCTATACGTCACAGTGTAACTTAGCGATTCGTCCGATTTCGAAGGAGCTAAAGGAGGCGCTGCCACTGGCGATCTAAAACAATCCTTTTTGGAAATTCATCCGTGGTGTTTCGAGCCTCCAGTACGATTTAGAGAAACGCCAGAAAGAGTGGAAAACCCAGAACGTGGTCGGCGACACACGGCGACACGGTGAGCTCGACAGCGAAGAATGATGAGTGTGGAGGCCTGTTCGTGCAGTGTTTCTGTTCTCAAGTGCTCTCTCTTACTGATTATTTAGTATCTCCTTTGAGAATTTTTGTACACCTGGAAGTTCATTAAATATGCTTTTGTTCGACAGATAGCTCTTGCAGTGTTCGTTATAATTTTATATGCCGTCTTTGCATGTCCAGCAACGGATAGAATGTTTTTTTAACTACATGTACTCCATGATCGACACTCCATACAAACCTCCTCAACATGCTTCTTCTATCTCGGAGCCCATTCTTAGTTGAAGATTCTTGTGAGTGTGTATGATGCCACCGGAAGTTGTCAAGAGATCCAAAACACTGTATACATTTTTCCGTGTCTGACTGAAAAATAAACATGCTAAACAGCGTCTGAAAGCCCCAACGCTCTTGAGAAGATCGAGAAATTCCTCGAAATTGGAAAAATGTTTAGACTACCGGACGAAGAGTACTTTAAACACCTTGTCAGACCGCCGGACATGTACATGTAGCCGCGTTGCTGTTCATTTAAAGTTGTAAATAAAGGATCCTCTTACGTGTCAATTTCGTTTCTTTCTTTGCAAATAGTTTTTCGAGGGGTAGTGGACAAATTATTTATCTATTCGGAACTAAGATCAGTTAGTATCTCTTATCACGAGCTTGGAGACTATTTGAGTTTTTTAGACAGAAACGAAATGCGATTTAGTATACGAATTTCTTTGCCTCTGCAGATCTAACCTTTTTAGCCGCTTTAGTTAGAGTTGAGAAGAAATGCACTTCAGCTGTCGTAATTGGAATTATTGGTGATGCTTGTGTCTTGGTGTTTTTGGTTAAAACATCATTGTGGTCTGACTCGAAAGGTGCCGTTGTGGCACCTGCAAGCAGATGTTTCAGTAGAGACAGGAGAATGGGCTCCTAGTAGAGAGGAGAAGAACCACTGTTGCCAAGAAAAAGAAGTGGCAAAATGCAAAACTTTACTTAGAGGCTGCTGAAGTGGAGTAACTTGATGATCCCACTAACTGTATGGTGGATTATCCCGGGTTCTGTGCCGCGGCAGTCAGTTTGAATGTTTAGGTGTTACAAACTGCTTTGTTGCATTATAAACAGCAATACAGCAGAGATGTCTATGGGGGTATTTACATGAAACCAGGACGAACTCAGACCGGCATGAGTTCGTATCGTCCTCCATACATTTCTTCTTTTGCGTTTACACGAGTCCGACTCGAAAATGAACTTCTCAGACCGGTGTGACTTCATCTCGGTTGTTGTACCGAGACGAGAAATGCTTGTACCGGTCTCATGTAAATAACAATAGATCTCAGACCGGATCCAGAAATTTCATACCTGTATGCTTTCGAGTCAGCGATATATTTATTAGACAAAAGATATTATTTCGTCCCGAAGCCAGGCACTACGCATTTCGTCCCAAGTTCATGTAAACAGCTGTAAAAATTTCATACCGGCACAAGTTTATACCGATCTGAGTTCGTCCCGGTCTCATGAAAATACCCCTATGAGGAACCTGACTTAAAAAAGAATAGACAATTTGCATGCAGACTGTTAGTAAAGTGGTGCTAGGGGACTTAAAGGAAAGAAAAAAAGGGTTCCATTGCCCTCATGTACTGTAAACTGTATTCAAGCTCATTTTCATGATCAGGAACCAGTTGTGTTTGAAGAAGTCTTGACATTCACTGGATTGCTTTATGCTGATGAGTAACCAGCACCATACATTGTATTCTTTGCATGATTATTATTGTTTTGTTGTTTATTGTTACAAGAGATCTTTAAGACTTGCTTTGTAGGTATGAAAGGTAAAATTAATGTAAGTGTTTTGAAGTCATATCAACAAAAGCTATCTTTTGGAATTCAGTTTGTTAATCTGAGTTTCATACTTCTTGTTCCACTTAAAGCTTTGTACACTTATTAGGCAGTTGCCTGATGATTGCTCTTCAAGAAGAGTGAGACATCTAGGTAGCAAATAAACATCCTTGAATTAATCCCTCTCCTCAAGCTATGCACTAATATATAAAATAGATGTAAATTAAACCATGTAGGGAATTTAATTATGCTTTAATTTATCTGATATTAAACAATGTTATTCTAGGATCTCAGCGAGCATAGAAGCTGACAAAAAAGACTATTATTTCCTCACTGCCTGGTCTCTGAAATGAGGCAGCAAAGGGTAATAGGAAATTGGCCTGTAAATTTTGTAAATTTCCGGCCCCGGTTTGCTGTAAATGTTGTCAAGGTTCTGCTTGGTCGTTTTGCAGCAGTATATCCCGCCTCATGCGTCGCCACGTTGCTTCCATCGCTAGTATCCGATAGTTAACGCTTCTTTTTACGCTGCTGTTGGGTTGGAACAATTTGCCTTGACGGAATGGCATTTTATTTTTCTTCAACAACATCTTTGAAGCATAGCCAGCGACAATCATTCCGTATGTGACCCGAACCTGGTTTTCATGAGTCAGAGTTTCTTCTTTAGCAAACAAACAAAACCCATTGTCGACGAATTTTTTCTTCAGTGGGGAATTTATGCATGGAGACCCCGTCTGCATTCGTCTTATCGCAGAACGTCACAAAAAAGCGCTTCCCAGGTTCTTTTTTTCTTTTCCCCGCCATTCCACACCGCCAGATTTGCATTTCTTATTACTATTATCTTTCTCCATTTCTTCAAATTCCTTTTAAATGTTGTTTTGGAGGGTGGTTATAGTTACGGTTGGGTAATGCATGTGTAGACAACTTAATGGGAGATAATTTTTTAATTTTTTTAAAACGAAACTAGTTAGCAGCACACAGCAACTGATCTTGTTAACTTTGTGTATTATCCGACCGGTTTCGTTTGATCAAACAGACTTTATAAGTGATTCTAACAAGATGTCTTAAGGGATATAGTTTTATGGATTAAGTGATAATACAAAAGCACGTTCCAGTGAGGGTGTGAGCAGCAAGACACCAACAAGAAATACGCTCAGGATGTAACGTAAATCCTGCGTAGAAAAGGTGAAAAGTTTAATTTTGGGGCTCACGATTTAACGTTAAATCGTGAGCCCCAAAATTAAACTTTACACGCAGTGCACGCGGTGATGTCGTGGAGGATCTTCGAGCAACAACCGAAGAGCCAGCAGAATCCCAAATGTGGCTTACATACTAGCTTACGTCAAAATGTTCATCTGTGTACAAAGCTGAGAGAATGGGAGGCTGCTGCCCTTTCTAATCAACCCCCCAAGCTCTACTAGAAAACGAGTATAAAGGAAAACTATTGCCCCTGAAAGTGTGTCCGATGTCCAGATCAGGGCTTTGAGGCGTTGGAAAGTCCAATGCTTTTCTTACATATATTCGTCTGCCTTCCCTCTCTAGTAATTTCACGTGTTCTTGCATATTCGTCCACCTTCTTCTCTCGGTATGTAGCTACGATCAACATTATTCTTTTGGATGGAGACCGTTATGCATGGTAAGTAATTTTCTGGTCTTTCTATCTAGATCTTGTAACTCTGACTTTTTCCAGTCCAGGAATGCAGCAAAATATCTCAGGAGAGGAATAGCCCACTAGTTGATAGCTTTAACAAGGTTACCCCCATTAAGTTTCGTTTTTAAAATCTTCCGTACCCTCCTTTTAAATTCTTTGGTTACTAGTAGTTTCTTTCATCTCCTCATGCTTAATCCTGTCAGCTCCTAATATGCCCAAATACTTGTAACTATCACCGTCTTTCAGTCCTTGTATGGTTTTGTAGTCCGGTAATTTTATACCTTCTGATTTAACAACTTTTCCTCTGTTCATTACTAATACAGCACACTTTTCTATTCCAAATTCCATCCCTATATCTTCACTAAACACCCGCACCGTTTGGATTGGGGAGTCCACCCCTTTTCATTCATGGCGTAAAGCTTTAGATCGTCCATAAACAGGAGATGGTTGATTCTCTCTCCATCATCAGAGAATTTGTATGCTGGATCGGCTTTTCTTAAGAGATTCGCAGTGCCTCACTGTGTCAATAGTTTTACCTTAGATACGTTGCATTGCTGCGGAAACGAAACAAACTAACACAAAACCCAGTTAACTTTAGCAGCAAATCCTAACAGGTGCTTGCAACGAATCTGATGAAAGCTAGAATGTATCAAACTCAAGAGGACAAATGTGTAGAAAGGTGGATGAAAGCATAAATCATATTGTGAGTGAATGCCCTAAACTAGCACAAAAGGAATATAAAAAGAGACATGACTGGGTGGGTAAGAAGATCCTAACAAATAAAAAAATTTGCCCGCATTAGCCTCCATTTCATGCTAGATCCAGTCCAGCCGTGAGAATTTGAAAATGGTCTATTCAGTTAGTAATTGGGAATAGCACAATCTGCACTGCAGAGGGTACCCCAGGGGTAGGTGCATGTTGTTAAGAGACTGGAAGTTTGGCGCTTTCATGTATCGTTCCCACTTGCAGCAGGATTATTTTTTTACTCGTTTAACCAATGATATTCTTGTTTTGTGGCGTTTCTGCTGCCGTCGTCGTTGGTTAAGCTCACTTTTACTTAATTTTTAGAGAGTTTAAGAAACGGCCACGGCTACGGCAACGACAACTCCAATAAGTAGTAATATTATTGGATAAAGGAAGAAAAATGATGTGCCCCACGTGTAGCACGCATTTTCATGGTGCTTTTGTTTCCCGTACTCGTGAAAATAACAACTTGAAATAACTAAATTTAAGATGACAACGCAGGCATACAACGGTTTATCTTCATTCTCTCTCGTTTCTTCAAATGTTTCCTACCAATTCAGTTACAGGATGCTTCACCCATATTGTACTATTTAAACAAGAGGAAATAATGAGATGACAATTAAAGTTGTATTTTGAAGTGACGTTTTCGTCGCCCGTAGCTGTCGCGCTTGAAATCTTATACTCCCTCTTTTTGCTTTTGTAGGGTGAGGAACTTCTCAGGACAGAGGATATTTTGTCAATGATTGAAGAGCAAGGAGATTCCATTGCACTTGTCATGTTTAGTGGTTAGTATAAAACAAATGACAAATGCATTTTCGACAGGAGGTTTTCATGTGACGTCATCACCGTCATGCTGGTGAACGAAAAAAAAAAGATCTCTCATTACCTTCTTTTGTTCGTCCACCAGAAGTCGTAGTATCTTTTGTTATTGGTGTCCTTATGGGTTGGTTGAAAACGTCCTACACTCTTTCTAACCAATTTACGAATTTACTCATCAACTGTTTATCGTTATTAATAATCTCGAAGATATAAAATTAGTTTGTGTCAGCTAATATCTTGGCTGACCATTCGTTTCACGAATGACCCGATACGCTCGAAATTTCTTCCCGAGTTAAAGTTGTATTTGCAATTTTCTTTGTTTTTTCAAACTATTTATTGTTTCCCTCAATAATAGAGAAAATCACCAATTTATGTGGGCAAAAATCTCGAGCTTACATGTACTGTGACACTCTGTATCGTAATTCTGAAAGAAAATGGCCAGTTTCCCTCAATTATAACAGACTTGTGCAACGTAGGGCAATTAATCCTCCTCTCTGGGAGCGGTGTCCCTTTACTCCTAAGCCAACAGTGCAGGTTTGGTGACAGGCGCTTTCCTGTCTTTATAATGTGATCCACCCTAGACGACCCTGCCAGGGCTGTCAATGGCGACGGCTGAAGAAATAAGTTACGCCACGAAACTCAGTAGTGGTGACAGCCCCGCTTGCACCCGACTTTCATCGTCCCATCCCGGATCACTGCCTCTGGCACTTCGAGGACCCTTGGTGCTGGTTTATTTTAACATTATGGCTGCGGAGCGAGCAGCAACATACACTGTGCCATTCTCCAGTTTACTACCAGAATGCATTGCATTTGAAACACTCTGGTGAGTCCTTAAGCACGAGGTCCCCTTAAATATTCGATGAAATAACACATCGTGATGTAAGACTGAAATTCCAATCTAGATTAAGCCCTCGCATATAAGTCTTATTGCGCAAACTTCTGCCATTAAATGTTTCAGTGTTCAGAAACATAATAGTCAACCTCCATTCTTTCTTACACCCGTTTTCACAATTCTACCAATTGCAAATAATCGCCAAATTGAATTTAAGCTTCCATCCATCAAACTTCGGAACATCGCAGGGAAGAATGACATCGTCTCCATTGTATTCGATTTTATAGCTTTAGTTCACAGCTCGACTACCACATCGCAGCGATCTGATTGGGTGAATTTCAAATTTGGCTGGATATTGTTCCGAGGCTCGCCGTTCCGGTCGGTTGAAGGTGGGCCTTTTAATTAAGTGTTGGTAAGAACGATTCGGAAGACAATAATTAACCGACCACAAGGATTTCCTAATTAATGATTTATTCTGAAAATGAAGATTAAAACAAAGATTTTACATCGACATTCCTAGCATATTTGAGGCGTAGCACAGACAATCTTAGAGCGACCTTGAAATTACAAAATGACACGAAATTACAAAGAAAAAAGGCTAATAAATGATAACATAATAATAAACTTAAGATGTACCTGAAAGGTAGATCCTCGTGAGGTTATTCCAAAGTTGACAATCTTATTACTATAAATGTGACCGAACTGACCGTAACTTTCCTTCCGCTGACCGCGTGTGTCGGGATACAAAGAACACAAAAGATATAAAAAACGTGAAACGTGATCTAACACCTAGACTATGACCGAAGTGTTAATCAAGAATGTCAATCATCATTTCACAATCAGTGAAATCAAACTAAATTAAATATACATGTAGCACGATAAAGCTTAAGTCATTCACAACAAATCCTCCGGGGGCGCCAACTGAGGCGAAAAGAAGGCTCATTCTGACCAGCACTTTGCGGACCACGCCAGCGGACCACGCCATCTGCTCCTGGGTAGACCTCCTTAACTAATCCAAGACCCCATTTTCCCCGTGGAGCATTGTAGTCGACGAGAAGAACGATGTCACCAACTCTAATCTGACGTCCCTTGGTGTGCCACTTCGACCTGCGTACTTGGGTAGGAACATACTCTCGGATAAAACGTCTCCAAAAATGCTGCGCAATGTTCTGAACGAAGTCGAATCGTTTCCGGGGATTGCAGGACGTATTGAATGACCCTTGAGGAACAGAAGGTGATGTACGACCAAGAAGGAGATGGTTCGGAGAGATAGGCTGTGGATCGTTTGGATCTACTGATGAATATCCCAGGGGACGGCTGTTTACGAGGGATTTCACCTCGGCAAACACGGTGGACATTTCATTCCAAGAAAGCACCTGGTTTCCTACAGCAACTCGCAATGCTAGCTTGGTTTGTTTAATAAGGCTTTCGTAGATTTCTCCTTGATGGGGACTGAGAGGAGTGGTAAATATCCACCGCATCTTGTGCAGCACAGCGAAATCGTGAATTCTCTCTCTCCCTTCTGCTATTAGCTTCCTCAATTCTTTCTCAGCTCCTACGAAGGATTTTCCATTGTCGGATGTGAAGGTATTGGGCCATCCATGATGAGACACAAAACGTCGAAGGGCTTGGAGAAAGATTCTGGGGAAAGGCTCTCAACCACTTCCAGTTGAATAGCTCTCATAGTTGCACAAGTAAAGAGAGCACCCATGCTTTAGTGGACTTGTTTCGGCCATACTTCAAATTAAACGGGCCAAAAAGATCAATTCCCGTAACACCGAATGGTGGGGAGAGCGGCTTCATTTTTTCTGGTGGTAAATCCGCCATCAGTGTCGTGTGCGGTGATTGACGCAGCTTCCGGCAGGTGGCGCAATCTCTAACAAGTTTCCTTGCTAAGTCTCTCCCACGAACAATCCAATATCTCTGACGACTTTCTGTGAGGGTCCTCTCGCAGCCCGCGTGAAACACCTTCTCATGGATATACTACATAATTAGGGTGGAGATCTGATGGTCTGCTGGCAAAAGGATAGGATGGACTTGATCATAGGGGAATTGAGATCTCTTTAAACGACCACAAACTCTGATAACATCATCATGAGCAAAGGGGGTTAAATCTTGGCACTGACTTCTCCAATTGGTCAATTCTCTCTGGGCTTCCTTGACCCAGTACATTTCAGCGGCTTCTATTTCAGGAACTTAGTGGGCCATTTCTGCACTAAGCAGGGTCCTTGGACTTGACTTTCACGTTGTGAACAAAACGCAGGAGGTAGGCTGTAACTCTTACAAGTTTTCTTTAGCTAGAGAAACGTGTCGCATCCATCACGGGTGGAACTCGATCGAGTACACCAAGAAATCGGCTCCTTTTTCTTTCTGGGTCTTCCTTGATGGAGGGAATTGGGTTAGAGGGCCAGAATTCAGCAGGCATTTTGAGAAAGTCAGGGCCTGTCTTCCAGCGCCCATTGATGGTTGCCACAGAGATCCTCTGCTTAAGTCGTGTGCTGGGTTTAGGTCTGTGGGTACAAACTTCCAGGAACTTGAGTCCCAGGTAGACTAAATTTCCGTCACTCGGACCCCAACAAAGGCCTTTAGTGTGGCTGACTCTGAGTGTAACCAGTGCAAGACATTCTTGGAGTCTGACCATAGAATAACTGAAGAAGGCTTCATCTTGAAATCTTCTTGGATAGTTTTCCCTAGATTTGAAGCTATAAGGGCAGCCATGAGTTCAAGTCGGGGAATAATAGGTTGTCGAAGAGGCGCAACTCTCGCCTTTGCTGATGCTAAGCGTACTTCCGGGCCATCGGGTGTTGGCCATAAAAGGTAGGCTACCGCTCCATAGGCACATCCACTTGCGTTTGCGAACAAATGTAATTGAGACGCTCCCGTGACATTCTTGGGCTGTAAGCATCTTGGGAATTCTGTAAACTTTGAAGTCTCAAGTTCTGTGAACAGAGTACGCCAATAGGTAACCATTTGCTCGGGCAGGGGATCATCCCAGTCATATTGTTAGGGCGTATGCTAGACCAACAGGGTCATAGAGCTTCAATATATTTGACAAAATATTTCTCTTGGTAAAGCTCCCGATATCCATCTTCTTTACAGTAAAACTGAGAACATCTCTTTGTGGGTCCCAGGCGACGCCTGGGGTCTTCACTCCCTTCTCGCCATCGAGATTGACAGGACTTGTCCTGTTAGGCTTTGCAGTGGGTTCTCCCTTGTCAGGATTTGCTTCAGCGTCTTGACCGAGCTGGCTAACAACTTCTTCCTCAGAAGTAAGCCATTCTTTGATTTTAAAACTTCCAGTAGCGAGGACTCTGTCTAGCTCTTTGATGCTGCGAACCGCTTTCCCGGAACTTGGGCAAGAATGGATTAAATCGTCCATGTACCTATCTCTTCTCAAAATTTGTGCTGCATGTGGGTTGCCTTGTTCACTTTCAGTAGTCATCTTTAATATTACAAAACTGGCCATGTCTGGAGAAGGTTTATCGCCAAAAGTAACTCTTTGAAGGGCGTACGTTGTGGGCTCCCTAGACTGATCCAGATTTCTCCAAAGGAACCGGTGGACATTCGTATCTTCCTCTGCCAGGTTGATTTGAAGATACATCTTTGATATTTCGCCAATGAAGGCGACTGGCTCTTCACGGAATCGAAGCAAGACTCCGAGGAGGTTACCAATCAAACAAGGTTCTTTGTACAGGAAAGAGTTCAACGAAACCCCTTGAAACTGACATGCTGGGTCAAAGACAACTCTGAGCGGAGTACTTATCTTTTCAGGGCGGTACACGCCGTGATGAGGGAGATACTAAACAGATTTGACATCGGCTCGTAGTTCTTCTTCACTTAGTGGGCGGGCCCAGCCGTTTCTCTCGTAATCCATTATCGCTTCATCGTTCATCTTCGCTTTTGCCTGGTCCTTCAAAAGATTCCTTTCTAATGAAAAAAGTCTCTTCTCTGCCAAAGGGAAGTTGTTGGGAAGAAGAAACCTATCTTTCTTCCACGGAAGGGCAATCCTATAGCGGTCACCTTCGCGTTTGCAGGAGTTCTCCGTTAATGTTAAGGCTTCTTTGTCTTCGCGTGATATTGGAACCTTTGGACAGGAGAATTTCTTTGCTTGAATTCCTACAATTTCAAACTCGTAGAACTTTTCGAGGTTGATAGCTTCCACAAAGCTGATCGCATACACACGGTCCTCCCTCTTCCACTTGTCAGACCCAATGACTAACCATCTCAACCTAGTTTTCTTTGCGACTGGCTCAAACGGGAGACCATGGCGTACCTCTTCCTCAGCTTGTAAGTGACTGTATTGAACACCAAGGATCAAGTCTACTGGGCTGGCTTTGTGGGAAAATGCGGGGTCCCTGAGATGCGAAAATGAGCTTAACCATTTTCGATCTAAGGCAGGAACGTCAAAGATGGTTTTCTCTATTTCGTGGGCTTCAACGAGAAATTCCTCACTTTGCTATAACGCTGAAATCCAGAAGCTGACCCTTTTACTCTCTGGCTGCTCAATCTTCTCGCCACCGACCACTGCCAGGTCTATCCTCTCTCATTTCCCTTGTAAACCGTAAGTCTTTTCGAACCACTGTTGTGGTCGCTCCGCTGTCAATAAGGATGCTTCCTTCCCGGACTCGACCATTCGCTGCGCTGAAGCGTGCTCGTACTATGGGTAGTAGGCCGTTTCGGTCTAACACCGATGCTATTCCACTTGCTGAAGGTGGGTCAATGTGCAGTAGAGAATGGTGAAGGCGATTGCATCCATTGTGTTCGCATTTTTTCTTCACTTTGCACTCTCTTGTCATGTGGCCTTTGTAAAGGCAAGGGAAGCACAATGTTGGCTTTGTGACAAATTCGAACCTCTCTTTCACGGTTGAATCCAAAAACGTTAGACACTGTGGCACTCCATGCGTGCATTGGCAAATGTGACACTTAAGCTGTCTGGTACGTTGAGCGGAATGTACGCCTCTTCCCCCTCGGGCATCATTTCTCTGACTTTTTGTTTCTCTTTGGATATTCGTGTTTATGGTTTCTTTTTCCTGTTAACTACTCATTAGGTGTTTGCTAAGACATCGATGAAACAATTGAGAACGAAGTCGAAACTCTTAATAGGTAAGCGTAGTCCATTGAGTTGTCGTGCGGGAGGACCTGGGTTCATCTCCGGCCATACCAACATTCAAGGCCTTTAAACAAGTGGGGGGAGATAGTGCTTCCTTCGTAATCACATCTTCAAATGCTTGGATGTTTAACTCTTATCGTTCAAGTACTGTGAACTGTAGGCAGGCCCCGTGTTACAACCTTAGTTTCTTAAATTCTGTTGAATGTTAAAGAATCGACACACTATTGGCATAGAACAGGGCACGGAGATAGCGGTGTTGAATTGTCTGTTGTCCCAGTCACTAAACTGAATGTGCCCGGTTTGGCAATGATGTACCAAAAAGGCTTACAGTGTTTGACGCCAAGAGAGAAAATGCCTTTCACTCATATTTGTCCTGGAACTTTCTTAGAACTCTAAATTGGCTTTTTTTGAAAAGGTTTAGAGTTTAAAAAAAGGGCCAGGGGAAATTTGAGTGTTTTAGTTTTCGAAATGCCGCTCGTCAAGAATCTAAAGCCTAATTGAAAAATCCAGACGGACCAAAGCGGCAAACCTTTTTATTTGATTTTTTCTTCTACGTTACACGTTTTTTAGTCAGCCATTGTTGTTAGCAAACTTTTTAA
This sequence comes from Montipora capricornis, assembly GCF_036669925.1. Classification (NCBI taxonomy): domain Eukaryota; kingdom Metazoa; phylum Cnidaria; class Anthozoa; order Scleractinia; family Acroporidae; genus Montipora; species Montipora capricornis. The sequence goes on along the minus strand of NC_090890.1, from coordinate 27,002,537 downwards.
TCTTAAAATGTTCTTAAGAAGTATTTTATCCCATTTCTGTAGTTATTTGCTTTTCCAAATCACTTCTTCGTAAACATTATTTCCCTCGGTTTGAAGGTATTCTGTGGTAAAAGGGGATTTGTTTTGTGTGCTTCCGTGATTTGTGTTATTGGCGCTGAAGAGAACCATGCTTATATTTATTTCACTTTTTAATTTTCATTCTTTTTCTTGAATCTTCTAAACGTTTCTCTTTCAGCGTATCTAGAGCTTCTCCTTTTGTACCATTTCGGTGATCCAGATGACGAGGATGAAATACCCACAAAAAGACAGCAACTCCAGAACGTGAAATCATCAAGAAATAACATTCATGTATCCATAGTAACGCCAATCAACCCATCGGAGCGCAGCTGTCAGCTTTCGGTCAAGTTTTCGGTGCCAATCAAATCTGTTCACGATGACCTTGAGAAACGAGGTTTAGTGGTGAGTCGTTTTTTGTCCAGGCACGGTAAAGGTAAAGGTACAACTTATTTAACGTCGGTAATTCCTTTACCCTCTAGAGCGAGGGTATTCTCCAAGGAAGCCGATGGTGTGCTTATTTATTTCGAGGAGAAACCGTCAAATGTATATTTAACAATTATCCTGCGAAATCGCGCGGAATGTCGCCTGATGTCCAAATATGGTCATAGCGCGCTCAATATTCGTCGTGCGTACTCAACGTATATCCTGCGATATACGTAATTTTGTGTGTCGCGGAGAAAAATGGTAGTTTATCCAGCTTTGTTTTCCACTAAACGTTGAAAATTGTGCTTTGTCATCAATTTGTTGAATAATAAAACAATTATCCTGCTCATTCTTGCGGAATATAGCGTGGTTTTAGCCAACTCGGCCTACGGCCTCGTCGCCTAAGTATCAGGCGATATTCCGCGCGATTTCGCAGGATAATTGTTAAATATATGTCAGCAGTAAAAAAAGTTCGGTCCGCAAAAAACGTCTTGTGGTCTTTTATCAGATTAGTTTGAGAATTCGTTCATAATTCTTTTCCTCTTAAATTTCTTTCAGGTTGACACACGTGAACCCGACGTGATGAAAATTGCTCCTGCACCGCTGTATAACAGTTTCATGGACGTTTACCGGTTTGTTACCATATTAGGAGAGGTCATCGATGCTTTGGAATGTGGGGAGTCAGAGAAGTAGAGAATTCTCTAAATTATCATCTATCGAGGACTCAGACCTAAAATGACTTTGGAAAAGACACTGGAACTTTTTAGGTTGGTTATAAAATCTGTCACAGGGTCATCTCGATCGTGTTGCTGCACCAAATATTTTGTCACAACGGGTTTTTGTACGGGTTTAATATTTATTGCGTAACGCACTCGCCAAATTACTGTATTCTACGGGGTGGGCCGCAGCAGTACAATTGCTCTCAATAAAGTTACTATGGCAGCTACGGAAAGGGATTGCAGACTCACTAATTCACACTAACACAAATTTCACGCTTGCAGATCGAAGATAGAAAACAAATATTTTTTTCGGTCAATCGGGAGATCACGAAACCGGCCTATGAAAGACAATAATTGAGTAAATTCAGCAGATTCTCCCCTACTGTCTTTGTTCTCTTTAATTTATAAGTGTCAAGTGTAGAGCGGTTTTCAAATGAGTGTCGTAAAACCAAAACCAAAGTAATTACTTTGGCCAATCAAAAAGGACGGAGACAGTCCAGTAAACCAATCAAAACTCGAAGTAATTACACGTAGCCGACACAAAGCGCAGGAAAATGTGCACGCACAAGCCACGACTGGTTTTGGTTTCACTTCTGATTGGTTGAAAGCTTGGCGCGAGAACTTTGAACCAATCACTGAGTGAAGTAATGCAAAACCAAAGCAATTCGCTAATTACTTTCGACACTCAATTGAAAACCCCTCTATCTAGCGCTGGGCTACTAATTGGGGATACTGTACAGAAGTCAAATTAAATCAAATTCGTTTGAATTCTCGTCTACTCGTAGTGAAACCCAGCAGTTCGACCACCAATATCGTTGGATAGTTTCAATCACGTACTCGTCACGTGCTGATTACGTGTCCACAGTAGTAAAGGCTCCGTTTTGTCGTGCGTCAATTGAACTGTGGTATCTGCTGGTAGTCGCTGACGGGGATGTAGTTTTTGGTTTTTCATTGAACTCGTGGACGTCGCTATTCGGCATTATTCGAGGCCAGTCTGCTACGCGATTGGATGAAAGGCTATTCATCGTCCACCTTTGTGTCTTGCGTTTGAATTCTGCGCGCACATCTGTGCTTCTTAGAACGTGAAGTACAAAGATGAAAAATCCCTGAGAGAAAGAATTATCAGAAAGTACTTCCAAGGGATGCCTTATTGAAGATTGTGCTTTGAGTTTCAAATTTATGTTCAACAAGAGGGTCTTGTAGAATCAGAGAATAGAACCACTTTTGACAATTTGAGTCTAGGCCTAAAGAAGTCGGTGGAGTCAAGTGTAAAGTAGACGAAAGACCTAAGGATAATGAACGAAGCTAATTCTTGGTTTGCACCCACTTGACACGGCAGCCATGTTGGTTGGTAACACAATACAATTTCTTTTCGCAAAATTTGCATAGTAATAAAGTTTAGTTCCCAGCGGAGAGACAGGTTATTGTTCTTACCAACCAACATGGCCGCCGTGACGTCAGATACAAAAAGAATTGAAGAAAATTAAGTTCTTTCTAACATTATATAAGCAGAAATATCAGCATGCCCTAAATGTTCAACCTTTTATCTCGAGGCCGCACAGTCGACAGAAACTCTTTGAAACAGTCTTTCGTTTTTAAGGACGGTGCCTACTAATTCAAAGGTATCGTTGCCCCGATTTATGATTATGCAAAATGTAGATCTTAACAAGTGCAGGAGCCCATCCTGGAGCGTGCAACTTCCATACAGTGTCTGTGAAACAGCGTTTTCACAAGTAGGTTTATTTTTAGACTAGCCCTTCCCGCTAATTAGGTCAAAAAACAAAGTCAGTTACGGTTCGGTGACCCTATGACGTCAGCTTAATTTCTTGTAATTGGTCATTGGGCTCCTGTGGGAGTCTCATTAGCGGGAAACTCAATCTAAAAATAACCTTACTTGTGAAAACGCCGTTGCACAAGTATAGTTAAGTTGCACGCTCCGGGTGATGGGCTCCTGACAAGTGCTATTGAAATCCAAAAAGAAAATTGGGGGTAACCACGCATTTTTCAAAGATAATTGATGAATGATATTTGTAAAAAGCTTTAAAATACAAAACAATGTATGTCGTTCTTTCTCAAATTGAAGCTTAATTATCTCTCAAAAATGCATTGTTACTCCATAATTATTCTCTTTTTGGATACCAATGGTACTTACTAAGATCTACTTTCTACGGATACTTTTAAACCGCGCAAAAATATCACTGTATTTGTAAGCATCACCGATAGGAAAACGCGAGTATCTCGAGATGCGCAGAACTTATGCGCAATAACAATAGTAGGCACCGTCCTTAATCGATGGTTCGTTTACTTCTGCTTCAGCCGTAAAATTTCAGGTACATAGATAAAACCTCTGTGTGCAAGCAATTCCTTCATGTATCTTGTGTTAAATCTGGGTACAAGATACTACGACAACTACAGCTTCAAGATTTCTGCATATTCAACTGAAAGTACACTAACAACTCGGTTACAGCTGCAGTCACCACAAGTGAATCATATATATTTGTACCTTCAAGAAGAATAACAACATTAACAACAACAAGGCACCTGTAAGGAGTTGAGAATGGTGAAGATGTACTGAAACGCAAGACTTGCGTTTGTCACGCTCAGAACTCCAAAAACCCAGGTCAATCCAAGGAGAGGAAAAAGAACAACACAGGTCTTGACACTTTGTCCCAGTCTTTCTACGTCGGACTTCTTGTTGCTTTGCATCTTAAGGATTTCACGGATTACAAGGCTAAGGAGCACCATGTTTATCTAAAGAACATTATTACAGATATTTGATGAAATTGTAAAAGCAAACGAAGCTCGAGGTCTTAGACAGGGTCATTCCTTTTCTCGTATCTCACCCCCTCCGCTACTCCCTTAGAATGGCGGGTTTAGTTTGTATCGAGGGGTTCGGAATTTTTCGGTTCAAAAAAGCGGACAAAATTTGAACCGTGCGGGTACCGACAAGTCTGTTGACAAAACATAAGGGATAAGGATTTCTGGCATTCCTAAAGGTGGGACGACGGTAAAAATCAAAGTGCTTTCTTTGACACGTTTACCTATTTACAGCTGAAAACATAACGTAACATGTAAAGATACCCTAGAGAGAATGTTATGAATTCAATTTTACAAGAACCTCACCGAGGAATAAAATCAGCATAAAATTAATTTGAACGTTAATTTCAGTTAGGGAAGATCTTAACACTCAGGGAAAAACCTCTCAGAGAATAGTGGAGAACTGATAATCTTAGCTGAGGTAGCTTTCTTGTTCAAGTTAATTGTACGAGGACGAAATGGACATCTTACCACACAAATGACAAGAACAGTTGCCACGAAGGTCCAAATAATCTGATTTTTGAAGGAAACCCAGCAGCTAAACGTAAACATAAAAGAACAGTAAAACAAGTTACTTTGTGCTCCAAAACAGCATCGTTTAATGTGGAAGAGGGGCGGATGAAACGAGCGACATTTATAGAGACATTTTGATGAGACCTTGCACTGACTGCTTCTGTGGTTAAGGATCATCAATTTTTCACAGATTACTTCGAGCTGGAGAGAATAAAACAAAAATTCTTGTCTCAGTCGACTGCACTCTCCAAGTTCGAGGGATTTGCTTTGCCGTTCATCGACGTCATTTATCTTGGCTGAAGCAGATTTCAAACATACGAGGAGTTCGATCTCGCCATTTATTCCAAGGACCGGATTATGTCCCGTCCGGCAGGTTCGAACCCCCCGG
>NC_090890.1:26990120-26992620 GCF_036669925.1 Montipora capricornis | reverse complement strand
AGCACAAAACCAAAAAATAGGCATATAAATGTTCATAAACTACCCTTTCAAACACCTTCGCCACTATTGGAATCACCGATATTGGGCGGTAATTGTTAACATCACCTCGGTCACCCTGTTTATAAAGAGGGGTAACCCTTAATATTTCCAGTCATCTGGAAACGTCCCTTGGCTAATGGATTAATTGAAAACATATCGGCATACAAATAAGGTCAGCACTTTCCATGACAAACCTAGCAGATATTTTGTCAAGGCCCGTTACCTTTGACTTGTCTAGTTTATTTAAAATTGAAAATACTTTATTTGGATTGGTGGGTTGGAACTTAAACCCTTTATCTGTAACGGTAAGATATCTTTGATAGTAGCCTGCAAGCAGGCTCTTCCGTTGAAAATGGCGCGCGGTCGAAATATAAGGGCTTGGTAACTAGTCGAGACTTCCCCTCTTGACTAGTTACCAAGCCCTTATATTTCGACCGCGCGCCATTTTCAACGGAAGAGCCTGCTTGCAGGCTACTTTGATAGCTACCATTATCACAATTTATCTCACTGGCAAGTTTTGGACCAATGTTAGCAAAGTGGTCATTGAATTCATTTGATAGCTCCAACGGATTAGTTATCGTTAATCCGTTCACTTTTAGTGACGCCACTAAAGTTTTTCCAGATTTTCGAGAAGTTAGCTCGTTTATGGTCTGCCAGGTCTTTCGGGAGTCGCTGGTGTGCTTATTAAAACTGTTTTGGAGAAAAGTTTTACCGCCTTATCCCACAACCGCGCGCGGTCTTATTTTCGAATTCAACATGGCAGAGGCAAGGTTAGATCTCGCCGGTTCTACTTGAATATTCATTCAGTAACTAGGAAAGGTGGGAGACACGGAATGATCTGTTGAGTTTTGGCGATGGAAATACGACAGATAGTTTAGAAACAGTCCCTAGGGCCGCCCATGGTTGTGGTATACGGCGTTAAAATTTTTCTTCCCAGGCCTCCAAATTACGTCACCAGATCACCTGGAAACAAGAAACAACACGCAAATCACATACTTTTCCAAGTCACGATATAAATAGGCTGCCAGTGGACCACATCAGTCGTTACGTTTCCGTATCTTATCAAGTCGCTTATAAAAGGTTTTCAGAACATTACTGATAGTTTGACGCAGAAATCAATGGTGTAATGCTGGTCAACGTAATTACCTAGTAGTATTTCATCCGTATGCAGTGTACCTACTGATGTATTCTTTCCGACCAACAAATGTAATATTGCGTTATTGTAAGGGGGCGGCACTAGACTAGGTTAGCTGAGAGGGGTACTCATGCAGCAATCGACTTTTCTGTTGAAAGTACACTTTGTAAACTCTATCTTCATTCTCTTAAGGGGGCACACATCACTAACATTGTAAGTTTTAGTTGTTCACGAGAGACCATTTATTTTTGTCCAGCAACATGGTGCGTCGTATGGCAATGATAACCATTTTTCACTTGTTTTATTTTGTTGTTATCTATGAGGTGTTGCACAAATTGCACACAAACTTTTACACACTCTTAACTTGTGCCCGGACTAGTGTATAGGACGAACGGGACCTGTGTACATTATTTTGTTCTCACCACATTTGGACATCATTCGTCACGAGTTTTATCATACGAGTTTACAGGGCCCGTGCGTAACCATAGGCCAAAAAAAAAACGAAACCAGTAGCACATGACCAGTGGCGTGTGTTTAGACCTTTCCAACCACATGTCTTACATACAAAAATATTTAATTTAGGAATCGTGTGAGCTGAAACTTGTCTAAAGATAACTTTAGCCTGTGAAAATGCCGTGAGGGAATAGCACTCTCGATCATTATGTACTGATGGAACGTAATTTGAACTTGAATTGAGCGCCAATAATATTTTAAATTTCCTGTATAGTCTAATTGGCCGGTTGTAATTTTCCTCGATATTTCGTTTTAATTAATCATATTTGTCATCTACACCTGACGTCATTGCGGCCATGTTGGTGTACTGAACGATAGCGAAAAAGTCTTTTGGGAATTTGGCTCTATTATTATGCAAAACGCGAGCGACATTTTGCTTTTGTTTTGTATACCAACATGGCCGTCTAATCACGTGAGTGTCAACCAAGAAAAACGATTGCTGGTTTCCAACTTATGTCATGGCCGCCATGTTGCGGTGGAGTCTATACCACCTGAGTTGCTCACGACACCCTGGGAAGCGGAGAAAGCCTTACACGGGATTAAGATCAAGAAAGCCCCCGGACCGGATGGGCTCCCGAACGTTGCCCTGAAGCAGTTTGCCCACGACCTTGCCCCGGTCATCAGTGACATGTATAATGCTTCTCTTCGGCAGGGCTTTCTTCCGCCCCTGTTGAAGAGCGCGGATGTGAGACCTCTCCCGAAGCAGAAGCCTGCGAGGTCTGTTGAAAAGGATATTAGACCAGTCTCGCTGACGTGTCAGGTTGCTAAAGTCATGGAAAGTTTCACTCTGGCTAGATTACTGCCTGTATTACT
>NC_090890.1:26967620-26977620 GCF_036669925.1 Montipora capricornis | reverse complement strand
TGACCACGCTGCCTCCGTACGAAAGTGACTTCAAGAAATAAATCTGACTTCTCTGGACGTACTTGACAGTGAAGTTCCAAAAGACACAATGTGGTGTTTCTCGTTCATCTGATTCCTTAAAATTAAGAGAAAGAGAACATTTGTCGCGTCCTCCATAAAACGTTTTTGAACTTTACCCCTTTCATTCCCATGATGGAAACATTCATTCTCCTAACTAGTACAATGGATCTCTTTGTTGGGTAGTCATGAGAATTTGGTTTGAATCAAAGGTTTGAATTCCCGTCGTTTCGTATTTTGCACCCGTCAATCAAATTTCCCGCTTCAGTTATTTTACCGGACCGCAAAAAGACAATCCGAGAAGGTGGATTGAAATTAGCCAATCCCAACGCTGATTGTGACATATTAACCCGTTCGCTTACTGTGATTGACGGCAGTAAAAACGAAACCGTTGATTAAAGTGTTATCTTCAGAGTCTTCATCTCTATGAAAGGCGCAGTTGTGTATTAAACTTTGCTAACAAAACGTGTTTCCCAAGAAGTTAGCATTAGTCTATGTCACGTGGCCACACCTTGTTGAAACTGAATGATATTGTGGCATTTTCTTGAAGAATGCTGTCTGGTGGTGGATAAACTGTTGCGGCAATTATTCGACTTCTTACGTTGAGCTTTGGAATTTTTTTTCTGTGAAGAGAAGAGACGAAAACTGCAAATGAAACGCCTGGCTTTATTTTTGTAACAACTTGTCTTGTTGGTCTCAAATTATCAAGGAACAAAGTGACACTGTCTTGACCGACTCAATCACTCACTCTTCTTTGAATCCCATGTTCTTTATCGTTTTAAAACGAAATAAGTTTGAAGCAGATTTTACTTGTTGATTGAAATGAAAGGGAAAAGTTTGTTTCCGAGGTATACTGTGAGTGGTCGCCTTGATCTACAGACCAATCGAGACCAAGGCTGGAATGGCGACCACCTTGGCGGCCATACTGAATGAGATCAAAAGCTATTGACTACAAAAAACTTTAAAAGAAATAAATACGTAAGTAAGTAAAATAAAGCGAAGCATACCCATATTTTTTTTCTTTGCACAACTTCTTTTTTCCATTGTATCTTAATAGGATGCATATGGTGACTAGGATAAAGGCTTTATTTACGAGGGCAGGAGCCCATCTGGAGCGTGCAACTTCCATACAGCGTCTGTGAAACGGAGTTTTCACAAGTAGGTTTATTTTTAGACTAGTCCTTCCCGCGAATTAGGTCAAAAGACAAAGGCAGTTCCGGTTCGGTGACCCTATGACGTCAGCTTAATTTCTTGTAATTGGTCATCGGGCTCCTGTGGGAGTCTCATTAGCGGGAAATTCAATCTAAAAGTAACCTTACTTGTGAAAACGCCGTTGCACGAAAATAGGTAAGTTGCACGTTCCGGGTGATGGGCTCCTGACGAGGGTTAAAATCGATTATCCGTTGAGGGACTTAACATCATCATAGCTTTTTGATTTTTCCTTCTTACCGTTAGTTGGTCCCATTTTTGTGTTTCAAAAAGCAACCTTGAACTTACTTCATATTTGGCTTGTAGAATAACCTTAGCGGCACGGTTGGATTGGCCCAAGCATACTTGGGCGAACTGTTTAGAGATAGGAGCACAGACAACGACTTGCGTAATTCTTTCCTTAAATTGACATTGCTCAAGGCACGTACTAATCATTTGATGCGTAGCTTTAGCTACAGCGGCGACCTATTGCGTAGTTCAAGAAGGAAATCAATCGCTCACTTGAATCGTCGGATTCTCACTCGGCAATCTTTTAAAACAGTGTAATTATATTATATTATATTGTATTATATTATATTATATTATTGTACCCAATTAGAATACTATTGTAATTACTGAAGCTTTTCACCGAGTTTAAATAAAGAACCAGAACCAGAAAAATGCGAAAAAAAAATTGAAAAAGGGAAAGAACAACAATGATTCAAAAGCACACTGAATGTTAAAATGCTCCTCGGATTTTTTGCTCTGATAACATCATTTTGTATTCTTTTTGAAAACCTTGGTTCGTGGACTTCATAGAAACTGAATGCACAGATACTGGAGCAAAAAGTCCTTTGCCATTCTGAGTCGAATCGTGGCGGGTGGACTCGGTCTGGTCAACTAGTGCGTACCCGTCGACCCGAGTCGAGCTGACTCGACCCATCTGTCCAAAGGTCGGTCCGTGTTACGGGAAATCGGTTTGCATGGGACTTAAAAAAATCAGCAAGAACGGCGAATAGGGAGCGTAGAAAATGTCGGCAGATTGACTCAGTCCGATCGACTCGAGTCAGGTTGTCGATCCGAGTCGATCCGACACCACCAGTCTCCGTTTACGGCGGTTTGCGAGAGATTAGAACATTAATAATATACATGAAAAAACTACTCGATTCTGATTGCCTGAGAGCGGTGCAGTTCAAGTGAAACAAAGTGCAAAAAGTGTAATACCAGTGAAATTCTGGATTATGATTGGCTAATAAACAATAGGGTTTGGTAAGAACCAATCAAATCTTTTGTTTTCAAATCAAGCGTGCGCCCTGGATGTCGCCTTTGAAAAAATTTACTCGTGCTTATTTATTCCAAATTGCACTCAAAATCATGTGATTACCTATACATAATGGTAATAGGACTGATTAGAGTCCAATTTGGACTGTAATCATACGAGTGATTAACAAAATCGGACAACCGCGTAGCGGGAGTTCGATTTGTTTAATCACGAGTATGATTTCAGACCAATTGGACGACACGAAGTTCTGTTACCAATTAATTATAACCATTACAATTTTCGAGAAAACAAAATTAATGCATTCCTTTTTCACTGTTAATGTTACAAATTCGTTCATTTTGGAAAATCCCCAGTTTGGTAGGTTGTTGCTATGGTTATTGTGATCAATTTTGTGATTGGTGGCTTAAGCTGAGTGCACTTTATATGATTGGCTGATATGACTGTTCAATTTCATGTGTCTCATTTCAGGTATCCGATTACAGCCAACTGCCTGATTTCGCTGACCGATTTCAACCCTACACAATAATTAGTGAAAAATAGTTTATGTACCAATCGAATTTGAGAAAATTGTAATGGTTATGATTAAAATAAAAACGGGATAAGGGATGGTAGAAAAAGTGAATGGATCGACGCAGCCCGATCGAATAGAGACGGGTTGTCGGTCGACTCAATCCATTTGTCAAAGAAGAAAAAAGTAAGAATTTTTTTTATGGCTGTTATTTACCCGTAGAGCATGTGATTGATTCTATACTTGGGGTTGTTATTTTATCTGGAAACAGAAAAAAAAACAAAAAAAAAAAAAAAAAGCTGTCTACTACTACGGAGGGGTTGGCGCAGTGGTAAGATCTCTGCCTTCCAACCCTAAGGTCCCGGGTTCCATTCCCGGTTCTGCCGAGAGTGGAACATTTGGCGACCTTCTTTCCCGCTAAAGTTCACTCAGCTTTCCATCCTTCCGAGGTCGGTAAAATGAGTACCAGCATGCATGGACTGCTTAGAAGCGGCTGCAATTTGCGTCTGTATATGTTTCCGGTCCGCTGGAGGTAAATTGATCATTGTAGAGCGCCTTTGAGACGTTAGTGAAAGGGCGCTATTAAATGCACCACTTTACTTTTACTTTTTACTTCTTCTGCAAAAAACCTAGGATATCGACGAACCGACTCAAATTGGGTGCATTGGACATGGATGATTATTTTTACCAGAAAATCGTGGTCCTTGTGCTGTGCACTTGGGCCATAAATCAAACTTAAAACACGCGGACATTTACAGCCTTAGAACACGAAACAATAAGATGTATTTGGAAGTCCTCTTTGTATACGCTGGCGTTATACTTGTCGCAGAAGTAAACTTACCCGTCTAACCCAGTCTGCTCCGTATCTGGGACCAACTCACTGATGTTATCATAGACAGTGAAAACAACAACGCCGCCTTGCGAATAAAAAAAGATGAGAAAAGAATGAAACGACCAACATAAGAATATGAATATTTATTATATGACTAGCTCCGTGAGCGGGCAAGATGTACCAAATCCCACGCTGCGACTGGCGGTACCCGCGGGATTTCTCTTGGTTCCATAAGATCAACGATAAGTTTTTTGGTGTTTTATCCCATATTATAAATCCTTTATTGACCAAGCTTGTTCGGTCAAGATGGCTATATTGGTCTCGTTTTTTTTTCGTGTTTATGGACCTCGACGTCGTGCGAACAAAAAAAACGATGGCCTATGTCCAGCCATCTTGGTCAATAACCCATATATCTTGCATTTGTAAATATACGTCTTCGCGTTTTAAAACTAAAGGAAGATGATTTGTCAGCAAGTGTAGAACTTTCTTTTATTCACAAGGGAGTAATTTTTGTTGGTACTCGGTGATTTCAGCATCTTCATAAAATTCAACGTAGCTAATGAACAAAGATGAAGAGAATGGGTTAAATCCAGAAATTCCAATCAGGCTTGTGATCGGTGAGTGAGGAAGACATACTTACATGTAGTTTTGATAGTGATCTAGCAGACTTACACACGTCGATGCGATTTCTTTGTTTTGCTAGGCGCAATTAATGGTACTTTATAACACAAATTATGTACCTCGGTACGTTATTTGCATTCTTGCTAGGTGCATTTGAAACGCCAGGTAAAAGTCCTTTCTTAGCTTGAAATCTTTCATCAAGAAAATGGTTGGCGTACTGATGAGAGCATGGTTGTCGCGAGGGTGAGAGCAGTGATACCGCAGTGGACGGCGCAGTATTGGCAGTTGGGTCGAGGCAAAGGGGAGAGTATGTGCCTACCCCCAGTGTGGCTCGTATTTAAATACTGGATTTTGCCATTTGTGAGCTCAAGCTAAAAACAGATCTATCCTAACTTGAAAACTATACTGGCACTTTTCCGTAGTAAAATCCTCCTTGCCCTCCTCCCTTGTAGTGATAAGGAAAAAATAGCCCCAAAGGCCAAAAATGATAAAATTGAAAGCGAGAGCAAGAATTTTCTTTTACCGTTTCGTTTCAGAACGCCCGAAGGTAACGTGATACTCGTCCAATCTCCCTCAGGTGAAAAGTATGTTGTCTCTTTCACTGAAAAAACGAGGGCATCTTTGTTGCTCGTCGCTACCTTTTGGATCTTTATTGCTTTAAAAAAATCATAGAAAATCTTTATTGATTGAGGGTACCTTTGTCAAGTTCATATTGGCGCTAAGTTTTACAACAATACTTTTTTATGGCACTCTTCGGCGTATGATATTTGCAGTGATTTAATTGATGGGGATCACGCATGGGTGAACTGTCAATATACAATTTTTTTTTTTTTCAAAACAATTAAAATGATTTCTTGGCTCTAAGGAATAAATAGGAATTTGAATGAGTTGCTTTTCTCGAGGCTTTGAAGTTAAACATTATCCACTATGATCGAAAGGTGGTTGGGATCGGGCAGTCTGATGCAGCTAGGAGATTGGGCGAAACGACTTTTTTCCACTTGGGAATTAACTTGGTAGTTACAGTACAACGCGCCTTACCGTGGCCACCCAACAAACTTTCACATTTGACAATTTACGCGTAAACACGTCAACTCAACAACCCATGTTCAACTTACAACTGTGCGAACTTTGCAAGGAGGCGTGACTGTCAATCAAATTCACACATCCTGATTGGCGGACAGTTTCCAAAAAACTGTACACTGTAAGTGTACTTTCACTTAAAACAAAAGCATTTGAACCATCATATTTCAAAAGCTTCTAAAAGGGAATGGTTTACCGTAAAATAAACAAAAAGCATTAAGGATTATTTGTTCTCAATTTGTGACATTCAAATGTCTAGTCAGATTCCCCTGAAAGATTTTGCAGTTGCCTCAGGGCCTGCTTTTTCTCTTAGCTCTGCGCAATTTCAAAAAAGCTCTGTGTATTCAACATTTTGTTCAACAATAACATGCATGGCCTCGAAATAGTTGTCACTTGTCTACATTTACGCACCATAGGTTTCTTCAGAGATGATGTCACTTTCGTTTTCCTTTAAATGAATCCTGGCGTACTTGATGGCGAATGTTTCCAATGCTTGGCTCGCTAGAAATATATTTACATTCCTTCTTTCATGCCGATCGAGATCTCGAAGTTCTTTTAAAAATTTTGATACAGCCTTAGCACCAACCTGCAGATATCAAGACACCAAGTTATGTGTTGAATGTACAGTTATCTGTTAACAAACATTTTTTTTTTGTTATACATATAGGGCAACCACTGGAACAGAAGAAAAAAAATTGTTCTTACCCTCAAAGAGCCTTTCTTTGTAACATTAAGAGACTTTATGGTCTCGAAAAAGCAATAGAACTGCACAAAAAAATATACATATATAAAAATAAATTAAAATAGCTATGTAAGAAAATGAGTCAAAGTGACCTAGAGAAATGCATACGATCAACTTCGTTCCCAGGGTCCGGCACTGTTGTTCGACAAATTAAAGAGACCATGGGAACGAGGTTGGCATACAATACGCAAGACAACCAATATCTTTCTAAGAAGGTTATAAACAGTTTCCAAATTAGGCTATGTTAATCCAGTGACCTCAGATTTCCCTTTGCACGTGTCAATACTGGGGTGGTACCCCGTGGAGGGGAGGGAGAGGATGGCAGTTGTCACCCTTTGAAGAAATGAAACAAAATTAATGTTCGGATGAGCTTTTATTGCTATTTTCATAATTCTGTGGAATTCATCTTCAAGCGTCAACGGCCGAACTGTGTTTTGGCTTCCATCAATCATACTTCCGACCCCAACCAGAGGACGAAATTAGTTAATGGGTGACATAACCCACCAATCAGCATCTTTGGTTCCCAAGGTACATTCGTACATTCCAACTCTACGCCGATGGAATGCGATGGAATCTGTACGAATCTTTTTACTGAAGAATTTCTATAAACATATCATAATGGTGTTCGAACTGTGAACCAAACAAAAACTCCTATTCACTTTCCGGAGGCGGAGTCGATCTTCCCGGCGATGTTCGGAAGTTTGATTGATGGAAGCCAAGACGCAGTTTGGCGCTTGGCGCTTGAACGTAAGATCCCGCAGAATTATGGAAATCGCAGCAAAGTCAAGACAAGTACGCACCTTTTCTACAGTTACAACCTATCTTTATTCGCAAATTCCCCAGGTGTTCAAGGATGAAACCCGGGCAACATCTACATATCTAAAACAACAGGGGCCGCGGAGGCCGCGGAGTACGTTAAGGAAGGGGGTGGGGTGCAAGGTTTCGGTGCGGATCACGGGACGTGTGAGGGGAGGGGGAGAGGTTTAGGAGAAGACAAAACCATTAAAAAAAAAAAAAAAACTGGGTGTGTGTGGGGCGAGGGGGGGCAGGGGCTATAATCCCCAAGCCCCTCCCTCTCCGCGGTCCTTGTGTAACAATTCATGGGGCAAGTGGTTTCAGCTTAAATACTGTATTGTACCCTTTCGCTAGTGTCCTGATCTTGCTTGGGCTGATCAGTGCAATTATGTCCATTGTTGGTGCTTCTTCCTTCAGTTCCAGTCCCTGATGTTCTCTGCGATGTAGAATTTGATGCTGTAAACGACAGAGCTGTATCAATATTCCTACTGTTCAATGGTGTTGTAAATCCATTAATATTGCTTGTGCCTATTCCTTCAGTTCCAGTCACTGATGTTTTCAACGATTTAGCTTTTGTGTCGTTCGAGACTAACGCTAAATGATTTAATCACTGTAATATGAAGATTCTAAACTTATAATGGCTTACGTCTCAGTAACCACGGGGTAACTATACATTTGATATTTAAGACCTTGTTTCGGCTTCGTAATTATCACTTATAATGAAGTCCATATTTCTTAGATTTCGAACGCATTCCTCGTCACGTATGCTACTGAATAAAATGGAACTGTGATAAGCCTTTGTTTGAAACCGGTGGTGTTAAAGGACCTTGAACAACGAAACAGCTTTTGTGGTTACAACCGACAGTGATTAATCCTTCAGCTCCAGTCATTGATTCCAACGATGTTTCTGTTGATCCTATTAACATCGATGTCGGTGCGATCCTAGTTCTGGTTTCTTTGGTTTCTTTATTTTCTGATGACGTCATTATATCTAAAAATATGTCATCACAAAACTGAATAATTTTCATTAAACGGCGCGGCGTGATTTTGGGTGGGGCTTTTTTTCAAGGGATGGGCTGCTTCCACGCGAGTAATTTAATTCAGAGACAACATTAGAAACAAAACAAACTTCCTTTTTCGTAGAACGTCTACACTGTTTGGACGACCAAGATAAATAAAACGAATGGTTGACTTCAATGCAGTTGTGCGTTGTATTCAGGTATTCAGAATATTATGATAGCTCGTTGTTTCGATGAGATGATTGTGGCAAGTTTTTTAGAGCGACGGTTGAAGGGAAAATGTTGAAGTTAAAAAAATTAACGCCGGGTTTATTATCTTCACAGACGACTTGCCCCACGATTGCTAAAATTGAAAGAGATGGAAGACGAATATCAAACAGATATCTTTTAATTTTTTTTCCTGTTGAGCTTATTTCTGGAAATCTGGACTTTAATGGAAAAGAGTATGAAGGTCTAATTTGTCTGCTGCTCGTTTCTTCTTAATGTAAATCCTTTAAATAATCTTCTTTTCCCGAAGTCTTGTGTTAACCCTTGTTATGCCTGAACTCAAGATATACACAAATGCGCTTACGCTACCAACAACAACGTGCTCTGTATTAAAATTTTAAACTGGTCCTAATCCATTGCATGTGAAAATCACTTTTTGTGCGACCCTGTTGAACCGTTCAGGCAGCTGCCCATTCCACAAAAGTTTATGAAAGTTCATCTTGGGTTTTGTTCGAGTCCAGGACAGTCTTTTTTTCTTTTTTTTTTTTTTTTTTTTTTTTATTGTTTCCCAGTATTAATGAAAACTGTATTTCTGGACTAGCTTTACTAAGTTCTAAGCTCTAAGGAGGATAATATACACTTGTCCCGGTCTATCAACTCTTCTTGCAGCAAGTGATACACTCCTCAGCTCTCCACACACGAGATTAGTCTTTAGTCTTAAAGGTGTTTGATGCAGGCAAGAGAGGATGAGTGGAGAGAACACATGCCCATGCCCATGCCCTATGTTTTTTTGCAATCTATTTTGAGCTTCGCACCATGCTATGAAAGTTATTTTTGTCTCGCATTTTAATGACGTAATTTTAGAAGTAACAAATCAGGTGTCTTCCCTAAAATAGCCGCGCATTATGAACCGCGGGCTGAATTTAGATTGAAAAAATAATATCATTGGAAGAGGCCCATTTATGGTGGTTGTGTTCTCCCCTCTTATTCTCTCTTGTTGTAGGATAAAGGAAACTTACCCTGTTCACAGATGTAATAGTGATCCTGATCACATCTCTTTGCAACCAGTTGATGGTGACTCTTGTTTAATAGGAAGCAAAGCCACCTGTTCTCCAATGGAGGAAGAATGCTTTCAGAAACATTCACAGGAACAGTTTTGTTTCGGTTCCAGTAATAATGAAATCTGTTGTGCCAGCTTGAGATAAAACAGACATGACTACTGTTATTATATACAGGCAATTTAACAAAACTCATTGCACATTCCACAAGGCAAACACAATCATTTAGTAAGTATTATAAATTGGTCATCCAAGAAAGACTTAGATTTCCCCGCTTTTTAGCGATTTTTAAGTCCCGAAACCATTCCTTCTTCTTTTATCGTTGCGTGTTCTATCACAAAGGTAATGAAGACAACCATCATCATCATCATTTATCAACATTTTCTTTCAATGGTTTAAATTTAAAAATTTGGAGAAATACACAACCCGCCAGGGGGAGCTCCGTCAAGACATGCCTGTACAAAATCTAGAGGCTCTAAGCTTTGATTTGAATGTTAGTTTGCACTTATAAGAGCAAAGCAAAGTTAGTTTAGGGGGGGTTGATTATATCCTGAGTTAGAGTTTGTGCATTGGTTTAAATAAAACAACCTGTCAGCCATAGTCAGTATTTC
>NC_090890.1:26940120-26942620 GCF_036669925.1 Montipora capricornis | reverse complement strand
TATTCTATTCTCGATCGAAGGTCCTGGAAACTTTCTTCTGCTCTTCCTAAAAACTGTGTATCAATATTTATATACTTTTGCATAAAGCATAAAGCAAGCTAACAAAATCTGTACCTTAATTAGTTCGCATTTTTGGGCATTAAAATATAATTTTCGGTCCTATGCTTCTGTTACAAAGTGGTATATTCTTTAGGTCACCCATCCAGATACTAACCCCGCGGGACAGCATTTAACTTTAGTGAACTCTTGTATTACAAAGCTGTCAGATGCTCAGAATGCACGCTTAAACTTGTGGTGAAAGAAGTTGTGAGGGAACTTCAAAATGATCAACATGTCAGCCCGGAAGCCAATGTTTCTCGATTACCTTTTATTTTCTTCAATCTTTCTGGGTTTAGTACTTTGCTGGTAACCACATGTATTCTGAGTGGGCTATTTACCTAAGACTTCTATCATGGCACTACAATGATATACAATACCAAAACAATATTGTGTACTATTAGAGCTACATATTACGCAAAGACAACTTGAATCTCCTCGAAGACAAAACGCAGCTCAGTTGACAATATAGTATAAAGTGCTGTGTTACTGCACCACCACGCGTACGCAATGCGTGCCTATTTTTTTGTAAGATGACAGGAATTTTTTCTTTCTGACAAATGATTAATAGGCTCGTAGCCAGGTTTTTAACCTCAGAAAAAGATCTGTTCCATCGTATAAACGCGCGAGCCAAAGAGCCTCTGCTGGAACGACTTCTGGGTGACCCCTTAAATAGTCTTAATGACCCCCGACTTGAAAAAATGACTGGAACGCTGCAGTTCAGTACCACCCAACTCAGTCCCTTCTGGTTTTTAGTAACACGTACCACAGGCAACCTACGGAGCGTCTAATTATATTATTAACTAGACGCTCCGTGAGCGTACACTAGGTTGCCTGTGGTACGTGCAGCGTTCCAGGCAATTTTTTTCAAGTCGGGGGTCATTAAGACTATTTGAGGTGTCACCCAGAAGTCATACCAGCAGAGGCTCTTTGGCTCACACGTTCATACGACGAAACAGACCCTTTTCTGAGGTTAAAAACATTGCTACCGGCCTATTAATTAATCATTTGTCAGAAAGAAGAAATTCATGTCATCTTTAGAACAAATAGACACGAATTGCTTAAGTGTGGTAGTGAAGTACCGCAGCAGTTAATAAACATCGTACAGAGCAAGAACCGCGCTCGGCCCTTAGCCGCGCGGTTAAACATTCGCCATAAAGGGCGTAAGGGAGAGCCCATGGCAACTCCATCAATTTGTTCATAGAGATGTCCGTTGAACGTTAGGTTCTCCTGAATGTTTGCAAGTGATTTCAACGGGATACTCAATTAAAGAATCTTGTATCACTAATCACTTCACAAGTAGGAAGGAAAGGAAAGAAACTTTATTTAAGTGGTCGTTCTAGCGCTGGAGCACTAATTGGGGACACTGTAAACTGAAATTAATAATGAAAGCAAATCAAGTCAAATCTTGGTTTTTGTGGAGAGGGGAAATCGGAGCACCCGGAAAAACCTCCTGATGCAGAGTAGAGAACTAACAAACTCAACCCAAATATGACGCCGAGTCTGGAAATCGAACCCGGGCCACATTGGCGGAAGGCGAGTGCTCTCACCACTGCGCCATCCCTGCACCCCAATCTTAAATCTTAGATTAAAGTCATCGTCGTGAAAGCTTCAATTTTATGCAAGTTTCTCACATTGAAGAGAAATATTGTTCGATGCTCGCTGGACAGTAAGTTTCTTTAACTCGCTCGTGAATTTATAAAGAAAGCTTAACAATTGTGGTCATGAATTGAATACTACTGTTCGTCATTAAAGTTTAAACCACTCAAAACCATCTTCAGAACACCCCAGCTCATTTTTCTTTCTTCCAGATGAGACCAATCTCCTGTTGAAATATCATACGCCGACCGTATTGTCGCGCACATAAATCACCTGGTCACCACTCTTAAACGCAACATATAATGCAAAATATTTTTCAGTAAAAACTTCCCTTTTAATAGTAAAAAAGTGGAAATGAACCGTAAATACCCTGCATGAACAAATGAAAACCTTACATGGAGAAAATAGTGTTCTTTAGGCTACCTTTTTTCGATGTATTAAGTGATTATTCGTTTTTGTGGCCCTGTACCTGCGCCTGTGATAGTGACTCAATTGTTACTGCACGACTTTACTATTGACTATGTCATATTGTAAAACTAGTAGATTTAGTTCTATGATTTAAGTACCAGAAGCGTTGCAATAAGGAAATTTAAAATATATACTTTAGATGTTATTTACCGGAAGAGAGGTCCGTATGGGAAAAAAATGGGTTTCTCCCAAGGGACCGACCAAGATCGTTCAATAATTTTTTTTTGCTCGTATGAAGGCTGTTCTTTAGTTGGAAGTTTCTTCCTCTGGATAGTAAATTCACTTTCACTGTGTACACTAGTACTCTTGCTTGAAACCACTTTCTTCGGAGTTTATA
>NC_090890.1:26930120-26937620 GCF_036669925.1 Montipora capricornis | reverse complement strand
ACAAAATATGTGGGGTTCAGTGGCATGGGATGAAGTACTCGCGTTTCCCCTTAAGATAACCATGGGGTCCTTATCCCCAGGCCACTTAGTGATCCAATACAGCTATCCTGTGGTCCCATTCTACCAAGACAGCTGACCATTTTGAGTCTATGGAGCAAAGGACGACCTGTATGGAGTACTTCATCCCCACCCAGTTTAAACCTTTCACCACCAAAAATGCAAATTGACACTTATAGATTTTACTCTGGCTAACGCCAGAAGATTTACTCTGTCTAACGCCAGACGATTTTACTCGTCAATGGGGAAGCCCTCGGCGGTGAGAGGGTTAAAGAGATACGAATATAACCTTGCCTAGAGAGATACAATAATAAACAATTATTCCTTGAAATCGAGGTGAAGAGTGGCTGAATATTTACTGACATTGAAAAGAATAAGTGTTTTAGTATATACACACGAAGTGATCTCAACAACACTCGATTTCAATATTTGCGAAAGAAAACCATTCGGAATCGATTAATTGACATCTCAATTCATGTAACTTTAATGGAAAGTCTGCTTGTTAAAACATTTTCACTGTCAACGGCGGCTCTAATTGAGCCGGTGAGCATTGCTTTGTTGTAATATGACCCGTCTTGTTTATTTGCAGCCTTGTAGAACGTTCTTATACAAACAATTTCCTTAAATTCCTCTTTTTCCATTTCCTCGATTTCAGTAACAAATTCGTTTCGCTGGGAAAACCAGTGTACAAAATGGAATTACTCCTAGTGTAACAAGTTGTTGACGTGAAATAATTATCTGGAAAAACGAAGGCAAACTGGTTGGCAAAAATGGAGTAAAGTTTTCTCTTACCTTTGAAACTTTCCGGCCAAATTATTTGCATGCAGCTGTCAAGGTGAAAACACTGACCGTAATGCATCAATCAATTCCAGTGGGCGGGGCATTTGCCCTCTTTCTTCCGCCCCACCCCGGGGCATTTAGACAGCTTATGTGGCCCCACCCCGGGGAATTTGCCCATTTTTTAAAAAAAAATGCTAATACCCGGGGTTTAGCGCTGGGGCGGGGGGGGGGGATGGGCACTGCTGGAATTGACTGATGCATAATGAAAATCCTCTCGCGACAAAAATTGAAAAGTAATTAAACTTGGCTCGGACAGGTTTTATTTAAAATATTACCATCAAATAATGGTCCTCACGATTTGGTTTCTGACATTTTTCCGCTCCAGGTCATGACCCCAATTTATTTTCGTGTGCTTCAGAATTGAGCTACGCCATTAGACTTTGTCCATGCGACATTATTCTCGCATACTGCAGCGACGAATATCAGTGTCGAAAGGTAGCAGGCATGATGTATTTCTTAGTTGAAATTATGACGGGAAATCAAGACGATTAGTGATTGTTCAAAACAAGTCAACGAAAATAAAAAACCAAACAATGAACCAGAAATCGATCTCTGATGAGCCTCTTGGCAGAAACGAAACATGTCTAGGTCAGGATTGCCACAAGATATGCATTATAATATTTTTTAGCACATTTTTTAAAAATACAATCATACTTTTGAGCTTATTTTAAGGAACATGTTTCGATGCTTGAAACATCATCATCAGCTATAGTGAGTGTAACATTCAATTTTTACAAGATAATCCATATATATAATTATCAATTGACCGAATTTAAAAATGGCCGCCAACAAATTGTTCTTTTGCCTTTGTGTTAATAAGCCTAACTAGCCTCGTTTTACAGCCCAACTTCTTTTAATTTTACGCGTGTGAACGAGGCTAGTAAGGCTAATTAACACAAAGACAAAAGAATAATTTGTTGGCGGCCATTTTTGCATTCGGTCAATACAGTGATTCTTTGTAGATTAAATGTTCGTTACAGACATATAAATTCCAACTAGACATGAGCGTTATAGAAAACACAACTGACATGACGATACAAGTTTAAAAGCGTAATGCTCAGCTAACATGATCAACTTGTTTGTTGAGTTCGGGTTTTTTTGGCTTTTTTTGGTTGAGTTTGGGTTTTTTTAGCAAATGGTTTGTACTCAGTAGTCACATCATTGTCATCAAGAAAAGTCTCTCCCAGGACTCACCCGGACGATCTTCTTTCATCGAACAGTATTTTTTTTTAATTTTGGTGAGGCAAAGATTTGTATGAAACGACTGCGGATTGAATTTTATTTTGCATAGTCAAGGAAAAACAATGTTGAGATGATACTATCGGATTTACGACAATTGTTTGAGCATTTACTCTTGCAGTTTTATTACAACACCAACGACAAACCGCGCGATTCCCAATCACTTACGTCCTCCAAAATGGATATCTTTCTCTCAACTCACATTTGACTTTACGATTTGTTTCCCTGGTGGGCGTTTTAAAAAATAGCTGCAGGGCTTTTTGGAAAATTCGATCCATCTCATTTGTCAGTCGTCAGTTTTGTAAGTCGTGCAGGTAGTTAATGACTGTAAAGAACTAGAAAACCTCTACTCGTTGCTATCTCCGGTCTTACGAGATTTTTCTTTGACTTTTTTGTTTTAGCTCCTGAATCAAGACTTGAACTTGTGTAAAACCGACGAGCTAGGTGTATTTTTTTTTTTTCGATAATCGAAAGAAGACATAACTTTTAAACTGACAGAGTTCATTTGCAAGACTAGTCATTAGCAGTTGTCTCTCGGGGATTTTCATTAATGCCATCGTTAATGTACATATCTTGCCCACCGAAAAAAAAATGAAACTCAACGAGGGAAAATTTGGCGGCTGAAGTTTGTAACTTGAATTTCGAAGAGTCTGCGTTCCAAAAGTTCGCCTTAACTTTCCAAACGTCACTTAATATTTCAGTGTTGCAAGTAAAATGGGTGACAGGCAGTTTTCGTCCACCAACATGGCTGCGATGACGAAATGTGTTCACTCATCAGCTGAAACAAGGAATAGGACGTTTTCAACCAACCTCTAGAGCCAACAATAACAATAGAGAAATGTACGAGTTCTGGTGGACGAACAAAAGGCGCTAATGAGAGATCTTTTGTTTTCGTCCACCAACATGGCGGCGATGACGTCACATGAAAACCTCCTATAGTTGAACTTCGATACGACGAACCCCAGTAAGCTCCATAAACGACCATCTTCAGTCCCACCCCGATCATCAGTGTGTTAAGAAAACAATTCTGATGAATTCATTGAATCTCCAGATACATTGAGCCTTTTATCAGTGTGAGGAAGACTTGGAGTTGAAACCTCAAAAGAGACACGATCGAGGGTTCCTATCTCACCACGTTAAAATTGAAACGACGCCGGCTCATTGTGTGATAAACATACCCAACACCTAAAGGGAAAAGTTATCCATTTTCTGGGAAATATTGTTTGGGGTGAAGTGATTGTGTTTTCTATCGGAAGTTAGACAAGAGAAAAAACGTTATTGATATTACAATGATCATCGATGCCGGCAAGATGCAGGATAAATGTAATAATGATATCCCTGTTATTTCCTTTGCACCGACCTATTAGCGTTGACCGCTGAAATATATTATCGTTTCGACACCAAAATACCAGGGCAAGTTTTCATCTTCTCAATTATGTTAGATCACAAGGCCGAAGGCTTACCGAATCGAAGTGAAAAAAAGCCAGTCAAGCTTTTAATTTGAACAGAATTGCGTTTAATACGTATTCGAGACAAAACAATATTTAGATGGGTGACCTAGTACTTACCAACCAAATAAATTGTCACTTGTAGTGAAAAAACATGCCTTGCCAACCACATTCCGTGTAAGAATCGCATGCTTCAGTGAAGGTCAAAAGGAATTTTCACCAACGTCCTTTGGTTCCAGTGAGTAGCTATTGCCCCCTTACAATCAGCATGGATAGATACGTGTTCCTTTTCACCTGCATCTATTTGATTTTGCACGATGCGTTTGGTTCACTGTACACTGTTCACTGGAAATCGTCTGCTGTATAGCGCAATGATTAAGGGTTCTGTTTAGTTTGTGAAAGTATTGCAGATGATAAGGGCACTTCGATATTTAGATTTTGGAGAACTATCGATCAAAGATATATAGAGCATCGCATCTAATTGCAGCATCTGGAAGTTGATAAATGGAAATGAACTTTGCATTGGAAATATTAACACTGATTAATATTCGGTTCACGAGATAATTAAAAGAGCTGTGTCACAAAATTTAGCGAAATTCAGCGACTGAGAAATGGCAAGGAAATCGAGCGAAATGTAAAGATCACTACTTAAAACGCTGAAGGAAGTTCTGGCTATAACAGCCACGATAAAAAGAGGAGTCCGTCAGAGATGGGCAAAATTGAAGAAGATTAAAGTGGATTGCAATTGGGGTTTTTGAAGACTGCTCGGTTTTTCAAAGTTTATCTCTGTTGTTAGTAACTTGAATTATGTATGCTGGATAGACCGTAATTTGCTTTGAGTTGTGTTGCAAAAACTGAATTTTTGGGTTAACGTTAAGTTGCGAAGAATATAATACATACTTAATTGATGACTTCCCTTAGGGGCTTTTCAGGGCTAATGAAACACAATTACCGAAACGACAGAATAAAAACAGCTGTTAAGAATGCCAACTGGCCGGACGCTAAAACCAGTTGGCTATTTACAATTGCGACAGAAAAGTTGAACCGGGGACTCCCCGGATCTCAAGGCAACCGCCTTAACCACTGGTCCTTTCAGGGTTCTGCCTAGTTTTCAGCGCAACATGTTTGGCACCTTTTCAAACCGGTAAAGCAATTGGTTAATGTTGGACGCTCTGCAAAGGATAACTGACTTTCTGAGCGTTTGCAGGAGGTAATAAGTGCTCTTACAAGCGGTAAATTTTACCGGTTACCGCCTGATAAGGAGAACCCTGTCAGGGGGACCTTTCTGGACAGTAGAAAGTAGGGGTGAGCAATTGGTAAAAATGATCTACACAAAATCAACCGTATCGCCGTGGCACGGCCTCCTTCAGCTCTGATTAAGTGAATAACCTTGCTTAGCAGCCACGATGCCTCAGGGAAGCAGAGGCAACGAAAGCTTTGCGATAAGGAGGTGACGACTTGACAAAGAAAGGGACATAAGGATCAAGCGCTGCATTATGCGGCAAAATACAAATCTAAGGTCTACTTCGAGTTGGTGGTCGTTTGTGTCGTTATCATACGTGTCCCAGCTACAAAATTAAGGTGACTAGAATTTCCATTTTCGACCGCCTTTCCTGCTTATTATAAATTTTCAATCGTATCGTAGTGAAACCAAGAGGAGGAGAAATGTGGAGAAAGGGAGAGAGAGGCATTTGGTTGCCTAATTGATCGTGTAATTGCTTACCCTTCCGTATTGTTACCGATTCTATTTTCAAAGCAGTAGACGCACGATAACATAAAGGAGCTCCGTAAATGATTTGGGTGTGCAGGGATGGCCAATGGTGATTGCAATCGCTTTCCACCAATGTGTCCTGGGTTCGATTCCCAGACTCGGCGTCATGTGTGGGTTGAGTTTGTTGGTTCTCTACTCTGCATCGGGAGGTTTTTCTCCGAGTACTCCAATTTCCCCTCTCCTCAAAAACCAACATTTGACGTGATTTGCGTTAATTGTTGATGTCAGTTTGCAGTGTTCCCAATTACTGCTCTAGCGCTAGGAAGACTTCACACTTAAACATAAGTTTCTTTCTTTTGTAATGACAAACTTTGAGTTTATAAATTTAGCACCGCTTCGCTCAATTGTGGTATTTCCTTCAAGTCCTTGCTTGGATGTAGGGAATAAACCAATTGTAAGAAAGGACGCATGTTCTTTCTGTGGCACTTTTGTCGCGTGCCATTCACATGTCAATTGAAGTGATGTTATTCTCTTGATTCAAGACGAGGGTGTTGCTGCGTCTACACGATTGAGGAGCTGCTTTATTGTGCCTGTATGTGCCACTATCTTCTATTTTGTTCATCCTGCATCTTGAAATGGGCCTTCATATACTGAGGGCATTTACGATGCAACTCTGCCCGCAAATCTCCATTTCTGACAACATGAAATAGGAAAATGAATAGCCCCTGAGGAGAAAAATACCCATCTGTTAAACATTGTGAATATAGCAGTATGGCGAGTTAATCCTTGCTTGGTCGGTCTTTAACCTAGTCATTCATTCATTCAGTCATTCATTCCTTCATTCTTTCTTTCTTTCTTTCTTTCTTTCCTTCCTTCACTCACTCACTCACTCACTCACTCACTCACCCACTGACTCACTGACTCACTGACTCACTGACTCACTGACTCACTGACTCACTGACTCACTGACTCACTGACTCACTGACTCACTGACTCACTGACTCACTGACTCACTCACTCACTCACTCACTCACTCACTTACGCACCCACCCACCCGCTCACTCGTTCACTCGCTCACTCCCTCACTCATTCATTCATTCAGTCAGTCCGTCAATTAATCAAGTTTTCTTTCTTTTCCTCGGCCAGGATAGTACCTGTAATGAGTTGAAGATGGTGAAAATGTACTGAAATGTTAGAGCAGCGTCCGTCATGCTCAGAACACCAAACAGCCAGGTCATTCCAAGAAGAGGTGAAAGAACAACGCAGGCCTTAAAACCTTGTCTTATTTTCTCCACTTCAGATGTGTTATCACTTGGCATCTTCTGGAGTTCATGAAGCACAAAAGCAAGGAGCGCTGAGTTTATCTAAGAAAGGTAATTATATATTTTTCAATAAAAGTACGCTTTATGTCATTTTTGTCAGGGCTGTCTGAGGGAGTGAGAGAGTGATTGTCAGATTGTAGGTCTGCAGCGCGTGCATGAATTACGAAACCATTGTACGATTTTCTTGAATTTCCACAATTGATGTCCATCGTACGGTTATTCCGTTTGCGGCCCACTTGTCGCCTTTTTCTTTTTACTTTGGAAGAGTAATGATCAACCGCAACAATGGCGTTAACGTTGGTGGCATTCTTGCCAAGAGCGCTTGTGGGCTTTGTGAGTCAACACCTGCTTAGCCTAACTGCACCCTTTGGGGCCTCCATCGCTATTCCTCCCAATAC
This sequence comes from Montipora capricornis, assembly GCF_036669925.1. Taxonomy (NCBI): domain Eukaryota; kingdom Metazoa; phylum Cnidaria; class Anthozoa; order Scleractinia; family Acroporidae; genus Montipora; species Montipora capricornis. Next base: position 26,930,605 of record NC_090890.1, on the reverse strand, counting down.
AACGATAAAGAAGATTTGAAAAAAACGTTTAAACAACCAAGTACAAAAAAGAAATCAAGCAAAAAGAAAAAAAAGATAAGATGTCTTTTTCACTGGGTTTTGCGGTGGTCTCTCAACCAAGTACAAACTCCACCCGAATGGGTTTGACTCCAGTGAAAACTTGCATCAAATTATATGTCATTGGTTATGTTAATGGTAATGCGATTGGCCAACAAAATATAATCGCGAAAGAAAAAAAATTCCGCCTAGAGCCTGTGAACTTTGTGAGTCAACACCTGCTTGGTAGTCAACACCCGCACTGTTTAGGGACCCGTCAACATTCGTCAAAAAAGTTTAAAAAACGATTTGGAAAAAGCCTTTAACAAAATACAAAAAAGAAATCAAGTTTTAAAAAAAAATAACGACAATAATAATTGCATGTCTTCATCGGGTGGATTTGGCGGGTGTCTCCCATCGAAGTATGAGCTCCACCCGAAAGGGCGTAA
>NC_090890.1:26897620-26922620 GCF_036669925.1 Montipora capricornis | reverse complement strand
ATGCACTTATCACGATTATAAAAATCTCGCCATTGCATCCCCAACAAGCCATAATCCTCAGGACGAATTGGTATTGTACGAAAAGCATTTTTAATGTCGATTTAGCCATAAAACACGCATGCCCTGCCTTCTTAATAAGCTTAAGTTGGATGGCTTGATCGGTAGTACTTGTGTACCCCGAAGAAATACCATCATTAACAGGAGATCCTTTTGGAAAAGATAGGTCTTGAATCAATCTATATTCCCCTGGTGTTTTCTTAGGAACAACTCCAAGAGGAGAAACTCGGAAAGGGGGCAAAGGCGGAGATTCAAATTGGCCTGCAAACCTTTGTAACTCAGTTAAGTTCCTTCAACCACCCGATTAAATTACCAGAACTGAGTGATTTATGCTCACCCTCAAAGTGAAGAGGGAAGCCGTGAGTGAGAAAACCTGAGAGCAAAAAGGTAAAAGTGGAATGGAAATACCCATCAAGGAGAGAACGCAAGCGCTCAACTTTTATTGGCGTTGGAAGGCTTGGTGGAGAAGGAGTTGGCAGGTTGGGGCTTAGGGCGAGACTGCTTCGATGGGTCACGAAAATTACACTTTGTTAGCGGATGAGGACCCTCTAATCTAAAGCAGTTATGATTGTAAACACAACCCGGGTTGCATTTCTTATCCCTGTGAACACGGAAACAATAACCCTAGGGGACAGAATCCAGCTTAGATTTAGACGGTAATGTGGACACGCCTTAGGGCAGAGGCTTGCATGCGGAAAACAGCTTGTGATTTCAGCCATAGTTCACCCTGGATCCTGTCCCATGGCATGGAAGTGTGCTGGACTTTCCTTAAAAAGAGGAAATTTTCATCATACAATTTTCAATTATGGCCAGTCCTTGCCAAATCCTTTACGATTTCCCCATATTTCATGAAGGCAGGGGCCTCACGGGGAAATTTCTTTTAGGCTTTGACACCGGGTCCAAGCATAAAGAAGGGGCAGGACCACTATCAGCACATTGAAATGTGAGCCGGTACTGGCTTTCGAATACTTGGTTGGTTAACAGAGAACCAAAGTCAACGTACTCGTGGTTCCAACTCTTTGCTCGTAATTTCTCGGAAACACGGGCATCGACTGGCACTGAACCCGGCAGACTGAAATAACTGACCTGGGATCTTTAACGGTGCTTGTAGTGACAGGCCTGTCAAGGAATGGGCTGCAGTGGCCACACTCTGCTGGACTACCGATGAATCCCCTCCTCAGAACAAGCGGATGAACGGGTGAGGACCGGTCCATTTTCCAAAACTGAAAGGGCACCGGTGGGAGTTGAAGCAACGGTGGGCGTCGGGGAGCTCGAAGATGGGCAAACAGGCACCTCCGTCTCCTATCCTCTACGGCCTCAATGCCGTTAACTCACCCATAACGCGACCAGCTCCCAGCTGGCTTGATACCTCGACTGGTAGAGCACTGCACCGGCACCGTGGCAGAGGTCAGGGTTAGAATCCCGTTCGAGCCTGAATTTTTCAGGCGTTCTTTTCGTTGCTGCTCAAGTAACGTTAATTAATTAATAACTGCGATGATCAGCATCTTACAACTCAGCATAAACATTCTGCTTGAGTTCAACGATCCAAAGATTATACAAGGACAAAGAGTATCATGTATGATTCACTGGAATGTGCAAGAATTGTTTTCGCCTTAAGGTGGGTTCCTAGAGTATTTGCGAATACCGTCACTACAGAGCACGAGTGTAAAAGGAAACCTAGTTAATTCCTCTTTAAATTTTCTCTGTAGAGATTTCCTAGTATGGGTGTCAATTTTTGGATTATGGCCGTTACCATGGCAACATCACATCTAATGACAGGCAGATATATTCCTATTTTTGGCCTAAACTCCTTAATATTTACACTCTCTTGAAAGAAGGACTTTACATTCAGTTGATATTTATGAGTGAATGTCGTTTCCATCTGCCTCAAATGTGTGATTTTCAACTGAGAAAACGGTCAAGTAAACGCTACAGTTAAAAAAAGAACTTTCACGCCAGAAAAATTAAAGTATCTTTCCAAGATGACGTCAGCTTTGTGCGCCATCTTAAAAAAAAAGCCTTCCCGTTCTTCTTTGCCGTTTATTTTAACCTGTGAACGTCGTTTGCATCTACATAGCACGAGTTACTGATATAGGCTTAATCCGCATTACATAATTTGACACTCTCGCTTCAGTCTCTAATCCATACACCAAATGACGAAAGCAAAGCAATACGCATAAATTTGAGCAAGGCGTTCGCTGAATCCTTGCAGGGATGTCTTCAAAACGGCGCATAGCAAGGCGTCGATATCCGCTGTGAAGAGAGCAGGAGCCGGACAGAATCTTACGCAGCGTTCCGCCCGCCATCTCGAACTGGAGAGTACAGTTATGAATCACTGCTTCCATTGGCATAAGATAGCGAAACAGTGCAGAATCACTGGCTCATTGACTGGACCATATTCGCGCCTCAAGAGACCGCGATTCTTTCGGTCGGCACCGATGATAACTACCTCAGTTGCAAGACATGCGCAGTTGGTCGTATTGATGGTCTCTTTCTTTGTAACCATTGGCGACCACTGCTCTTAAAATTATCCATTTGCTCGTTGTTCCTCCGATTGTTTCCCAAACATTTCTTGAGGTAATTAACCTTTTTTTTATCTTTTAAGAAGTTATTCACAACTATTTATATATGTTTCAGTTTTCTCAAACGACGCTGGTTCTGTTTGGTTCTATCGAAGTTTTTTTCCTCTATATCCCAGATGTTTCACACCTGCACGTAGAAAATTCATTAATCATTCACTAATAATCAAATATCGCTAATTTGGAGAATTCTTGTACTGTGTACGTTCTAACAATTTGAAATGTTAGAATTGAATGGATACAAATGTGAGTGTTCTTAAAACTATAAAATACGTAAGTTCGTATTAAGAAAAGTCTTCTGCTAAATAAACGGTTGACAAATGTAGTGTCTGAAAATAACTTGAAAAATATGTCTTTTTCGTATTGTAGCTCATACAAATGCACAATACAAATGCACAATAGCGTGCAACCTGATGTATGCGTTATGTCTGAGCGTCCAATAGGCGGCGATTTTTGGCTTTTCACCTTGCGTGAAAGGGAGGTAGAGGTTACTCTTGTTATCCCTCATGTTCTTGTTTGCGGATATCCAACCTCGTTTCCAACCAAAGGCCAGGTCATTTAGCATAACGCCTGAACGGTAACTGTCCATGGAACTGGTCACACCACATTGTTCGCCGACATAGATGTTTCTTCAAACGAGGAGTTTTCTGAAATGGGCAGTCTCTGGTCAGCATCTGGAAAAGAGGGAGAAAAGTGACTTCTTAGTTAGTATTTGACCATTCCTTCCAATGGAAGCGTTTTAGTTATTGTGCATCTGAAGAGATTTGTCACCTTTCCTCGATAATTTTTTCAGCGCTTCTGTGCAACCGGCTGCATGCAAAGCATTGCAAAGCTTTCGCATCGTGGCGATCTGGTTGCTTGCACTTCTTGTCCAAGCGAGAAGCCCTTGAAAGGATTTTTCATGTGCGTGTCTGTGATCTGCCTCTATGTTCTCTATATCCGCTTCCCCCATATCCAAATGCCGTAGAACAAGTTTCCAGTGCGACACAATATGTTTGCATATACAAATACAGTCCTGTCGCGTTACGGGGTCGTTCAAGCGTCTTCTCAAATTTTCTGGTATTTCAAAACCTGAGGTGTTAGGAAATATTGAACAAATAACTTTAGAGACTCATAACATTACGTTCATTACTACCTGGCTGACAGTTCAGCTACTTTTTGGATTAAGGGTTGGAATTCAATCGGGTCTATTTAAAATATGATTCGCTTATACGGTGCTTTATCAGTTACCCAGGGTACTAAGCTCAGGACGAAACATCATCATGGATATAATAGCAAGCTTCATCAAATATGCTGAATATGTGATAAAATATACAGGTAAACCACGAGTGAATTAGATATCTATTTTTATATCATGGGTAACAAATTACTCCTTAATTTAGGCGCGAAATTTCAGCGTTAATTTATAATTTCACATGTGAAATTACAAAATTGCCATGGTAACATCTCTTGTATCTCGATCAGAGCCAAGATGGCGTCTAGATTTAAGACAGTGACCATTCAGACCATTGAAGAAGTTACGAAATTAAAAGAAGCGGCAGAAAATTTAAATACGTGAAAGAGCACAATTAACTGGGTGAGAGTTCTTGAGAAGTGGTGTGACGAAAATAGCCTTGAGAAAAACCTGGAGATGATTCTTCCTGAGCAGTTGGATAAAGTACTCGAGCGATTTTACAATTACGGTTGTGAGGGTAATTTGTCACCCACGACATTAAAAGGTAATCAAATGGTTTTCTCGTGAACTTAGGAAATAATTTCACTTGCGTTTTGTCAAAATTCTGATAATTTCCCTCGTCTAAAGGCTAGGGAAATTATCAGAATTTTGACAAAACGCGCGTGAAATTATTTCCTAATTTCACTCGTCGCCATTTAATTAGACATACTAATTCACTCTTGGGTAAACTTGCTTCTAGAAAGACGTCTGAAAGTACTTTAGTAAAATAATTGTATGTAGAGAGAGCAAACCAATTACATTTCTCAAATATTCCTTGGAGCTTAACAGAGGCAATATGAAAATTTGGGGATAAATTGATATTGTAACCAGGATATGGGAAATTGTATCAGTGGCTCTCCTCCGTCGCACACTCGATCATAAAACTGAGTGAAGGCGACCTGATTCAACAATAATGTCTTTGCATTCCAACGGACGGTCAATGAAGTAGAGGGAGGCAGAAAATAAACTATACTTCAAACATGTTGCAAAGTATTTGAGTCAAGATGTCACCATGAATGAAAGTGAATTAAGAGCATGGCATTTCCCAAATAGCACAGCCAATAGTTAGAATAATCGAATTAGGTGTAAAGCGAAGTGATGTCCCAACAACTTTTGACCAGGATTGTAGCTTAGACCTAATTATTTTTAGGCAGCGATATTCTATGGTAGACGTTTTTTTTTAAATTGAGCGTGCGGTGTCTTGATCTTCAGTGGTGAAGCGGAAAAAAGCGGTTCTATAAAGTGGAAGCTCTGCGTTCAAATATATTCCACGGATATTTTTTATTTCCTTATTTTCTCTGCTACCACAAGTCTTGGGAAACTCGACGATAACAGCGAATTCAAAGCAAATGAAGAATTCACGATAATAATCGTGAAGTCAGAGAAGAGATCGTGTTGGTGTGCAGGTTATATCAAAGGATGAGACGGAGCGGACTAAGAGAGGACCAAGCATCACCGGTGTGTCTGTGACGAAAGTTCTCTATGCTATGAAGCAGAATGACAGGACATTTATTGATATGCGGCGCGAAACTTGAAATTTGAAAACCGACACGACAAATTTATAATAAAAAAAAAATAATGGTGTAAAAAGTGGATGAACGCCTTCCTTGAAGATCAAATTTATGTGCCTGTTTTGTCAGGATATCCAAACTTTTTGGCTCTAAAATAACGATAACATATTAATTGTTCAAATGAGACGTTCAAGAGGTGAAATCGACCAGGATTTTTGAGACATTTTGTCCGAAAACTGAATTTCAAAATGGCGTTTTTTCATGGGAATTTTTTCCTTTCTGGTTCGTGTTATTGTCAAATTGTATGCTGCACTGAAAAAGTTTCTGATTTTATTAAATTCAAATACAAAGGTAAAATTGCTTGGGTTGAGAAAAGGGATATAAATAGAAATTTTGGTTAAGTTGATTGCTGCCCAAGCGGTGACAGGCCTACCTGTTGAAGTAACTGCCTCTGTAGATTCACTTGAAAGTTGTTCACTTTTGACATCACTGCTGCTGTTCTCGCCACCTTCTTTATGAAATCGCAGGGCTGTTGAAGTAACTGCCTCTGTAGATTCACTTCTGCTGTTCTCGCCACCTTCTTTATGAAATCGCAGGGCTGTCTGCAAAATCAGAGTTGGCAAAATAACTATCCGAAAATAAAACTAAAGCGCTACTAAATTAGGGCAAATTCAGCAAGCCAAGCAAGTGTGCTAAATGTTGTGATACAATAAAAGAAAGGAATAGGGTTAGGGTTAGACTATTACTTCGACTCCACCCAACATTTTCGAAAGCAGGGGATCGATGTCAAATGAAAGTTGAAATCAGTTTTATTGGGCATTCGCCCTTGCCACACGGCGGCCATATTGTCCCAGGAGACCAAAAAAGGTCTGTTTTACCACGCCAAGCCTCACCCCCATGGTTTCCACTGCGAGGCTTGGCGTGGTAAAACAAAGCTCTTTTGGTCTCCCGGGACAATATGGCCGCCGTGTGACGAGGGCTAATTAAACTAGGAGGAGAAGCCGAGAGGTCTTAGTCCCGATGAAACTTACTGAACGGCTTCAAAAACATTCCGCAAAAGGCGTGTCCCTCAGGAGTCGGAACAAAGTTTCAAATTTGTGAGAGGAGTAACATTAGCAAACAAGATAAACAAGCTGTGCCTTATTAGTATCTAACGAGGAGTGTTTTATCAGCTAAAGCTCGTGTACGTGTTTTTTTTGTCGGTGACCTGATAGGCTCTTTGGCTCATGAATTATTAATGACTTCGGACATTTGATTTAACATGCAACAACCTTTCATCGATTTTACATTTTCAACAATGATGGGGGTCCTGTTTAAATGTTTCTGATATTCCGTTCAACAAAGTTTTGAATGCGTGCTAAAGCGTATTGGAAGCGATAACAGCACGCCTTCTGCGAAAACGCCGTTGCGCGGGAGTCATAAGCTCCAGTACGTTTCTGGTTATGATCTCTTAGCTAAACTCATCATGGAATACTTCGCAACCAGCTAACGTTAGTGCCGGAATATATACACCTGAAACCAGTGGCATAAAAAGTTGCTTTAGAGGCGTTTCAGTTAAGTAGGTGTCGATTTTCTTTACCTGGGCTGGCAATAGAGGGATCCCTGGGTTCACGTAAATAAAGTGAGGTTGGCTGTTTTCCTGTTGAAAGTGTAGACCACACGAGAAGTCGTCAACGTCAGTCGAATTTGCCGCAATAGGCTTCACTGAGAATTCACACGCGTCTTTGGACCTGAATCCATTCTTGTATGCCATTTCGTACCTGTAATTCTAGAAGGTAGAAAGCGTGGGAAGTTAGCTAACGCAAGCCTTCTTGACACATGCTGAATATTCCAATTGAATAGCCATCTTGGTTACTTGACGAATTGTTATTAAATCCAATGTCAATTCTCTGAAATACGAGGACTGAGCAAGATCAGAAGTTTATTAGTGTGCAATTTTTTTTCAGTTCTATTAATCGCCAGAAAGAAAAAGAAAGGAACTTTATTTTAGTGTCTAATCTAACTTCTTGCGCTGGAGCACTAATTGGGGACACCTGAAATCAAACTGAAATCAACAACAAATTGACGCAAATCAAATCAAATGTTGGTTTTTGAGGAAGACTAGGAGAAAAACCCCACGGAGCAGAGTAGAGAACAAAAACACTCAACCCTCATATGACGCCGAGTCTGGGAATCGAACCCGGCCGACATTGATGGGAGCCAAGTGCTCTCACCACGCACTACGCCAGCTCTTCACCCAGGAGTTGCCAAGTAGCGCTTTTGATCAGCTTTTCACAGTTTTTTTTCCGGGTTTAGTTTCTAAGGAAATTGACGCTTCCCTGGCAGGTGAGTGGAACAAACTTGAATTTCAAGATACCTATAGCTATTTCATAGATGCAAATTGACAGTACAGGCAGTCGTTTTGTTATTTGGAAGCTCGGACATTTTGAGCGTCACCCCTTTGTCAGGGCGAATCGACCAAGCTGACCAAGGCCTAACGCTCGATCCCCAAGTTCGAATGTAATGGTCGTATTAAAAGAAATTACTGTGTCTCGTTTATTCAAAAGGTGGATAGCGCTGTCCACGGGATAAATTACTCATCAGAGGGTAAGTACTATCAAAATCAATAAAACTATCCACTAGATTGTACTCTTCTAATCTCCACACAACTTAGCGGATTGATAAATCTGGGTCATTATAAGGAGGGTTAGAAATGGGACAACAAGGCTAGCGTTGTACTTGTTTAAGACAAAGTATATACTTTTCTAAATCGAAGAACGATGACCTTTCCTTGCATGGAAAACGGTTTGATAACAAAACAAACCGATTTAGCAGAAATCGGACTGTGGACCCAGAAAAAGAGAGAATTAGTCGTATGTTTAGTTACCTGTGAAGCTGGGGTGATATCAAGTTCCCATCCTTTCTTATTCAGAGCTTCCGGATCAAGCCACACAGTTATGTCTTGGTTGTCGTTAAACAATTTGAATGGTTTTTCCCTAGCTGCAACCTTGGTGCCAGTAAATCGTTCCATCTCTATGCGCTCAACTCGCTGTATTGAATTTTAAAAGAGCGAAAAGAATTTTGAATTAGTTCGTCTAAAGTAGAGACGCAGTGGCGCCAAACCAAATTCAAAGCCAAGGAAAGGGGTCATTATCTGGACGGGATCGACACTCACTTTCTTAGAATCTTCATTGTCACTGTAGATGTAGAATCGAAGAGAGATGAGATTACTGCTTGGATTCGGTTTGCTGGAAAATACTGTTGCTCTCTTTCTCTTTGGTCCACCACAAGCAAACACACGCCAAATAGAAAAGGTCTTTGTTTTAATGTAAATGCTGTCCTTCTTCACCGAAAACCAAGCAATGGAATGGCAGTTTTTTTCTGAGGAGGACGGGATTTTCTCCCAATTCCATGGACCTGAAAAGTGATAAATATATCCTGTTCTAAGATTCTAGTTTTCTTTATGTGATTGTACAGTAGAAAGTGTCATAGGCGAAATTTTAGAGAGTGATCGCCACATCGGACTTGAGGTGTATGCAATCGCCCATTTGCAGCTGGAGATCACATGGTATAAAAACCGCCACATTGTTGAGCAAATTGCGCACTGGGACGTCTACCAGTGTGGCGCCACCCCAGTGTGGCGGTGTTTGAGCCATATAAGATCACTTGGTGCAAAAGGCCTATTGGAAGGGATAGAACAATTTTTCACCTTTTCATGAAACAAGACAGCTTTACCTATGATTATAACTTGGCTCTAATCGACATCTGCAATAATAAAGTTGATTGTCGTAAAAATGACATCGGCAACAAACTATAACTACACAATTGAGCGTTTTCCTTAAAAAGTCTCGCTTCATTTTTTCATGCAATGCGAAGGAAAACCAAACATGAAAAAACAAAACGTCAAGACTGATCACCGCTCACACTTTCTCGTAGTCATTGAAACAATCTACGAGCAATTTGGTACACACTTTGATTGGCTCACCGAATTGCTCTCCTCTGATACGATTTGCTTGGAGAATTTTTGTTACTCGGTGATGTTTGCATATTTTGCTCGAAGTCATGACGTACGGACAGAGTGAATTTTGTTTAAGACGCCTCACGGAAAACCGCCCTAGTCTTCCCTCAATCAAGAGGGGTTTTTAGATTTCAAATAAGCGAGTAACATCTCATTCTACCTCCTACCTCTCGGTGCCTTATCTTTAAAACAGAAAGCGTCTCGTCGCGGATAAATGGATGTTTCCTACATTACGGAGTTTTAGCAAGGACAACGACAAAGTCGACGACATATTGTTCACCTTGTACAATGCGGACGCACTATGGATGGGTATGAACGGTTCAAATGAACGGTTCATTGTTATATGCTCACGTTGTCGTCAAAACCTAAAATTTGGAGATTTCACGTTGTTGTTTTGTGGACTACGGCAAAGAAATGCACGGAAAAAACAGGTGCACGTGCAGCATGAGTATTTTTTCCTTTTTAACCAATCATATTCGTGCTTTGTGGCGTTATTAGGGCCGTTTATACGAAAGAAAATAAGCCGCGGCTTGCGAAAGCCGCGAAAGGAACAATTTATACGAGTATAAACTCCCCGACCAGGATAAGCCGCGGCTTGAGAAAGCCGTGAACGTAGATTTTGTACCATTTATACGGGGTGTTCGCGGCTTACGTAAGCCGCGGCCAGAGTTAGCCGCGGCTTATTTTCTCTCGTATAAACGGCCCTATTGTTGCCGTAGCCGTTGTCTCTACTTAATTATAAACTTCTTATCATTTTAGAAACAACGAGAAAATTAGAGGATAAAGAAATAGAATCTACCACTGCCAGGAAACTCTCCACATCTGTACACTGTAATGCATCCCTTTTTGACTTCGTCTACATATAAGCAATGTGGAACAACAATCTCTATTGCTTTGTTTGGATTGATGTCATGTGGTCCACAATGAATTACAGGAGAAATGAGCGTTCTTTCGTCGGTCTCAGGGATATCCCGTATCACATAAGTGTCATCATGAATGACATTGAAGAAGATGGGCTGTGGATGTCCGTCGGGGAATGTTCCATGCTCAATTTTGATGGAGACATTTGAATCTGGGTGGGTTAATATTCCTCCATTGCTGTTAAAGATGCCCTCCGCATGTGTGACAAACTGGGAAAAGCTAGAACTAATGAGACAAAAGAGGTCAATATTAGAATTTTCTCTTAAGGTCAAAGCTTGGGTGGGATTACTCTGCTTCCTCACACAGTTTATGTTACAATTTATCAGTTTTTCTTGTACACGCTGCATGTTACATAGGAAATGACTCTCGCGCTTTTAATTTTGTAGGAGATCTTTAGACCTTTCTCGAACGTCCCGATAACTTTTCGGGCCCGAAAACCTATTTACGAAACTGGCTTCCTCTTGTTTTCGTAAGCTGGTCTTAAAACATGTTTTCAAGATAATTAAAAGCAAAATGATTGTAACGTTTTTTGACTTGAAATCTCTCCGTACTTCAGATACAGAGGGAATTATGACACCCGAAAAAGGCACGAAAAGTTTCTGGACTTTCGAGAAACGGGACCCAAGTTAATTGCAATCTGAGATATGCTTTCTTTGAAACAGTGGTGATGTTTTGGATAAAAAAAAAAAGTCCTAGAGAATGAGAATTGACTGGCCAACGACAAGTGAATTTTTTTTCATTTCAGCTAGATTCGTTTTAGGCTGTTTCATAGGCTTTTCACAATCATTAGGACTCTAATCAACGACTTCCTTTTTTTTTTTTTGCTGCCGTCAATAACGGTTGCTGTAACAAGTAGCGGATTGGCAGAAAGAGTTCATATCTGCCTCCTCTTCAAATCGAGTCTAATTGTAAAGTTTTTGTGAAGGTAATTCGTTCTACTTTCCATATGAATGAAAACTAATTTTTATAAGAAGTACTCCGCACTTAGACTCGCTTTGAAGAGAAGGCAGACATGAACTTAGCCAAATACGTTTCGTTTCAGACATCTACGATAGTGAAAAACGACGCCGTTGATTGGAATTCACATCAACTTCGTCCCAAGGGATTTTCTCCACCGTGAATCTCGGGGTAGAAAAGCCCCTGGGAACGAGGTTAAATATTTATATAGGATCAAGTAAGCGGATTTGGGCGTTTAGTGAAGGAAGGCGAGAAAATACCTTTGTGCAGTTTTTGAACATTTTCCATCCGCCCATGGCGGGAGGATTAGTGCTTCTTTTTTCGTATTTGAAAGGAGCAAAAAGTAAAAAGAGGAAACTTACGCAATGCCTTGTTGCGGGGGAAAAATATCTAAAACTGATATGACGTCATCTGGCAAGTAGGTCATCACTGTTTCTTGGGCCGAGCTTGGCGCGGTATCATCATTTTCATTCACGTTTTCTGCACTTGTTAGCATTTTATCAGCCTGTAAAAAAATAATTAAAAATAAAACTCAAAATGGTCATTACTTCAATTGCCTTAAAATGTCAACTCAAGGGGTCGTCAACAAATTCCTAGCTTGCTCGTTTTACCTTAATTTTAAATTTAAATTCCAGTACCACCATCCAAATTCGCGTTTAAGGATTAGGTGGACTGAAAAGGCCATTTTCGTTTTGGTCTTTAGAGATGAAATTTTGCGTTAAAAAAGCTATCATCACTCGACGCTTCAAACCAAGGGGAGCCCTGGATCTTAGGTTGGATGATGATAGTGATGATGACGATCAGGATGACGATGATGATTATCGTGCTAATGATCACCTGGTCTCCAACTGCAATACTTGATACAGAGTCGCTTGTGCAACATCTGCTTGGGGGAGGACATCGAGGACGCCAGTTTCCGGATTCAGCCAAGCTGCTAAAGCACCGCCCTGCAGGGAGAGAAATGGCACTTGTCAAAAATGAAAAAAAAATTGGAATTTGATTCCTGATACCGCTCTGCTGCCTTAACATGAATAAAAGTTTAAAGTAATGTTCTTAGTGCACTGTTCTTAGCCATTCAGAAAAAAAAGGTGTGTCGTGAATCTTAATATTCGGCGAAAAAGGCCTCTAGGAAATGAAAATTTTGAAAACGATGGGCGCATTACCTTCCTGGTAGAACATCGATGGGATTTGTGTCACGGACCGAGTTATTTTCGCTTTAAATGGCTCCTTGAATAACTTTTCTCTTCAGGAGTGAGAATTCGAATGCTAACTCTTGCTGGATCCGGAGCCTATTTGACAACTCCCCTTTTTAGCGACAAAGACCCAATTAGGAAGTTGAAAGCTCCTGTCGCCTGTAAATAGTATCTGGAGGATATGTTGCTAGAAGACTTGCCTGGCGCGGAAATGCACAATAAATAGCCTTCATTAGTACTTTAAATGTGGCCGCCTAAGCCGGTCCCTGTTAATGACGGATGCCGGAACTGGTCTAAGCAGGAGCCCACGACCAGGAGCCTCCATATGATCTTCATCATTGAGTCAACCTTTGCGCATATCTTTCTATTTTTAGAACAGCTCCTTCAGCATGAGACTAATATTTTCATCAATTTACATCAACAACTAGTACTATTTGAATACATTGTTTTGTTTTGTTTTTTTTTTTTTTTTTTTTTTTTTTGTTAGTTATTGACAATATTTATATTCTGATTCATTGGGCATTCTATATAAACTCGTTGAGTTCTAAAAATAGAAAGGTACGTCGCGCAAAGGTGGACTCACAGGGCTTGTCATAGGCTATTGGTGTAAGCAGGAGACCATGACTGGTTTACGTAGCTCTATAACTACTGGTGTTAGAATCTAATAAAGTGAGCGGAAGGCTGTATTTCGGGACCGTAGATGAAAATTTATTTTGTATCAAGGTCCATGGCAGGCGCCCTGCTCTTCAACTTGAACTCGGTGAATTAAAAACAACATAAATGAAGTTTTCACCTTGAGATCCACGTTGCGTTCTTCTTTGCTTTTTCACTTTGCAAACCAGGAAAGAAAGCGCTGTAATAACAATCCCGGTTGCGATGAAAATGAGAGTACACACTGGAGCAACTGTGTCATGACGGCTTGCAACGGTATGGGGTGAATCCTCAACATCAAGAACATCTACTGCAAAATAATAAGTGGAAATTAAATTTAAAACATTAAATTGACCCTTTTTTTACAATGTGAAGCGATCCTCTTTGTATAGTCAGTTGTCGTCAAAGAAAATCTGGCTCCGAGTCGGCTTACGGTAGGGCAAGGACTTCTAAGAAAAATTGTATTCGTCTGCCATTCCATAATATGAGTTGCTCATGCAAAACTCTGAAACAGCACCTAAATAATCCACAATGGCTTCTTGGGCGAAAAATATGCATTACCATGGGTTCATTATTGGTAACGCCCATATGTTATGTGATCAAGGCCACAAGTACAGAGACGAGCTTATTTTGTCCTTATCTAGACTCTTAACGTTGCAACAAGAGTTAAAGCCTCTTTTGCACTAGGAATTTTTTCCTGCAAAATGTCTGGCCTTTTCAGTTGCGACAAAAGTTGTCACATTACGCAACGCTACTTGCAAATTGTCGTCTTCGATAATCACATGAGGTTAAAGAAACATTTTCATTGGCTTGTGACGCAAACCGTTGCGAAACAAGTTGCCGGAGGAATGTTACACTACGCAATGGTTGAAAATTTTGTGGCATCGTTGCGAGACGCGTTTACGCAAAGTAGAACTGATTTCTACTTCTCGCAACGAAGACGGCAAGAAAAACCTTACATACAGGGTGTATGTTACACTGGGCAGTTTTTCTTGCAACTTGCGTCGTAACAAAATTGTGAGACAAGCTGCACGAAAAATTGCCTAGTGTAACACAGGCTTAATGATACACACAACAAAATAAATGTTCTGCATGCATTGCCGGTGGCTTTAATGATCATGGCCAGCAAAACAAAGTCATGATTAATATTTCTCCCTGTCTTATTTTTATGCGCGTAGTTTTGATCTAAAAATAGCGCTTTTACTCGTATTGAAAATGTGTGCATGGAGGTTTAATCAAACCTTTTGCAACTGATGGCGTCCGCAGAAGACCAGGCGATGAACCTATTTCGTCGGGATTTCCAGCCAAATCGGGAGAAGAATTAATTTCGTCGTCCTCTATATCATGCTCCGTTGGTTCAGGTAAAACATCCTTGCCAAACCTTTCAGCGGCACTAACATTCTGTCTTGTCTCATTATGTGCAAGCCACATTCCATCCCTTGCTGGCGATACTTTCTGGGCATTGTAGGCAACAGTTTGTCTTTGCCTTGTATATGGATTTGAAGCAGGCATAAACTTGGTGGGAAACTTGCTTGTTATTGACGGACCAGCTAATTTTCCAGAAGCCAGCGATGTCGGACTCCTCGTAGCGACATTGGCAGAATGAACGGAGGTGTCCACAGAATTAGTTGGAATTGTTCCCATGGCAGCCACGGAATACAAAGACTTTGATGGAGTCGACGGCATTGGTTCAATTACTGCTTGACTTTTTACTTCTTGGATTTTGCCAGTTGTGTTTCTTCTTGGTGCAGAGTCATCGTTTCCTGACATTGGTCTCCAATTCTCATATTTTCGTTGTCCGTCTTTAAGTGGGCTTGATCGTTCTTTTGTTATCGATAAAAGAAAGAGAGAAAGAAAATTAAAAAAGATTAAACTTTGAAACAGGCTTTTCAATAACACTAGCCAACATCTTCTGACTTTCTAGAATCTCTTTCTCTCTCTTTTTTTTTTTAATAGCGAACCTTCCCCTTCCTAAGGAAAGATTTGGAAATCGCCGGCTTTTGTTGTGTATCACGTACGTTTACGAGGTTAGAAGGTGAGGGGCACCCAACAAAGGTGTTACGCACAATATCTGTCCCGCAGTGGAAATTCAGCTGGCTGGCAATTTATTAATTTTCATACTCTTTCGCTGGAAAACTTAAAATATTTTTGGCATTTCAATCTGTACTCAGGGGCTGGATGAGAACAGAAACTGGGGAAGACTAGAGGAGAACTCGTTCACGAGAAGCTTACCACTGGTTCAACCTATCGCATGTTGAGAAAAAAAGACTTGTTTTGGCCGGTTTAGATTCACGAGGCTCTTTGCTGGCTAGGAAACAGGACACAAAGAGTCGGCTGGCTGGCCGTTTCCCTCACTATCTAGCTGGGAGCTGGAATTATGCTCGTACGTAATCATCCTGCGATATGCAAAACACCTGTTTTTCCCAGCAAAATTTAAAAAAATCAAAAAAACGTTTTATCAGAGTTTTTCTTGTACGTTTTTTGCCTATTGTTATGCATTTTGGGAATGATTTTCGTTGGGTGCCCCTAGAGGGTCCCTGCACTAGAAGAAATCTACAGGGTGGGGATGCAGGATAAACAACTGCTTTAATTATAGACTGAAGGTTTCCAGGGTAAATGGACATGAACATTTTATCTGTTGGTTTGCTAAGTCATTGACGCCAGCGAAGAATTCAAATACTCTCTACCTTCAGAAATGTCTCCTATCCCACATCCTGAGCCTGAACTGCAATTCCCACAAATTGTGTCTGATGTTCTTGTACAAGACTGCAACACGACTCCAACGGGAAAAGAACACTCTCCACATTTCTGGCAAACAACATCCGATGTGGGCGTACAAGGATGCACTTGGAATTCGTTATCATGGCAAACTGAGCATTCCCTGCAAGCTTTTCTTCGGGATTTGTGCCTCGAAAAAGTACCAGTTTCGCACGGCTTGCACCCAGCAGGTTCCTCTGGTGGGCAAACAGATAAGAAGCCCGGAGGACATTTAACGAACGAACAGACCGAGTACTTCAGTGCTGTATCCGCGGCTACTAACTAAGTAGATGAAAGAAAATAGAAACATGTACTGAAACGAAGTATTGGCTGGGGCACTACTGAGGATGATTTAGTGTTGAAAGCCGCGTTCTAAGATAGAAAATAGGGACCTTAAGATTCTAAAACGGCGACGTCATGTCAACGAGTACGCTATTATTAAGCAAAATAATCGCTCTGCAAATCTACAACGTGAAATGACCAAATCTCATGCAAGCTCTGAGGACAACGTGAGCACATAGCGACGGATGTTATTACTATTTTTCGCCTAGTGTTAACACCGTTCCTTCTCAGTGACTTCAGTTCCTGGATAGTTTGGGGTAGTTTATAGAAGTTCGACTGTAAATCTAAAGGTCCCTAATGTTTCAATAACTGGCCCAGACAGTCTTAAAACAAGGCTTCAAACTCATCATAATTTATTTTAGAAGATAATGCAGTCCTCAAACCTCGACTTTTTGCTGAACAATATCGTGCCACCGTCACTTCAATCCGAAATCAAGCTTTAAACTTAATGGTAATTAATCTTTTTTTCCTAACACCCGAGGTAGACCTGTAATAGCACATTCTAGTCTTTCTAGGAAAACATTTTTTACTAGACAGTTAACTGTTGAGCAGTGATTCTACCGTGACTTCATGGCAACAACTATCAAATATCTATATTTATATACCGCGAAACCTTCGGATTCCGCGCTCGACTTGGTCCAAACCACCACATCAAATGATATGTGTATTAAATTTGGATATGTTTAATTAAAGAGCGTGAATGAATGAATGAATGAATGAATGAATGAATGAAAACTCCTATCCCAGGTTTTGACTGTCAATGGTTTGTCAAGGCCAGAAAAACGTGGCCATTAAAATCACTTTGAATAATCCACGGTTCAGGGGCCAAGAATACACTCTGTTTTATTTGTATTTTAAGGCCTTCAGGCATTTGAAAATTTACATGACAAAACAAATGAAGTAAGGAAACAATATAGCTTTTTTGCGGTCGACAGTGCGTCATGCCCTCGTCATCAAGAAAATTCGAATTGCGCTTTTCCAAAAACAAAGTCAGTAATGCAGTCGGGACCGTAAGGTAACGTTGAGATATTTGCGTCGATACACTGAATTCAAATCTAGTTCACTCCTTACTGGCTTTAGATTAAATTAAATTCCGTAAAAACGTGTAATTTTTCCTCAAAAGATCTCCCCGTTGTCCTTTTAGTATCCACCATTTTGAAAGCTTTCATTTTTAAGTATTTATACGCATTACCCACTCGCATACCCGTTGATGGACATGGCAGTTTCTCTTCCCAGGCTTTCATTTCCATGAATCGGACGTTCATCTGCTGTCAATATACACTCAAGTTTTGCCCTCCGACACCATCGGGCCGATAAATCGGGCCGACAAATCGTACAAGCGGTCTTGAAATAAAAACCGAAACAAGAGCAGGTTTCAATGGTATACCGTGGCATGTGACTAGCTAGTTTTATCGCAAGTGCGACTCCCTAAAACATTCAGTTGGTGCAGAGGTTTAGCCAAAAGGGCGATACGGTAGAAAGGAAACACCAACGCCACTCAGACTTTACACACAGCGAACAAATCATGTTTGTGGTTTGGGTCAAATTCCATTATAAACATTACACAAAGTTTTATTTTTATCAGTCAATAATGCTTCTGAAATCCGTTCATTGTGATGCAGCAATTTTGACCGTCACAAGAGCAGACAATCCCGACACTGACTCAGCAGGTCCAAATCAGGACTTCCTTCTAACTGCTTTATCAGAACTTCTACTACAGTACTTATATTTTACAATCAGTACTACTATTAGCGTCGTACATAAAGGATATTAACTGTTAGTATTGTTAGCATACTTGTAAATGTTTGTGATTGCACCTTCTTTGGCAGACGTATATCTGCCTGCGCAGCTGTCGAATTAACAGACTGAGTGTGCATAAACGCGGCCAGTATAAAGAAGAAAGTTTAGAAATACTTAGAAAACTTACGTTTGTCGAGTGGAGTCCAACCAGGCCAAGCAAAATCAGCAGTTCACGCATCATTTTAGTGATAATCTAATGACCTGATGAAAAATACAGTCAGAACGTTTCCATGGAATAGAGATTCCTCTCCGAATTCACTCTAAAAATCACTTTAATCATCAGGTCCAAGTCAATCTTCAAAAGTACGGAGTTGCACAGTGCGTAAATGTAGTTGTGGGTTCTTTTTCTCATAATTCCGAGTCACATGTTGGGTTGCCTCTGCCAATGAGATTCGTTCTTTTGAGGGTTTTTCCCACTAAGTACAAATCTTTTGATGATCGTGTTGCATGGGTCGAGAGAGGGAGGCATTAGAAAACACGGATCCACGATTAACCCAAGAAGCTAAGGAAAATCCCAGCTTTACCCCTTTTATACCTCAGTTGTCCCTCAGGCGGAAAAAGGTCAAACAAGCATGTGTTTTCACACAACGAGAAAGTGTAAACAGACGCTGGCTTGCTCCGGATCAATTCTTTACATATTTTAGTAACTAAGAAAGGCTGATGTAAGCTCTAAATATAATGTACAGTGCACAATGAAGGCTGTTAATATTTTAATGTTTATTTTCAGGTCCAACATAGTAATCAATCTGTTCAGAATTATAACGCCACAATCAGCCAACTCCAGTTCTCTGCATTCGTGAATTTATACATTCTGAACTTGAAAACTTAAACTATCTATTCGAACTTGAAAAAAGGCAATGTTTATATCTACATGTGTGACTTCCTGCAAATTCCTACAAGCGCCATAATCCGCGTTCACTTTCAGTTGCTCCAGACGCCACTCCGTTTAAGTTCGACAAGCGGAAGTGAAGCATTTTTTCATGCTTAACTTGCCTTTAACCTACCTGTAATTAGCATTGAAATGCTAACTAGCGCCGTTTTTACTCTTTCAAATGAAAAAGAAAATATTTGGTTTTAAGTGGGGAAAACAACATCCAGGGAATGAAATAAGTTCACTTTCGCTTCCCACTCGAGGCCGACAAGGTTGAACGATCAGAGGCGGGCATGCTATCATGCACGAGTTCGATCGATAAACCGGATTGATACATTTAAGCCGGAAAAGAGATACAGGTCAGAAACGCAATTAACCTGTTGTAGTTTTGTAACTCAAGGCCCTCTTAACTATAGAGGTTTTGCACGGCAGCCATGTTGCATGGCAGAAACAATGAAAATGTCTTGCATAAGAAAGAACATTTGTTCCCATAGGAAAAAGAATCTATTGTTCCTGCCATGCAACATGGCTGCCGCGCAATGCAAAACCTCTATACCCTTGACAATCTAAGGCAAAACACAAAATCGAGATCTTTGCGAATGGTGAGCGGATTCTAACCAGTACCTTCCTCATATTTGTTAATTCAAAATGTGGGGTCGGTCGGACGACAGTTAAACGGAGAAAAAACGACGATGGCCTTAGTAAAGTCTTTTGTTCGAAAACTCGGCATTGGTGTGTACTTCTATGACGAATTCTATGCAACGGAAGGCCAGTTCTTTGTAAAAAAAAAAAGAAGAGGTATACTTATGAAACCTCCAATAGTATTTGAGCACCATTTGAGCACTTTTGTTGTAATTTTCAAAGCACTTTTTCGTTATTTTTTCAGGGCAATCGGGACAGGTCAGGCAACAGTTCCAGAAATGAGAAAACAATGAACATCCATCTACGCTATAACTAATAATTAAATGCGGAAATCGACGAATCTGTGAATTAATTAAACAAAGAAACAAGTAAAATATTTGAAAATCGATAATATCCGACAGCAGCATTTGAGATGAATTTCTCAAAGCATCGGTGGTTCCAAAATATTTAGTTTCTCAACTTGTAATTACGCCGGTCAGATCAAGCCACTGATCCAACGTACACCGACAGGAAGATTGTCCACGGTTGCTTGCTTCAAAACTGGGAAAAAAAACAAGCCTTATGATATCGGTACCCATACTGGTAAATCGCTACAGGAAAAACTTTAAGAGAAATTTACTAGGTTCCTTTTGTAACTCGTGCCCTGTAGTGAGGTTAAGTTTACAGCCTCGAAAGCAGAATTTCCCACAGTTTTTCGAAGAAAAAGACCAAGTGGATAATCCTTTTTTGCCTTTTGTAGTCTTACCGACTAAACCCTCTGTAAGAATGTTTTAAAACTAGTAAATAGATAACTCCCAGAAGGAGCTGCATTGAATTTTTCTTTCTCGTTTTTAGATCTTTTTATTGTTGCGCGATTCAGTCCCGGAAATACGTCTGCGTTCGCAGGCTAGTCATGCCATAGAAAATATCAAGACTGGCCTCGGTTGTTCAAAGGTGGACGACACTATCCAGCAGATAAACACTAGCAAAACCAATTGAGTTATCCAGTGGATAGTGATTAATGTATAACGCTATCCACCCTTCGAACAACTGGGGCCAGGCCGATGTGGCTTGGCTGTATATCACCTCCCTCCCCTCCCGCCCTAGCCTCTGCCGCTTTCCATCGCGTGACCGTGAGTTGTTGCGATTTCCAAATATGGTCATGACAGCGGAATCTAAAGTTGTGCAAGATCCTACGTACTGTGCAAGATGTATGATCCGTGTTTGGAAGGTGTTCTCGTTTATTGAGCTTACAGAAATCAACCTGTAGCAGACAGAATGAACCTCCTGAGGGTGTTCACCCTTAGTTTGAGTTTCGTAGTTCTTGGTAAGAGTTTGTGCTTTTTCGCTGAGTTATACTTTGTGTTTTGGCGAGAAATATAAGCTTAACATGGAACTTTAAATTAAGATGCCAGGCTTGGATGTACAATCCTACACCTTCAGTCTCAAATCAATTTACACCTATAACAGTGGTCACTGTAGTAATTGACCGTTAGAAATGTTGTTTTTTGTAACCGTCAGATCTTGGTGGACGAGCTAATTTTGCAATCATACTCAGCAGGATCGATATGAAGTAAATGAACGTCAATCGAAAGGGCTAACTTTTAATTAAAGTTACAGTGTACCTTTCTTAATGTACTTAATGGGCTTTTTAACAGCTATGAAAACGTTGATGTTTAAGGAATTAATCATCTCAAGTGAATTTTGCTATTAATTTAGCTGGCTGAATAATGTGGATTTTTTTTCGATGTATTCATTGTTTAACAAGTGAATTAGTCTTAAAACTTAGGAGTAAACTCATTAAAGACTTAAAGACTAAAACTTGTTTGTTGCATGTGCATCAAATTTAAGCTTAAGTCTGTCAAAGCTTTTAAGCTGTTTTTTTGTGCTATTGTTATTTTTGCAGTGCTGCTGAGTTCTTCAGATGTTGAAGGTAAGATTTGAGGGGCAGCAGAGAGAAGAGTTGTTTCATTAAAAAAGTGGGAGAAATCCATGCCAACAGCGATATTACTTGTTACTTTACAAACATTGACGTCACATTTCTTTTGATATTCAACGGAACAAAAGAAGTCATTGTTTCAACAGCCAATTAGATTCTGGTTGGCATATTTATAACAATGGATTTATATAATGTCAAAAGACACAAATATAACAAAACTATCAAAATTGTTTATCACTTAATAATATACATGAAAAAATTACTCTATGCTGACTGGCTGAGAACAGTGCAGTTCAAGTGTAACAAAAAAGTGTAATATCAGTGCAAATTGCACATCAAAATTCTGGATTATGATTGGTTAAATTATATAAGCAATAGGGTTTGGTCAGAGCCAATCAAATCTTTTGTTCTCAAATCAAGCACCTGCCCTGGATGGGGCACTTTATAGCGCAAATTTTCCCTGATATTTGCATAATACACGTGTGTTTCTTCTGCTTAATCTCAAATTTTGTCATACATATTATTAACCCATCCATTCCTAAACGGGCTATACGTAGGATTTTACTCTGTCTAATGCCAGACGATTTTACTCGTTAATGGGGAACCCCTGGGCGTCAATGGTTTAATAAGTAATCACATGATTTTTCTCTCTTGTTATAAAGTGAGAAACAGTTTTATTATATTTTTTTCAATTTTATTAGTGTTAGTAATTGTGTTACATTTTGAGCTGTTTATTGTGTTTGTTAGCATTCCTTGCATTGTAAAGATCTGCTTATTATAAAATTTGTATGTCTTTTTTTATATCCGTGTATCCATGTTCGTCATTGATGATTTGCATGCAAGCTTTAAAGTTTGTTTGCTTCTAAAAATTTAACTGTGGTGCCATTAATTAACTTTGTGTTCATTTTATCAAGGTTGCTTTGCTTTTGCTCTATTAAGTTTGTCTGCAACTCATTAAGTTTGTAGGCGTTTTGTGTCCATACCGGCCACAATAGATATGTCCAGAAATGCCCATGATTAGATGCACGCTATTTTCAAGAAGTGTCACGTTTCGGTCATGTGTCCCCTTGCTCTTTTTCCCAACTTCAACATCGCTCATGTCTCGGAATACAGACAATTAGTGTCACAAAGACCGTGTCCCCAAATGTTACTCCTCAAATAAGGATAAATAGCGGCATTTACCCCAAGCTAAAAAATTACAACGCTAACCTTTATCCTTACCTTTATTGTTGGAAATAGGTAGCCAATGCTTAGACTTAATGGGATACCTTGTGTTGGATGTCAAAATTGGGCATGTATCTTTTAGGTGCATTTGTGGACAGTGAATTTGTGGAAAGTTTAGACAGGAGGGCAGGCAGACCAGTTTGTTGAAAAGTCCAACCATGGGGTCAAACTGGGAATAACCCAGGACCACTCGGGCTGGTGACCTTTGGTCTGTAAGTTTGGTGCCCTAACTACACAGTCATGACAATGTGCAAGCAAAGTGCTGACGAGTCCATTGTAGGCTGAAGGATCTGTTGATTGGGAGTCTTCTAGTTGTTCTTTCAGCCTGAAATGACTAAATACAGGTGCTATTGCGTACAAGTCTGTGACTTCGATTTCTGTGGAATCCAAATTATACATGAATCAGTCAATTGGGCATTTGTTAAGGCTCAGCACTAATGAAATGAGACAGTCGCACTTTTCTCAGTCTATGCAGCTCTATACCTTCCTTTTTAAGTCTCCATTTATTTATCTAGCATGGATAATAATGAAATGGTTAATGTTTAATGTACAGGTAACACCAACTGTTGCACACAGCTCAATATCCCCTCAGAATGCCATTTTCTTTGTGGAGTTGGAAGTCAGTCATTTTGGACAACAACAAGATGGAAATGTACACACAAGTACTATGCAAAGGTGGCTACTTGTAAAGTCAACAATAAAATAAGTAAGTAGAAAAGTTGAGTGTTGTGAGAGTTTTTGCTCAGCCTCACAGTTATTTATCTGCAACATAGACATTGATGACAGTCACTGTTATTACAGCTAACTATAGACTTGCACAAGGTATCGGTCCCATGTGGCTGCTGCAGATTCAGATTGGTTATTAAGCTTAATCCAATTAACTCAGCAGATTTGGATCATAAATGGCAGCTTTGGGATGATGAGACAGCTAATAGGGCAGTTAATCTATATTAGAAAGAATTTAAATGTGTTACTTAATGTATTAAAACTTTTCAATTTTAAGTTTAAATTTTGGCTATAGGTTAGCTTTTTATCTCAGGATTTCACTGCACTGATATTTTCTTTTTTTCGGATTCATCTTTTTTCTCTAGACTATGTCAAGCTGTTTGGCAAGGAGCTCACACAGTCGTAAGTTAACTCTGCCAGTTTACAAGTACTCTTGTGTGCATGAATCCAATATTTATATACATAACAGGAAGTGCTTTTCTGAAAAAAACAAAAAAACCTTGTGTTACACACATCTTGCTGCCTGCTGTGGCTACCAGTGCTGCTATTTCACTAAATGAGGATTAAAATAAAACTTCAATTTTGTTATTGGTTAAATGTAAAGTGTATCACATAATTATAATTGAATTATTTATATGCTTGGTTTGTCACAAGTTTATGGTCATGAAAGCCTAACTGGTATTAAAATTGAATGGGCTATCCCCTTTTGCTCACACACAATTACTGCCACCATCCTGATTGCATTGTACACTTGCGATTTCCTCTGTGGCTTTTTATCACTGAGAATTTTGACACCCTCTCCAAAGGTAACATGAGCATATTGATCATTGTCAAGTGCCCTCAGATCATGATCCAGTAGTTTAATCACTCATGCACTCACTCACTCACCCACCCACCTAATCAATTAATCAATCAATCAATCACTCACTTAATCTCTCAATCACTCACTCAATCAATCAATCAATGTCTTAATATTAACAAAATTGGTACTAACAGTACTCGTTTTGTTTGTTTGTCCAATTCAGGATTAAAAGTGGTTTTGATAAACTTACAGACTCTCTCAAAGCCAAGTTGTCAGATGCAAAGGAGTTTGTAAAGGCAACTGTCAGTGAGCTTTTAAGTGTTCCACAAGATGTGCTATCGTCATTGAAGGTGACTACACCCCCTCTAATTACCCCAGGCCTTTAATCCAGTATTGACCCCGAACCAATCATTCAATGATTAGATGCACCCTAAGCTCAGATACAACCTTAGCGTGTTAGTGTTTTTCACAAGAGCCATCTTGTTGGCCCAGAACTTCTGAGTGAAAAACATAGCCATGAGCACCAACTTGAAGGTGATTCAGCGGAAGGATTTTTAAATTAATAAAGCTTAATAGTATGCCAGATCTGATGTCTTTATTAAGCAAAATGACAACAACAGCTTTGAGAACATTACCTGAAAACATGACTTCGTTTAAATGTGGCTTTAGAAATGTAATTTTAAAGGCTAAGTTAAAATCAAGCCAATGCTGGTCAGCAGTGGTCAGGGAATCATGTGCATTGAGGTGACATACGGGGTTTTCTCGAATCAAATGTGCTGGTCGTTTCTGCTGTGTGAGGTGCTGTTTGTTTCAAGCGGCAAGCGTTCAGTTGTTCCGCT
>NC_090890.1:26887620-26892620 GCF_036669925.1 Montipora capricornis | reverse complement strand
AAAAAATGGGGCTTTCTTTGCTCCAAAACCCGAGGAAACGCTTGCTTGTGGAGGTTAGCTCAAGCGTAATTGTTCTGTCTCGTCTGAATTAGGTTACCCTCAAGAGGTTTTCTTGCGCGGTTGCCGGTTCTGTTATAAAACCCGCGCAGCTTCTCGTCTCGCCGCGGGCGCAAAGAAAAGGCCATTGTCAGCCGCGGTTAAGTTTGCTAAACATTGTATTTTCATGCATTTCAGCTTTCTCAGCTCACGACAGGAGACATTGTCGCTCTAGGCAAATCAATTGATGGCTTTTTGTCGTCAGATGTTGGAAAATTGGCTCAATCGGCTGTTTTTGTAGCGTTTCCACAAATGAAAATTGTTAAAGAAGTGGCGATGCCTGTTTTGCGGAAGTTCATTAAAAAGGTAAGAATTCATCCTCCGAATTCATTCTTTTTGTCTTGAAAAGTTATCAAGGGAGTTTGTTGTTTGAGCTTCGCAGGGGCGTGGAGGAGTCCTTTAATTTGA
Source organism: Montipora capricornis (assembly GCF_036669925.1). Lineage (NCBI taxonomy): Eukaryota > Metazoa > Cnidaria > Anthozoa > Scleractinia > Acroporidae > Montipora > Montipora capricornis. The sequence continues at coordinate 26,892,116 of NC_090890.1, read as the reverse complement.
ATTTGAATACTTCTTGAAATGCCTTGCGATTTTGTCTTGCTCTGTTTCTATATTTTCAAATGGCTAATGCGTCAATCAACTTTGAGGATTATTGCTCCTTTGATAAAAAAAATTTTAAAAAAAGTCGGCCTCTCAAGTTTAAATTGCAATCAACGTCTTTGTTTTGCACAACTGCAGCAGAAGCGTAAATGTGATAGATTCTCATCAACATAACTTTATTTACCCTCGGATTTTTTTAGAGCAGCTTAAAGTTGGTGCAGCTATTATCTCCGAACATTTACCCTCCCAACCATGATACACCACAGGGGACAAACCATAACACCGCGGGAACTCCTTCTTTCACGTCCCACAAGGTTATGAACATGGAAGATATTTGTGAGACGGGGCCTACGGTTTGTCGTTCTTACCCGAGAAGACCAAAGAGTTTAACCATTCGCAGATGTCATTACAAAGGCAGCACGTTCTTCTCAGTTATTTAAAGACCCTGAGTGTTGGTCAAGCCGGAGTCGAACTCACGACCTCCCGCATGGCAGCCCGGTGCTCAACCAACTGAGCCACTGGTGCGCGTACTGAAATACGAAATCGTTCACAAGTGGAATCTGAATTCCTGAGTTCGCAAGTTAATAAAAGGGGCAATAAACCATTTTAATTATTTCTCAGTTATTTTGGACAATATTTTACGGTGTTTGACTCTGGTTTCGTATCTTTAGAGTTGTTTTTTTTTCTAATAGTTTTTATTAATATTACTTCACACAAATACAAACAAATAGCTGAAGTATTCTTTTTTTTTTTTCAAAAAAGATCCTCTAATTTTATGGCTAAGGCTGAACACTTTTATTTCTGTTGCGAATGTTTGAGCCTGAGAGCTTTCTTAACAGATTCTTAAAGTTGTGTGGTATACCTCATTGGAAATTTACTCGAATTTAATGTAAAACGACTTTCGAATAAAGAAAATTAACGCGAACGAGGAGGTAGAATTTCAAAATAAAGGAAATTAACGCGATTAAGACAGTTGGTGGTGACCACTGGAACGAACTTATTTAAAACTGGATGCAAAAAAATCACTGAGCCCTCTGGTCAACAAAACAGTTCTCATAATTCTAATTAATGTAGGGGTTAACGGAAAAAAAGAAAATTTGTACCTTACTTTATTGTGTTTTCGGTGTCATGAATGTCTGGAAAGATTTCAAAATTAGGGTGAAAATAATTGAAATTAAGAATGCGGAAATTAATGCTGCACTTAATTAACGTCGCGGAAAATAACTCTCAACTTAATTAGCGCAACTTAAATTAACGCGATCTTTAACGATTTGCGTTAGCTTCGTGGAGCGTTAATTTCCTGTAGTTAGGTATAATAAGTTCGACTACAAACTGAGTTGTTCTTGAGTGCATCGTGCAATGTGATTAGCCACCTTGTTATTGTTTAACGTCCCTAAGCATTTGAGTTAATTGTGCTGTTAGACTACAGGTTTGCATTTCTTTTACTTTATTCATTGAAACACAAAACAAATAAGCAAAATAAACGTTCTTAACTGACTCTCCGCTTGGCTAAGTGGGTATGTTCTTAGAATTGTGGTTCATCTCAGCGTGAACTTTCTTATACAAAACTGAGTTTCTTATAAAAAAAAAAAGAGTGCAATACAACACTTAACTTTCACGTCTAACTTTTTCGTGACTATGTCAACCTGTCACTGACGAACGGGACAGGATCTTCCAAAAAAGTTCTAAGTGCCAAAAATTCTTAGAAAAAAAACTGTTGTAGGACGTTTTAGTGCACAGAGGTAAGGAATGTCGAATGAAGAGTAGTAATAAAAATCATCGGCGTTAGCCACAGTAGAATCTATAAGCGACACTCTTGTTGGTGGCATGGGCAACACAGTACTTGTTTCTTTCATCACAGTACGAGGACGATCCGACATTTGGCAAGAACATTACACAGCTTGGGCAGTTTGCTATAGCTCTGAGTCGCGATGAACTTGAGGCTGAAGATGTGGATCAAATTATTATCAATCTTGACAAACTTGGACTAATCCCTTGGGACAAGACACAGGTAAGACCACCATGCATTGTGTACCGGACAGTGCCGTTGTAGAGTGAGGCATATAGTTAGTTAATTAATTAATTAATTAATTAATTAAAGAGAGTCTAACGGCCTTTAAAATCACAATAATATTCCGCGAAGGGATCCCTTTGCCTTCATTGATAGCGAAAAATATGAATTCATCTCCCATACGATCAAGTTGAACTTTATTGTTAACGGTAAAATGAGAGCAAAGGCGTGTTTACTTTGAATAGTTAATTTATCACTACCCATTAAAGACCTTTTCAATGAGCAAAGATCGAAACGATACCGGTCATCTCGATGGAGGCAGCCTGGGGCTAGTTGACTATTTTCAGCATGGCCAAGGAGTTGAACTAGGCACTGAGAAAAAAGTCCATTTACGAGTCAAACGAGGGACACCTTTCACTCTTAGGACGCTTTCTTCTTGACTGCACTGACCAACGAGACCGGGCTTTTAGAAGGAATAAGTCTTTACGCCTTCAAATTAACACACCTCGAGGATGATATATAACTTCTCCAGAGGAATTCGAATGCGAGGGATTTTCATGAAAATGTGCCTTAAAATTAAAATTTAAAAAAACCCTGCAAGTTTGCTTCAATCTGTTGCATTTTCTTCGCAAACTGACAGGTCTGGCCGGCCAGTTGTGACAAAAGAAAAGCGCCCTTATAGTCAGCCTCTCTCCAGGGTTTATCTTAAAATGTTTGCTAAAAAAAGCCGACGTGTCAAAGAAGAACGATGGAGTAGCACAATTTAATGAGCCTTGTTTTCTTTTCCTTTCCGTCTCTTTTATATTCGTTAGATACTAGCTCTTGCCAAAAAGATCCGAGCAAGGTGGGGCGACTTCAACGGCACTGATGCAGATGACTCTGATAATCCAAACTGGGGATTCTTAAACATGAAAAAGCTTGGACATATTGCGGTAGGAATCGCAAAAGAAGAATTGCGTGACTTACCCATCCGGGGTATTGAAGACACAATCGATGCTTTGGGACAGCAAAAAGAATGGGACCGCGGACAGGTAAGAAGTAGTGGTGATCACTTTAGAGTGTACCTAAACTGAAATATTTTTCCTTTAATACAAATTAATTAATCCCCTATCCCAAAAACAAACATGGGTTACACTTTCTCATCGAAACTTCGCCTTTGACGGGCTTTACGTGAGAGTTACGTAAAGTTAACAAACGTAGCAGTCATTTGACCTGTGTCCAAGCTAGGAGAAGGATGGGTTTATTTTCGATTTTACGTCACTAACTTCACAAGAAGCAGGAAGCAAAGCAGTTTTGACGTAGAATCGACAAGGAACCAGTGCTTCTCATTGCTCGTACGTGGGCGAAATGGTTACTGTTTTGCCAACTTGACGTTACGTGTACGTAGGGCACGTAAAAAGCGAAATTCCTAGGTGTAAATGGAAATACGATGATTTACTCAACTTAAACCCTTAAGCTTACATAGCCAAACGCAATATTTGCTCCACCAAAGGAGAGACTGCAGACAAACTTAACACAGAAATTCAGATATTGATTTTTTATGAGGGAAAACCAGAGCACCTCAGTGGAGTAATATCTCTTGGAGCAGAAAAGAGAATCAGTATTCAGCATTGCGCTAAATCTTCTTCCTCGGGATTTTAATATAGCTGACGACACATTTATTCGAAATGACGGTCCAAAACACATAGTCTTATAGACCTCTTTCGTAATGGCGACCAAAAAAAATATTCTTCTGTTTTAACGCTAATCAGTCTTTCTAACCGCGCTACGACGAGCTAATCTCAAAAGAATATTTGTTTCAAAATGAGGGAAGACCTTAGACAGCAATGACCAGAACCAAGATTGCTGACCAGCGGTTTTCGTTAAAACAATGGTTTTGCTGGGGGTGCTCAGTCTCGCGGGCTCAGAAACCTGGTTGTGGTCATTGATATTTAAGGTTTTTCCAAAATGAGGGCAGTAGGTCTAATTAAGATAAAGACAAAAGAATGGAAAGATGGTCGCCAGTTATGAAAGTGGTCTATTCGACAATTATGAACGATAAACCGCGGGCCAAGTCTAGTAACAACACCTGTTCCGAAACGCGACCGGAAATTGAAGCCACACACTATTCAAGTTGTTTGCTGAAAAGATAACTCTCTCGACCAAAAGCAAACTTCTCCGATGGTCGTCCGACTTAGCCAACTCTTTGTCGCCACCGCTTTATGTTGTTCGCAGATCTTTGGTCCTAATTTCATGTTTGTTTCAATTTTAGATTCTTATGGTGCTAACAAGGCTGCGGGAGTACTGGGAGATGGAAGATCTCGACTTCTCAAATTTCACCGAAGTCGACATCAATTCCCTGGGAACGTTTCTGCGAGGCCTCGCTCAAGAGGAACTGAAAAAGTTACCAGGGGCAATCCTACTGACCGCCATTCGCCGTCTGGGTGAACAAACTGGACTGCCAGAA
>NC_090890.1:26860120-26882620 GCF_036669925.1 Montipora capricornis | reverse complement strand
GCAGCTGGGATGCGCTTTGTGGCCGTTGCCCAATATTAATTTCAGTTTCACACGAAAATGGTTCCTTTTTGGCCTATTCCAGGCGCTGTTATGAAAACCTGAACAAATGGGGCATTTTTTCTCACACATAAGCGGGGCATCCGAGACAAACCCCCAAAGCACCCATCACTGATGACTTCAGTTGCTATCCTCTGGCTCTCCTTTTTGTTTCGATCAGTGCGCCGTACATTTGCATTTACACGGTCGGCTGCTCTCTGTTTTCGGGGAAATTTTTTTTGGCAGCAGACGAGACAGCTTGATATGTCATCGCTTTTAATTAGATTTCTGGGAAAAATGAAAGAAATGAATAACTTTGTCCTCCTGTTGCCTTGGGTGCAGTTTTGTCATTATTCCGACGGACAAAGTGTCGAAGAATGGCTTGCTTGGGTTCACATGACGAGAACAGCAAATTCACTTGCTATGTTCCACATGGTGAACATATTATTCCTCTTTGTGTTTCGGCTGATACTCGGTTAAAAGATCTCGGTGGAGCTATCCGTGAAGCAAAATCACAGGGAAATCTAAGACACGCAGACGGAGAAGACTCAAAGGCATGTAGAAGTGTAGTTCTAGTTGTCGCTTCAGAGACTACTGATGCACAAAGAGTCGAAATTAAGCCTGAAATGCCGAAATTAAGCCTGAAAGGTTTTGTTCTGTACACATACATGTGGTCAACATTTCAATGGATCGAGCCAAAAGAGAGCGGAAGTTATTCTGGTAGGCTCCCCTTTGCGTTCTACAAACTCATGTTGGTCGCTGTTACGTTAAGCTTATGGATGATAGTGATTTTTGAGATATATAACCTTATTAATGGTCTGCCAGCTCTTTTGGAGAATACAGACACTTTCGCCGCTATCGTAGCTGTAATGCATCGACTGTTGTGGACATTACGTTACGGACAGAGCGCAAAAACTGCTGATTGGCTAGAGAATAATGACGTAAAATGGCTTTTTTCGCGTAACTGCGCCTGCGCAAAGTCTAAAGATTCGAAGTGATCGAGACAGTGATCGATCGAAGTGGAGAGTAACACTCTAGCATTTGTCAAATTTTGTGGAAAGTTAGACGACTCATACCCTGGGTGCCAGAGGAATTTTTTTTCAAGGTCGGAGAGAACACTCAGCGATTCCAAATCAACGGTCGAGGACACACGATTGATTACTTCGCAAGTCTGCATGTCAAGTAGCAATGCGTCCTCTTGTATCATTTTGTTGGTTTTGGCTACTGTGAATTTTCTTGACATGGGATGTTGGTCTGCCCCCAGATTATTTAAAAATCTTGCAGAAACCAGCGAACTGGCAACGAAATTCTTCTTTGTTCTCGGGAACTACAGGAGCAACTTGGTCTTGATGGACGAAAGGTTTTTGCTTTTGAAAATAAGTTTGGCTGGCCGTTGTTATTGAAGACTGTAACGTAACGCGGTCATACAACTTTGATCGTATAAAATCGTCCACTGGGTTTCTTGCTGTAGATGAACTGTGAGTGAACTTCAGCGACAAAGTTGAATTTTCTTAACACCTGGGATTTACAATTTCCCCGTCACGTAACCTTGACTGTTAAATGCCATCGATCTGTGCGAGGTTTTTGTTGCTGTTCCTCGCAAATATTTTTGCAGAAACCATTCCAGGAAATCTGCGTCAAAGCGTCTTCCACTCAGTGTTTGGCAATATTGTCCTGATCAGTTGTGGAACAGCCCGGAAAAGTACATTACTGTAACAGAGTAACCATGTTGGTCAACTTTTTCATATTTATAAGTTTGCAAAACGGCTACAAAAACACATGTGCAGCAAAGCTTTGGAAGCATGCAAACACTTCAGGTACATAATAATAATAATAATAATAATAATAATAATAAGCCTTACAGCTTTAGTTAGATACGTACCCCTGACTGAAAGTTGTTTAACACTAAAAATTAGTATGAACACCAAAAAATAATTATTAACCCTTTCAGCCCCGATAGTGCCAAACGGCACTTATAGATTTTACTCTGTCTAACGCCAGACGATTTTACTCGTCAATGGGGAACCCCTCGGGGCTTAAAGGGTTAAGCTAACAGCGTGAAAAAACTATGTCCCCGTTTAACCTTTTCAGCTCCGATAGTGACATACTGCTCTTATAGATTTTACTCTGTCTAACGCCAGACGATTTTACTCGTCAATGGGGAACCCCTCGGGGCTTAAAGGGTTAACAATTATTGTTTCGCTGAAGGCAAGGTGAATATCGGTTAATAAAAACCGAGATGAAGTTGAGGTTTTTGTTCACCAACATTCATAAAGTCTGAGGGAATATCGGAAACAATAATTTAAATTTGCCTGACAATAGAAGCAACTCAATTTCTTAGTAAATGATGCCATCATGCAAATCGCCTATTACATAGTTGATTATTTGAATAATACACATTTTCTTTAAAACAATTAATTTATTCGTCTGTCACCTGAACAAAACAGCTTGTGGCTATCTTGAAAAAACCGCTTCGGTGATTATCACGTAATAATAATCATCTCAATGACAAGCAATCAGTGCAGAGAACTTTCAGTAATTACACTAATAAGCATATAATTCCTATAGCACAAGACAATAATGAACAATAATATTATAATTCCATGAGTGCATGTTGATATGAGATCAACAACTCAATCATATCCATTGATTATTGTTTTATTAAATTTTCATTTGATTCTTAACACTTGGACATATTTAAAGGCAATCAGTTTCCAGCGTGGTAACACTTGGCGCAATCAGTTTCCATATTATGTCATACTGTATAAGAGCTGTTAACTGAGTGAGTGAACCAATCAGAAAGCGAAAAACACAGTATCCGTGGTTCAAAATTTCATAATGTAAGGTATTATCTTTCCCCTTGTGCTTACTGTGTCATTATTCACTTTCTGTGTAATGGTTTTATCATTGTTTTTGTTTGTAGGAAATGGTAGCCATACCTGATTTATGAAGAAACTGAAGTTGTGCAGTAGTACAGCAACCTACTTTTACTCTCTGCAGATTAGCTTTCTTGGTTCACGGAAAACCCTTTTCATTATTGTAAATACATTGTGGCTTGGAAGATATTCTCAAACAGGTCTGGAGAATGTTCACCACCAAAATTTCCCATTTTGTCTGGATCATATAAGTTCTTTCCTCCTTTTGTTTAGTGGTTGACTAGTGACTTGTGAAATTGTATGGTGCACAAGAGAGCTAAATGCAGTGTCTCCTTTAGTTGTAAAACATATATTAAAGGAACACAAATAATATTGTCATTGTTGTTGAGTAATGTTAGGATTTAGTACTGCCAGTGGTATTACAAGTGTCTCTTTTGAGTGGATTCCCCAACTTTCTGCTAACTTGACCCAAACAGATATATATAGGTGGAGAACAAATTCGGGAAAATGAAAGGAAAAAATACTAAACATCCATCAGTTGATTATTACAATACACTATTTTGTTTTGTTCAATATTATTTGCACTAGAAAGAAAATTAACGACCATAAGAATTTAGTCCGTGATAAGGAAAAGTTTGTTCTAAAACCCATATTGGAAATTTAGGCATTTGGGGTGCTTTTTCACAGGGTTACATGTGCATGGTATTAATTTTTATGTCAGTCCAATATTTTTCTTGAAAACTGTGTTGTCTCTATAACTTTGTCCTTTTTTGTGAAGCATGACATTTTCTTCTCTCAATTCAACATTTGATTTGTGTTGCTGATCTTGTTTTTCCAGCAAAAGTGTTATGTTGAATAATAATTATTTTTGTTATATAACTGTTTTTGCCCCCAGCAGCGCATGCTCTTATTGGTTACTTCAAGGTCACATGACATCTAACAAAAACACTTTTGTCGTTCAAAAGTCTCTGAGCAGGCAACAGTGCAAAATCTATGACCTCAGAGGGTAACAGTGCACTGTTGCCCGCAAATATTGACCGACGACCACCGTTGCTGTTCCCATTGCACGTTTTGATCCTATTTGTGCTATATAACAAATCACTTAATGAATGGTCTCTCAGGAAACAGTTCATTTTGTTTCCCTCGTCTGCGCCTCAGGGGAACATTGAAATTTTTAGGGAAACAAAATGAACTGTTTCCCTCGGGACCAGTCATTAAGTGTTTACTGTTGGGATAATAGCAAAATTATTGACCTTGGGTGTTTGGTGACACAGCTACATTGTAAAGCATAACCATTATGAAAATGATATCTGTTTTACCTTATTATAGTGAGCTAACTTTTTGGTGTGGTTTGACTCACAGGTCTTATAATAGGCCAAAAGCAATTTGAGAAATTCATGGGGTTGTGCATCGTGTTCAATGCAGTTTGTTCTGTGCATGTAAATAATAATATGAAATGGAACATGTTTAGTGGGGGGGGGGGGGGGGTGGGTAGTACTGCAAAGGCATTGGCATGTCATTGTCGTAATGAGCTAAACCCAAATACTTAACTTCATGTTTTTTTTGTGAAAGTTTTTGTTTTCGTTATCGATTTTTCTCTGCTTGATATCCAGCTCCTGCTTTTGATTCTTGAGGGTTTTCTACCTGTCTGACTAATTCTGTGTAACTTAGTGCTTCAGTTCTCTTGGAAGATTTTTGGCACTGACAAAGAAGGGGAGATTATTATTGCAACTATTGTAATGTTATTGCATCACTCACCTTCATTGGTGAAATGTATTCATCCATGTGGCAAATTCTGTAGTCTTTGTGAGCCAGTAGCAAGTGAATAAAAATTTTCTAGTGTGGTGAACTGTTTTGCTGGCATCAAAAACCAAAAAAATCGCTTTGCACATTGAACTAGAGCACCTTTGCTGACATTTTCAGTCTCTAAACGGAAAAAGCAGCTTACTTTGTTGAATAAACTTAACTCGCCCTTTGCAAAGAGTCCCATAAAGTTGAAAAAGCACACAATCCCCCGGTAGTCAGATGTGACAGTTGACATATTTTATTTTTAGTTACACAAAACATAGCAATGAACGTTGTTAAAGGGAAGAAAATAACAGGGTTTGTTGTCAATATTTGCCGCTGTTTAATATAACAGGCAGCCGCTCTGTCGCCTTGGCTTATAAAGCGAGAAAACTTACATTGTATGAACAATGTTGACAAGATATTAACTCGAAGTTAAAAACATACATGTACGCTATATGCATTTCAGGACAACCTACGACCCCAAAACCTCACAAACTATATCGAGTGGCGTGAAAGTATAAGGCACTGGACTTCGCTTTTCTGTGTAAAACCAGTTACAACAGTGAAGACGAACACTACCGGTAAAAAAACCTGCTTCTCTTCAAACTTCGATTTGAAAAAGTCTGTCTTGGTGTATGAAATCGGAATTCCACCTTTAAAGACCTCTTAAAAATTTTCATATCAACGAAAAAAAAGTCATATTTGATATGTTTCGCGAAAATAATTTACCTCCAACATATCTCTGTTCTGAGCTTAAAGAGTAACCGACCACCTTAAGAAACGCAAAACTCTAAACAACGAACGTCAAATGAAGCTTCGAAGCTCGTCAAAAACTCTATTGCTTTAGGCGTACTGGTTTTGGTCCGATCTCTTCTCTGACGGCTCTGAAGCATCGTTGAATGATGGCAGATTCAGATCATCTTTTTGCAAATTTTCTCAGAGAAACGCCAGCGGCGTGACAGCCTCGACAAGACGTGGTAGATTTTGATTTGTCGTCCGCCATTTTGAAAATAGAATGGCGGCAACACAAGTGTGATTCTAGTGCGCATGTCTAGCGGTTTTTGCGCTCTGTCACGTTACGTAATACTCCATCACCTGGGACTATATTTTTTTCATGCTCATCGCGGGCACATAAGCGACGTTTTAAATAACAACCATCACATTTCGCGCATTCAGTGGAGGAAATCACATCGGTTAATCCAAGATCTTATGGCGGTCACAGCGTTTTTTCTCATAGCCTTGCCTTTAATACAGAAGTTGATTCCAATTTTCTTGGAGCGTGCAAACGGAATTCCAAGAAATTGGGACGCGACAGTAGAAACTATAGAGTTTTTTGTCCTTGTTTATAGTCGAGTCGTGGCTATGCCAATATTCTTCTTCTTTGTCCTTGTTGTTGAAATTCACATCTTGGAGTTAAAAGACTTCGAAGAACAGATACAGCATAGCGAGAGAAATTTAACAGACCTTTTCAACAAGTACAAATCCCTGACAACGAGAATTCAAAAATCCTCTCAAGCATTTCAGCCTTACTTGATAGGGCTTCTGTTCCTTTTGGTGCTCTGGGGAACTATAAGTGTGTATTCGAGCGTGGAAATGTTCCAGCATATTCCATCTCGACATAACGTCTTCTTCAGTGTAATCCTCTCTGAAAGTCTGGGAACGCTTCTGGTTTTCCTTTGTGAAACTGTATTTCTTTTCTCATTACCGCTTTACAAGTCAGGTCAAATCAGCTCACAGCTAAGCCGCTTGATTTATGTCGTCACAACGTTGGATAGTGGAGAACAATGCCGAGATGGATTTGTCTTTGACACTGAAGAAAAGATTTTGCTGTTTGCCGGTCTACTGGAAAGACACCAACGGTATGGAAACGTGGGATTCAAAGTCACTGGTCTGCATATAACACAACTGAAATCCGTTTGGCTGACTCTTCTGGGTCCAGTTATAGTCTTCGTCGGAAACTTTTTAATCAAAGAACATTTTTAACTTTAATGGGTTGCGATCACTCCAGCTTTTGGCTACGGTGAAGGCATTTTTTTTTTTAATATAGGCATAACTCAAAGAATTTTATTGAAATGAGATTCAACTTGTAAGCTAAAAATACAACGATAGTGTGTAAGCATAAAAGAATAAATAAAAATAATACAAAATATAATAAAATAAAATTGAACATCACAAGTATATCTTATGATTGAGTTTGAAAAATTGGGTTCTGTCTTTACATTCTTAAAATATATACATATATTATATAAATACCTTACAAAAAATAATACATATTACAGCGAAATAAAAATAGCGAAATAGTAATAATAAATATGTCGCCTAACGTGCTCTCAATTAGTGTTGTCGGTGACTGGAGCCATGATAAACAAACATTCATCTACCAAGCTGCGAAAGACTGGAAAAGTCTTCCAACGGACTTCAAAGAAATTTTTTTTTTCTTCTTCGTAGTCACAAATGTGCATACCCCACGGAAATTGATCTTAACCCCACAAACGGGGATCCGGGAGAATAAGTACAACTCTGAACGATAGTTTTACTCACCTCTCCTCAAACCCGAGCCCTCAGCTGCAATGGGCGCACGAAAGGAGCACATTAAACGACTCGGCTGCGAAGTCCCTGTATTGTTAGGAGTGCTAATTTTTTTTGCTAATGGCACTTAGACAATGATGTTTCTCACTGAAGTTAAGCGCTGTCGGGTGGGGGTTAGTATCTGGATGGGAGAGCGTCATGTACGGTGCGCAGCGAACAACAACGGAATCCCTATCGTAGAAGCTTTTTGTATCGTAATGCCTTTTTTTCAATCGGAATACTCATATTTAACGGAATCCTGACCATTCTTCGCTTTAGGAGACATAAATCTACGAGGAATCATTCCTTAAGAAAGAAATCTGAAGTTTCGAATCACTTGACGAACCCAGATGCCATGAGGACGATGAACGTCTATCGAAAGTATGAGGCATGTGGAATGTGGCTAAAGATGGAAAGTTTGGAGTAAAGAGGTCACTAAATCGTTCGTGACCTTGACTCGTGAATACTTACCTTTTCACGGTTTCTTACGCCGAATAGGTTGGGGGCAAAGGAGCACAGTAAGACCGATCCGGAATCTAGACAATGTGAGGCTTTGGAATCCGGGATACAAAGTGTAGAATCCGGAATCCAGAATCCCACGGATTTCGACTGGAATCCAGGATCCATTTCGGTGGAACCCGTGAGTTTGGAATAGGCCATAACACTCTCGGTTTGTCCTCCAAATTTTGAACAAGCATTGTTTGTTTTCTCTTGGGATCATTGTAAGTCCCAAGAGAAACTGGAAACAATGCTTATAGCAAAATTTGGGGGGACAAACAAAGAGTATTATGGTATTTTCCAAAGTGGCCAAAATGGAATCCATGACTCGGGATCCGGGATCCGGGATCCGGGATACACTATTTCGGATCCGGAATCCGTGGGCTGCGTGGGATCTTGAATCCGAGGGCCATGTGAATTCCTTTACATACGGCGACACAATAAGTGTATGGGATTTTGGCCTAATTCAAATCGGGCAGATTTCAAACATTATTACGGAAAATTAGATCATTGCCCAGGGCGCAACGTCTTAAAATTGGATATTAGAAATCTCTTAACGTCGCTTCAAATTTTGATTGTAAAGGTTTACATGAAATTTACAAATTTTGGTACAGCCGTTATAGCTGATTGCTATACTTCACGAAAATACTCTGAATAGAAGTGCTCTTTGAGAGGCTGTGCCCAACCCAACTTACCACAGTTGTTATGTGGAGCTGCCACGTAAAAGAGGTGCCTACGAACTTAGCTGGCTGCCAATGAAAGGGGTGGCGAATGGAACCTCGAAAAACGTGGGTCTCGGAAAATTTTAGCAGGATCTCGAAATCTCGAAAGGGTTTTTGATAAATCTCAAAGTCTCGTTTTTGCATGGTTTGTTTTTACCCTTTTTTAATCTCGAAACTATTTACCAAGGATTCTCGGGCTCGGATTTTTAACTAGGATTTCGGCGTCTCGGCGAGTCTCGGATTTTACCATTCGCCACCCCTAATGAACCAGTTGAAATGGTTATGGGCATGTGTGACGTGATGAGTGCACTGCATAGATTCCATTCAATCTCCCCCCCAGGGGCGTACATTTCCCTGATGGCGTCGTCGTTCCCGATATCGTGATCGTGCGCTCACTCACAAACTGTACTTCAAGCGCGGAAACCGGCGCATTTGCTCGTTTGCGCAAGTTATATTCCTGGTCAATCACTTTTCGAAGTATTGTATCTGTGTGTGTTTCTCTGTCCAACACTGGGCAAACATCCCCATGAGTTACGCGTGTTTTTTTGTTTAGTTTACGTGGCCCCTTGATACGCCATTCGCCAGAGATTTTTATTCACGAGTTTCGATGCATAAATAAAAAACCAATGAGTGAGCGCAGCGAACGAGTGAGTGGTTGGTTGGTTGTGTATTTCGTGCGAATTGTACGCGGGCTTTTTTTCGTTTGTAAATCTCAGTATGTATGAAACAAAAGATATTACGCCGTGCTGGCCACATTTGCTGGAGTGAACAGAAGGACTACAACACCAGGAACTCCTTATTCATGCCTTACTATTCCCGAATATTATGTGGGTTTTTTAATGATCCACAGAACTTTATGAACATGGGTTGTGAAAAGGGGCCCTGGTGTTTATGGTCCGTACTGAGATGGTGCAAAAATTTTCAGATATGATTACAAACGCAGATTGAACTTATTCCCACTCCTTATTCTCATTAAAAGACCCCGAGTTTTGGTCCGGTTGGAGCTCGCAAAGAAAATTGTTACAACCAGTATTGTCGCAACCAATGTCGGTACAATACTGCCCGCTTGGACTAGGCAAACCGGTCAGCGGTGCTTGTCGTTGTAAATGTTGAAGCTTAGTGTTAGAGTTGGAGGGTGAGACGTATTGAGTGGTCATAATTTTCCTGGCTTGTTTTTATTTTTGTCTTTAGAATCAAACGGGTGTTGATGTTCTTAACTCCTCGCACATTGAAGACCTTGGAATTCTAGTTGCTGGCCTTAGCAGAAAAGCACTGCGAAAAATAAGTAAAGAAGCGTTCTTGGATAATCTGTACAATATCGCCCGAGCTAAAGGATATGATATGAAAAAGCTGATAGAGGTAGCAAAGCTGGCCAAACAGCATATTGATAAGAGGTCTGTAGAATTTCTTTAAGCCCTGTAATTGAATGATAGCGTGCAAAGGATGTGACCGTTAACTGTTAACTTTGTCTTTGCAATAGTGACGTGGCTGAGTGGAGTGGTGACCATTGGCGCGCTGTCGGCCCGGCTACGTTGGGTCTGGATCCAAGTGACCTTGACCGAATCAATGCGGATGCGCTCGAAGAAATGCTGCCTGAATTCGGAACTTACAGTTTCAGCAAGTCTCAAGCCCAGTCCCTTGTAAGAGCGGCCAAGAAAGCATGGAAGGAGAATGGTAAAGATTGTTTTCCGATATTCAGGAAGGGTTGGTGCTGTTGCCATTTTCTGGTTATATTCATCATGTCCTCTACCTCTGAAATGCCTAATGCCTGGTATCGTCAATTAAGATTACTCTATCCCATGACTTGTGGTAGCAGATGAAAAGAAGTAAAAGTTGCATTCCTGGACAGGATTTGAACCCGGGGCACCCACTTTGAAAGAACTGTTTTCATCCACGTAACCACTAAAGATCAACTGGCTTACAATTGTACCGATTATTTACTAACAATAATTAGTATATGTAAAATCGTTGCTGAAAAGTGGTTAAATCTAATGCTTGATTTTAAAATGGTTAGCTTTCTCTTGAGGTTTGGTGACTGACATTTTCTCCTGTTATAACTTGTTTCTTAACGGGTGATAATACACGTTGACAGCGGAATTCGTAAGAAAAAAAATATTGACATATTAAAAAAATAATATTCTAGCAGTTAGCGATGTGGTAGTCTAGTGATTTGGGTATTAATCGAACATTCCCAGGTTCGACTCCTGCGAGTTCAGGCATTGGGGTTCGGATTTTGAAAATAGATATTCATTTCCCACAATCCCAATCAAGCGCTAAGACCCGTTTAAAACGTCGAACTTTACATGTGCCGAATCTAATGCAAATAAGCGAAAACAGTAAATTAGGAATTGTCGCTAATCGTCATTCAGAGGTAGAGAGAGACGATGGGTTATATTAGAGAGGTTTAGCATGCAGTTTCCCGTTTAATGTAAAGGCGATGCTTAATCTCTCCAATTTTATATCATATTATTAGATCAGTCTTATTATTTTATACTGTGAAAACGTTTGTAACAGATGTCGGAAAATGGACTGGAGAAAAGTTGCGCCAGCTCGGCTCTCTGGTGAAAGGACTTGAAACAGAAGACATAAAGAGGCTTGGTCAGGAAGCCTTTGAAGAGGCCGTAGGACTCTGGGGGCAGCATTTGGATGTTGACAAGGAAACGCTTGAAGCTTTGGCAGGAAAGGCCAAAGAAGTAAGTGGAGATATAGGTGGTGGTTTTTTTTTTTTGTTGTTTTTTTGGGGGGGTGGGGGGGGAGGCATTAACTGTCTTGGGGTGGTTGGAGTTTTTCATAAGCTTTGAGGGAAAATTCCTTTAGGGTTAATTTGCTTGATCAGTGTTTTCAGCCATTATCAAACCAGTTTGAAAAAGCATGAGTAGCGACCCCCTTTAATTTTCGAGGGCTTTTTAAAGGCTAGCAGGTTCCCCAGCTGCTGCCTCCCAGACAATCGTCAGGGCGGAAAACTTTCACAATGACTTTTCCCAAGAGTTTCCGCGTTTCAAAAGAACATTTCTTGGAACTTAAACAGTTTCAGCCAAAGCCGTTTAAGATTAATACGCGGTCTATCTGAATGAGACTTGTTTTTAGAATTTATCTCCAGTTGTTTCTCACCTTATTCTTCCTTCCTTGCTTGTTTTCTGTAGTACTTTGCGAACGGAGACCCATCCAAGCTCACCGCACAGCTTGCCAAGAAGATAGGCCGCGTGGTACTGGGCCTAACCCCAGATGATTTGGAGAAACTAAAATTGGACAACATCGATATGATAGCAGCGCTTGGCAAATGGAAGGATTGGAGTAAAGATCAGGTACGATATTTTTACTGGTCCCATTTCTCTGCCTTATCGATTTCATGACGATGACCCTATTGTTTTTCTGTGTTCTCGTTTCCAGTTTTTATGGCTGAGAACGACAGTTAGCCAATGCATATCCTTAACGATCTAGGAATTAGATACCGCTGTGTTAATTATTAAGCATCGCGTGGTTAGGAGAGTAAAATTACTGTCTGGCTCCGATGAAAATCTACTGGGTTTGAATGGGCTGTAGAAGTGAAGTTCTCCAACCGTACACGTCTCTCTTGAAAAATGCACCCTTGGAGTATCCGAGGGTAACATGCAAGAGTGCTTCTGAAGCAAAAAAAGAGGTTATTTGTCCAACAAATAGAATTTTTATGTTTTTCTCCCTGGTTTTTATTTGTGGTTTAATATTAGCTTATAATGGTAGTCACGCATGAAATCTGTCATACGCCAATGATTGTTATGTAATTCCAGAATGCACGTGGCGATCAAGGGTATGGGAGATGTCATTTCATTTAACCCCCACTAACTTGTGTCACGTTCATGACTTGTTACATTACTTCTAACCTGCCATTCATTCCTGCTTTCTTCGGTGAATGACACGTTTGTTTCGGTATCCCTCCTCCTCCCCTTTCCCTATCTGCAGTGCTTTCTTGGCAGTGGTGCGGATTTAATTTTGTGTAACACCATCCGTTTTTTTCTCTGTCTTTAGCGTCGTCTGACCGACCCAAATTTTTGGCATTTTGCAAACAAAAAATAAATAAATAAATAAATAAATAAATAAATAAATAAATAGGGAACGACGTTTTTAAACCATTTTTATGTCGCATAGGAGTTTCGGTGGTTGATCCTTTTTCCCACGCTGTCTTACTATTGCAACAACATTCACCAAGTTTTCCGCCATATTGATCAGGCCTCCGATTCCGAGACTGTTTTTTAGGTTTTTTTTTTTGCAATCCGACCGACCGACCCAATATCAGGAAACGCATTCGACGCCAAACGAAAAAAAAAGGGTGGGGGGGGGGGGGGAATGGCCTAAGGCGTTTTTTTGTGCTCTCCTCACCTTAACTGGGCTCATTGCAATTTTTTCTTGAATTAAATGGATAACTTTGTTGATTAAACCGGTTCTGAGGCTTTGCCCCGAGTCATTTCACCCCACTTCGTGGTTACTATCTTTTTCTGAATGCCCAGTAAACGTGCTCAGGTAAGGCAGCCCAATATTCAAAGGTATTCCTTATTTGGGGATGGAGAAAGGGCATAAAATGCTCTCTTGAGTGAGTAGCTGTACGCCGGAGCAAGTCTATTTTCAAGTGTCAGCAGCCTCGATTCGTATAGATTAACAGCGCTGTTTTGTTCAGGTGTTGATCTCGTAACTCGTCGCTTGTTTTTTACAGCTAGATCGTCTGAAACCGAAGGTCCAGGAGTTTTTGAGAACGCTGAACAAGGACGATGATGCTTACATGAGCCTGGGACAGCTAGCGTTAAGCTTAACCAAAGACGATATCGTCAGAATGTCACAGAAAGCTTTCAGGTGTGTTTTGCGATCCGAAATAAGTCTGAATTTTATTCTTATGGTTCCTGCAATGTTGGTTTTTGAGGAGAGGGGAAACCGGAGTACCCGAAGAAAACCGCTCGGTGCAGAGTAGAGACCCAACAAACTCAACCCACATACAGGCCTTCTGATATTACGCGATGGTGCGATTTCGTACAATCGACGTCAAATCGCATCCGATCGCACAATTCACAAAAGAACATAAAATAAAACATAAATTAACAAGTTTCTTAGGAATTCCTGTATAAATACGCCATTTTCAAGATGATTTACCTTGGAAAAAGGCTAAAAAACCTTTGTCACCTCCGATTTCGTGAACATTCGAAGTTCAAGGCGTTATTTTGCATGTCGGGGGCGTGGTACGAGTCTCATTCTTAAAGAGAGTTAAGTGAATAGAGTGTAATGTGAAGTGCTAGATTTCAATCCCATATGAACCATGTGAGCGTTAGCCCTACTGATGGAAATGGGCCCACACAAGGACAGAGAAAAACTCTGACCAGGGTGGGAAATGAACCCACGACCTTCGGGTTAGATCTCCGCCGCTCTACCGACTGAGCTGCAAGGTCAGACGGGAGCAGGCCGTGGGAACTGAAGATGTTAAAGTCACGGCAATGAACATGTACAAGTGCAAGGAAAGGTTACGTTTATATAAACGTTGGCCGTGTAGCACTTTTGTTTTAAACAGAGTTAAGTGCTTAGAGTGTAATGTGAAGTGCTAGATTTCAATCCCATATGAACCATGTGAGCGTTAGCCCTACTGATGGAAATGGGCCCACACAAGGACAGAGAAAAACTCTGACCACCCTGGTTCAGATTAGCCAATCTGAATGGCTGATATATACACATCAGAAAAATGGTGCCACAATTGCCTTCTCTATTCAGGTTGTAAATATAGGGAAGAAGACATCATGTCTTTTATTTATCCCAACTAATGTCGATCAAGATGCATAATTACTGTTCCTTTGTGTTCAAGATGTCTTTAGGGCAGCAAAAAAGTGTTTTTCTTATCCTGAAACAAGTTTACAAATGCTCAGAAAAAAGTCGCATAATTTACTGCGATAACCCGAAAGCTGAACAACAACAACAACAACAACAATTAGTATGACTTTCGTATGACCTTGAAAAAGTGTTCGCAATTTGTTTCACAGACCAATGTTTGGCAAGACTAGTAAAAGTGAAACTTTCCAGAAGGTTCCACAACCTCGAACCCAGGCTCTCTCTCTCTTCTCCTCCCTTGTCGTCGGAGAAGAGGGAGAGAGAGAGCCTGGGTTCGAGGTTGAAGGTTCTATGGAGAGATGACGTTGTTTGCAACTGCGTTCACTAAGCCAATGAAAATTCGCGGTCGTTTGTTTTTGTTCAATAAGCCAATTAAATGTTTTGCATTTTTGTTTGTTCTGTTTTTACGTTTATTTTTCAAGGTCATATGAAAGTTGCTCTAACATTTATTCACACATGCAAACAGTGTGTCAAAAAAAAAAAAGAACGAGTAGGCAAATACAAAAGAGAAAAAAAGAATTCATACAACCCGCCCTTAACAAGGCGATGCGGGCGGTGAAGTGGAAAAGGAAATAGAATAATGGTAATAATGTTAATCTTGCATAATATAAAATAAAAGTTTTAAGATAATGGCAAGCAATTTACGGAGCAGGATTTATTTTGCAGGCTTTCAGTCAAACAACTTAGCGAAATTGAAGGTTGGTCAGAGGAGCAAAAGAAGGCGATTATCGATAAAGCAAAGATTGTTTGGACTCAACAAGTGGACCAATGGGACAAGGATCAAGTGAATGAATTGGGACAAGTACTCGGTCAGTGTACGGCAACTGATCACTTGATTTTGGGGCGAGCAGTTTCCTTACGTAGCCAAGTTCATTTCTTGACTTATTTCCGAACCTACGAGCAGGCTCTCTTTGTTGGAGACGCCAAAAAGAGGGACGACCAAGGCGGATCCGGGATTCAGTAACTGGGCATTATTAAAATTGTCCTCGAAGACACACCGTGTTAGGGGATCCGAGGGCATGTTCCCACGGAATTGAATATTTCGGAATTTAGGTCCTCGTAAACGTGATTTCCAGCGATATGAAGGATGCCTGTAGGTTTTCGACTAAGGACTACCTCAATTAAGTACGCGATTTCCGTCAGAAATCGCACGTGCGTAAAACGTGTTTAAACGTTTTACCTCTCCGTTGAGGGGTCTCGACTGAACCACCCCTGGATTCGGCCCAGGACAAGCCTGTTTGCTGGATGCATAATTCTTATAGATTCTTTGTGACGTGTTAATAAAAAGTGTGATAGAAATCTTCCTTTTTTTTACAGAGGCGTTGTCCCCAAATGATATCCCCAAACTACGGCCTGAAGTGGTTGACGTTATTCCACCAACAGTATTTGAAGAAATGAATTTACCACAGCTCCAGGCAAGTACCTTTTCTTTTCTCGTGCTTTAACCGCAAATCACTTTTCTGACAGCGCGGTAATGTATTTGTTTCAAAACCTCAACCTCGTTCCTAGGGTATTTTTTCACCAAGAAATGTCTGAAAAGCCCTACGAACGAGTTTGCCAAAAATTGTCTCCATTCTAGTGAAAAACAATAAAAGAAAGGTTACACACCATAACGCCAATCTGTTGTGGCCAACACATCACGCATGCGCACAACCATTTCACCTGGTTCATTGGCAGCCATGGACAGCTAGACCTCGTCAGCGTGGCATAGCCGGTCATCACTTCTTTCCATCCCTCAAACTGACATTTCCCTTTTCTTCAACTTATACGACGTACAGTCTAATTTAGACTTCAAATCTACTTCAACGAAACAAAGATTTTAAACAAGCTGAGGAGATTCCCAATAGACGAGGCAGAGAGTTGAACCCGCATGCGCACAACCATTTCACCTGGTTCATTGGCAGCCATGGACAGCTAGACCTCGTCAGCGTGGCATAGCCGGTCATCACTTCTTTCCATCCCTCAAACTGACATTTCCCTTTTTATTCAACTTATACGACGTACAGTCTACTTTAGACTTCAAATCTACTTCAACGAAACAAAGTTTTTAAACAAGCTGAGAAGATTCACAATAGGCGAGGCAAAGAGTTCAATCCGGATCGATGGCTTCACCTTGCAGTTTCCGATATCCACTAGACTAACGAGACAACCTCCCGGAAAATCGAATTTTTTAGCGTATTGAAATAGTAGTACCCAGCAAAACAATTGAAAGTTAACCGTCAACAGGGTTTTTAGACCTAAATACTGTAGATCAGCGCGGCATAGCTTAGAAACGCTATTTCTTGTTGAACTAAAGCTGTAATTCTGCCTGTTTTCATTCTGTTTAGAGCGGTAAGCTTGTCCATATTTACATGGGATATTGCGTCGTGTAATTCTTACGAAATGTCCAATGTCAGTTTGAGGGATGGAAATTAGTGTTGACCGGCATAGCCAACACCAGGTTTGGTGTTATGGTGTGTTCACCTTGCTTTTAATGCTCTCTATCCCAGGCCTTTTCTGCTGACCAGTACCAAGCCATGTTGACTCCTCAAGTCCAGGCCATCAGCTCCGTAAAGAGGGAGGGCCTGTCAATGGCACAGCAAGACGCCATCGAGAGTGTTATTGTCAGAGACCCGGATGAGGAGGATCCTTGGGGTCCAGATGATGACGATGACACTAACAATTGCCCGGGTATGTAAGAAAATCCTATGTAGGGTAGTGACTAGAATCAGGTAGGGCACTTTATGACAAATTCATAACATTGTGTTATGATGCTACATGCATACACCTTATTCCACAATGGCCGCCATTACAGTATTCGTTAAAACTTTGTTTGCTTGCTTGCTTGCAAATTAGCCCTTGTTGCCTCGTTCTTAAACTTAAAATTCAAACTTGAACGAAGCAAAAAGGACCAATTTGCAAACAAACAAAAGAATACTAAAATGGCGACCATTTTGGACTTATCAGGTGTATATAAGGAATGTCACCCTCGACAGTCATTAATAAGTACCCATTCTCGAACAAATGCTTAGGGTCAGTATTAAGACTATAAACGATACACTTAGAGCGCATGGAACGACTCGTTTTAGTCTACTTGTTTGGACCTGAAGTGTCCCTCCTGACTGTGGCAGATAACTCCTATGTAGTGTTCTTTTGGGGTGGCTATAGTGCCAGGGCTACCCAGTCACGTACGGAACCATTAAAGAGTTTTTGCAGGCAAGCAAATAGGCCTTATTCACAATAGCCGCCATGTTGGTTTTCAAATTGTCATGCAAATTAGCCATGTGTCACGCTGGGGGCAAACATTGGAAAAAAAGGCAAATTGCGGAAAATCGGCTCGTCGAAATATTGAAATAACATTGCTAAAAGTACATTTTAGAATTTAGAATTAAGTTTTATATCTTTTGATTTTCTACTTCGTGATCTGCTCATTTTTCACTTAAAAAAACATCGAAGTGACTTGTGTAATCATTCTATTTTACTACTTAAGTGAGAAATGAACGTGAAACAAATCATCTGTGTGGCTGAGATGTTCGTTATAACCTCTCGAGCTTGTGTTGTTTGCCCCCTCAGAAGAGTATAGCCAATTTGCATGATAATAGCAAATCCAGCATGGCGGCCATCGTGAATAAGGTCTGTTATCATTGACGTCTAGCATCCCAAGCCGCCTTGAAACCATGCAATCACCACCCCCACCCCCAAATAAAAAAGAAAATAAAAGTAGGGTATTATCTTTCAGTTACCCTTTTGCCAAGATGCACTGATTGTGCCACGTATCTCGAACATTCGACAGATTTTTTTTCTCCTTTGTTTTAGGACATACTTGTTCTGCATCTGCTCACGTAAAAGTATCTTTCGCTGGCCTGTTGGTTGTTCCAGTTGGAATCATGCTTCGCTGACCTCTTATGCACTGGGAAATGCTTTGTATCCGTCCACGCTTAATTGACAGATGAGCCGCATGTGCTAAATATGCTTCTCAAGCCGAATTCAATACCGTGAAGGAAGTTTAGATATGTGGTCTTAATTAGCATAAAAGTTCGCCAACTTTGATCCCAAATATCTCTTAAAATACTGATTCCTTTAAGAAGCAATATCAAACACTCGAAAGAGTGTTTCAGCAAATATCCAACCACCTCGCTTCTCGGTGTTTAGATATCCGATAAAACACTCCTCGTGTTTGATATAATACATCTTACATACCAATCTAGTAGCTTTTTATTGATTGAAACGCAATAACTCGTAGAATTATTACGAGGGAAGGTATTGGCTAGATACTAGCCAGGCCATAAAAGGTCAGTTGAAGTGCCTATGGTCGCCGGTCTTTTTCTAAAAGAATTTGACCCAGTAGAACACGGCGCATTTTAGAATGTTTAATGTGGTACTATGATCAAAAAATCATTCCTATTTTTTCTTCAGATTTTGAAAGTGTGTTTGCTTAACACCTGCCTGGCAAAATTTTGAGCTTTGATTTTAATCCAAAGGCTGTTTACTTTGAGTGTTACTTTTGGATTTCACGGTCCGCCATTATTCACGTTCAAAACTCGGAGGGTTGGTTCCAGGGAAAACTGACGTCATTTACTCGCGACCTTAAAATTTCAGCGTGCAAACGCAGCTTATTATATATGCAAAAACACGAGTTTAGTTAAAAATCTGAAATCCCGAATCAGCCGTGCTGCATAATAATTTAGTCCTGTACAAACGCATTGCATT
Source organism: Montipora capricornis (assembly GCF_036669925.1). Taxonomy (NCBI): domain Eukaryota; kingdom Metazoa; phylum Cnidaria; class Anthozoa; order Scleractinia; family Acroporidae; genus Montipora; species Montipora capricornis. Next base: position 26,863,602 of record NC_090890.1, on the reverse strand, counting down.
CTTAAACTAGCGAGTCTGTAACGTCATTTTCTCCTCGATCCAGCTCTCTCAAGATTTTAAAGTTCGTAATGGTGGATCATGAAATAGGAAAATTCCAGTTAAAATAAACAAGTGTCTTTTTCTTATTAAGGCTTAAAACTTGGGTCACTTAGTGGTTAGTTAACATAGTTTTCAAATCCAAAGAACAAAGAAAAAATTTGATTTTTCGATCATAGTACCACTTTAAAGTGCTTATTACCTCATTTCACTTTTCTTCTCCAAAATCGCTCCAAATACATCTTTTCTTTAGATTAAAATTTGGCTTTAAAAGACGGCAGTGGCTATTCGTACGGGACCCGTACACCGACCTATATTTGCTATTCATACGAAAGTCTTAGAATGATTATAAACGACATAGCCACGCAGTTATTGAAAGCTAACCGTTGTAAACTGGGTGCTTAGACATAAATGCGAGAAATCACTAGGCAGGTCAGATGGCCAGTAACATCGAACGAAGGAGGTAGTTCGTGAAAATAAACCGGCATCAATGCCGTTGTTTGATAGCTGAAATGTAATGACAGAATTAAAGACGAGGTAAGACTTTCCAAGTGTTATTGAAACTGTAATAATCATTCTAACAAGACTCTCGTATGAATAACGAATATAGGTCGGTGTACGGGTCCCGTACGAATAGCCACTACCTTAAAAGACGAGAAAAGTGGTCATACTTTGATCAATAATAAGGGGGAAATAGGTTGACGTCACAAATTAATTTGACCACTTTTCCCGTCTTTCAGAGCCAATTTAAAAATGAAATTTCAATCTAAAGGTTACAAAAACAACACGATGTATTTAGGACGATTTCGGAGAATAAATAAATAAAGTGGAAAAGTGTGTTGAGGTCATGGGCACTTTAAGCATTACTCAAAAGAAAAAGGTTCGCTTTCCTAAACAGAGCACATTTCTTGAGTAAAAATGGTCGAAATTTAATGATAAGTGCAGGTGGCTTGTTTTCACGTGTTTTTTTTTTTACTTATTTATGAAATGAAAGATAGAATGACTCGCAATGTAAAAATAAGCAACAACTAAAATAAGATGCCAATTCATTTTATATTCACATTCGTAGTCGGATTTTTTTTTTTAATTTTTTTTTTTTAACAAAGGATTTATTTGACCTTGCATAGTGTTTCAACCAAGCTTATGTTTTCCCGCTGCAATTTGCCGCGTCAGCTAGCACAACCCTTCTGACGCATCACGTACAGGAAGATAAATTACCATAGTTCAACCACTGATTTCCCTAGGAAGATAGGCGACTGTTATGTTGGTCTAAACGACAATCCTTCTAATGCAATACCTACAGGAAGAGGAACTGTCTGATTTGTTTGATCCCGAAATTACAATACTTCAATCATTGATTTCCCTGCAAAGGTAAGCGTCTCTTATGGTAGTCTAAACGACAACCCTTCTGACGCATCACTTACAGGAAGAACAGCAGTTGCTGTCTAAAATGTTTGATCCGAAATTACGATACTTCAACCATTGATTTCTCTGCAAAGACAGGTATCTTTTATGTCAGTCCAAACGACATCATCTCCACATCTGGGGCCATTGAAAGGTCAGGTGACACGGCCGACATCGGCGACAAGTCTTGCGGGAGTGACAAAGAGGTCTGGGAAACATTTGTTTGAACCTGGAAAATTGGAATAAGGCACTTAAACAGGTTAAATAAAATGAATGAAAGGGCACTGATGCACTGTAGCTATACAACTCACCTGAGAACACCTCAATGGAGTAGGCGTGCTGAACAGTCTGAAAGCATGATGATTCCTAGCAGAACTATTAAAAAAAACGAACAAAACGTTCACGTCGGCTACTTATACTTAAAAAAGGTACACAGATAACGACAAATACCTCACCTCCGTACCAAGGTGTTTGGAGAGAAACCCTGAAAGAGAAGAAAAAGATAAAAAACAGGACACGGAAAAATGCCAAAAGGCGAGACTAACATTGTTTATTCTCTGACTTTGACATGTTTCATTATGTGATTCTCCGCGCATCTTCCTTGTCTCTAATTATCTCCATCACCCTAGACCACGGCGCTTTTACACTCAGCTCAACAGAATATAGTCGATATCTCTTCCGCTCTCAACCTCGTTCCCAGACCTTAGGTCCTAAGAACGACGTTGTTCCGCTCTCCCTTCCCCTCACAGTCACTCATACCACATGTACTATATGTATTACTAACTCACCCCCACCGGTGTTGTTTGTAGAACTCCCAGGCGCGGGCTTCTCCTAACATCGGGTACTTCATGGTGTGCAACGCGGCGCCTTCGTGAATCATCTTTGCTGTGATTACCGGATCTTCTTCGGTTAGAGCGACGGCCGCAGCGGTTAGACGGTCTTTTGGCATAACCTGTTAGATAAGAAAATTTACATTAAAGGAACAAGGGGCGTTTGTAACTGATTCGGCAAAGGTGGGTCAAATTCGGAGAAGCGATTGAGTGTGTTCAGTGTTGGTGGGGCGAGCTCGCAGGCAGATATTTCCGCGTATATTTAACACCACCAGACCTCCTAAGATCTTCTTAGTTAAGATCTTTCTTTCAACACGCAAACAGCCCATTCCTCCGGCTTCACAGATTTTTCTCTAAGACTTTGCTCATACTTTACCTGTATCTATCACAGTTCATTTACAGGGTTCCTACTCTTTTAAGCACTTCAAATTCCATGAGGTTTTCCATGACCTTACGTTTAGCTGTCACGTAAGAAAATTTTGAAAACTATGCTAATTTTAGGATATTACTCAGATTATATTTGAATAACTTGATAACTTAACCTCTTTCCGCCCAACAGACGAAAACTTCCGATTGTTTGATAGAAACTCGTCTTTATTTCATTTTATCTTTGCTTTGACACTGGCATGATTTATTTACCATATATAATTACAAAATTCCATGACTTTCCATGATCGACCATAAAATTCCATGACTTTCCAGGCCTTGAAAATGAAATTCTTAAATTCCACCACTTTCCAGGTTTTCCATGACCCGTGCAAACCCTGAGTTTTATCACTCGACTGAAACTGAAGTTCAAGGTTAACAGTTCCAGAAAGAAAAATTATTATCGCAAAACCAAATTGGGTAGATGTCAAATAAGTTTCGACTGCTCTAACCTTGTTCTGTTGGCGTTTCGCGAGCCGTGTCAACAGGGCGTCTCGTTTCTGAAAAATGTACTACAGGGGGCACACTCGGGCTTTGACCACTCACAACAGAAAACGTGGTCATTTCGATCTCATTGGCTTTCAGCTGAACGGCGGGATTGTCCATGCAAGAAAACAGGCCCATGAAACGTTTGAATGCAGAGGGCTCGGCGGTGACTTCTGGAAGCAAAACAAAAGAATTTCTCACAAAACATCAACGAGGAAAGTTTGCGAATAGAAGCGATTCGATGAAATACTACCAAACAAATAAAGCCAAATTCAATTTGCTACCTTTATCTTTGGCAAA
>NC_090890.1:26825120-26857620 GCF_036669925.1 Montipora capricornis | reverse complement strand
TTCTGTTCACTTTAGTTTGGTGCAATTAACAATTAAATGAGCTTCAAACCAAGAGAATCTCTTTTGAATAGTTAACCACTATTCACCGAAGTGGAGATGGCTAGTGTTGGATATTTACCTAGCAGTGATGCGGCTTTATTTATGTTTTGAACACGAACTCGGAGTCATTTGACACATTTAACACAAATGCTCTGTTCAAGTACAACAACAAAATTTTCGGTCCAGATTTGAGGGTTGTTCATCGCGTTTCCTAACATTTCATTTTGTAATGTGTTACAACATTTGAGGAGGAAAGAACGAAGCATTAGTGGTCTCAGTCTTTTAAAACGTCGGAAAAAGAGCAGAGACTTACAAAAGATAGAGGATATAAGAACTGCTACTTATGTAGTTAAGCTAATAAATGAGAGGATGTGTGATCATTTGGGAACGAGATTATCCGTAAACAATCATCAGAAGTAAATTTGTTCTTAATTTTATTCCGCCTGCGATAATTAAATAAGCTCTATTTTAAACTAGTATGATTTTTATACTTTATAATACATACAGTATCACAGCCTACAGTTTGTAGAATGTCAACAATAAGCGTGGTGAACGAGCGAACCACGGACATCACTAAAATCTTATGAACTCAAAACGAAAGGCCCAAACCTGAGAGGATGTCCAGCAAAGCAAGGGCGGATCGGAAAATCACAGTCATACCTATGAAGGAATCATGGTAAAAAAAAAGAGTTAGAAACTAGCACTGCGGCAGTTTTCTCAGACTTGCTGGTCAATGTTAAATTCATATTTCCCGTTTTGTTTTTGTTCATAACTTGACACAAGTATACATATTCCAAAATGGCCGCTGATTTATGCGGATACAAATTGGCCCTTGTTGCCTCCTTCAAGATAAAATATTCTTTTGAATTTTAAGCATAAGAACGAGACATCAAGGGCTTATTTGAATAAAAACAAAAGAATATTTAAATGGCGGCCATTTTTGGAATAAGGTGCCAAGACGTTGTGCGCTGATCAGTGATGGTGAAAATGTCAGTACTTAGCGGGAACGCGAGTATACGAAAGTGAATCCTTTATCCTCTACCTTTACTTCAAACATTAATTGAGGAGACTATCTGAAAAGCATAATTGAAATTTTAACTCGCATGCCTCTTTCCGCAGTTCAAATATACATCTTTCATATATTGCAAGTCTCTTCACATCCACATAAACGATGGGTATATATTACGAACTTACAAAATGACTGGCGCCCTGTCGCAGTTATCGCTCAATTTGTAGAGCATTGCAACGATATCGCAGAGGTCATGGATTTAAATCCCTTTCAAATGCAAGTCTGAACTTTTTAGGTTTTCATTTTGTTACTGTCTAACTAAGATTTAAAACTGGGATGACCGTTAAAATCTTTACATCAAAACTGTTCGTGTTACCCAAATGGTACAATGGCAGAATTTATAATATAGAGACGAATTATCCATCTAGAAGGATTATCCGTCAGACGGATCATCTAGACGGAAAAGTAATTTTGACGAATCATTTGTCTAGATGTAAATCGTTACGCGTTTTACACGACGATTGTTTCGGTGTTGAGCCAAGTTGAAGCTTAGCACTGGTAGCGTCGTTGTATTGTGATCAGTGTCGGGCTTGGATAAAATCCCTGCGTGCTTGCTGAAAGACAATGCTGCTGTTATCACTCAGACAATCACTTTCCTCGTAAATCCTTCTTGACCATAGGCATTGTACCAGATGAGTGGAAGCAGGCAAGAGATATTCCTGTGCACAAATCAGGTGGACGGGAAGTTATGGACAATTACCGGTCTATTTTGATCTTACCAGTAATTTCAAAACTTGCTGAAAAGGCCGTCAACGTTCAACTTCAACAGTACTTTAATACATCAACATGGCCTATTAAATTCGTTTCAATCGGGGTTTAGACGACACCATTCGACCCGGACAGCGGTAACATACTTCTGTGAAACAATTAGAAGACGCAGAGATGCGGGAAAACTAACCGGGGCCCTATTTATCGACTTAAAAAAGGCCGTTGATACCGTCCCGTGACGACCTTATTTGCAAGCTTCAAAGATTTGGGTTTTAGGAAAACTCTCTTGCGTGGTTGACGAGCTACCTACATTGTAACTAACAGAACTCAGGCTGTTTTTGTCGGAGATGAACTATCCGGTCCAATGCCGGTCCTTAGTGGCGTACCTCAAGGTAGCAGCATCCTTGGCCCTGTACTGTTTACTCTTTATATAAACGACCTACCGTCCTGTATCCAATTCTCCAACATCATGATGTACGCGGATGAAACAGTGATCTATCTGTCGTCCACATCCACCTCGGACATTGAAGTTAGCAGCTTTGATGCGCTTCACTTGCTGTTCAAGCGAAGTGTTACAACTATTTATGACCGAAATTGTAGCTAATTTATCGCAATGCAGGCTTCACTACAATAAACTTGTTCTCAACATGAAGAAGACGGAATTCATGACATTCGGCACCAGCCAACGACTTGCGAGACAAAAGTATAGATTATTGTGATGTGGCATGAATGTGGACAAGGAAACAGTGACAAGATTGAACGACTAGAAAGAAGAGCAGCGAGGATCGTCTATTTCAAAGCTGCCTCAACACTATCAACTGATCAAATTATGACCAAACTGGGCTTGGAATCTCTCTATTATAGAGAGACACGTTTTAAGATTTCTTTATGAGTAACACTGCAAAGAATTTATAACTGTTCGGATCTTCCATTTAGGGCAACTATTTTATATTATTGTAATTTTGGTTTTAGTTATATCTTTAATCTTTTTTTACAGGACCTGCATTGATAGCAGTTTTTCTCTTAAAACTGATGCAGCAATCCCGTATAAATATGTTTAAATTATTATTATTATTATTATTATTATTATTATTATTATTATTATTATTATTATTATTATTATTATTATTATTATTATTATTATTATTATTATTTAACTTTCGCGAAGACGACCGTGTCTTGCTCTGTCTAAGTCAACGTCTTTTTGGTTTTCCCTTTCTGTTTTGTGATTACTTTCGAAGAAGCAGTTGCTCTTACCGGACGCCATCTTGAAATAGGCATCCCAGGAAACCTTGCAAAAATATAGAAACAAGTACCTCTAAGGAAGAAACTTCGTAATAAAAACCGTCCACGTTTCTGTAAAGATATAAATTCTGACGGATTATCCGTCTGTTAACGTCTCTTCAAGACGTGCTAACAGACGAATCAGCCTCAGACAAATTTTGGCCTATCATTCGTGTTAGCACCGAATATATACTTAGACGGATAATTCGTCTCTGACGGATAATCATTCTCTATTATAAATTCGGCCAATGTGAACGGCCTGGAATGAACCTGAAAATCCATGAAGTAGGGTAGACTACAAAACATTCGTTTTCTTCCATTTTTCGGAAGGCGCGAAGCGCCGTAAGCGTGATCCTCGCGTGTGAAGCGCGCGAGCCTCACACGCCCGTAGTGGCGAGAAAAATTTTAATTCAAATGATGTTTCCGCTGCCAGTTGGCCTTCGTAGTCGCTTAAACTCGTAGTCGCTTAAACTTGATGTTTGGTGAAGCTGTTTAACTCTAGTCGTTGCTTGTGGAAAGAAGGCTCGCATCTTTTTGGCCGCCAGTTCAGTATTGACTTTTACGGAAGACGAGGTCAATTTTCTCATTTTTTAACAGAGTAAGGCAAAGAATTGTACCAAAGTGCGTACCGGACAAGTAAAAAGATGAGATGCGGTAGAAATTGAGTGAAAATGATGATTTCCACGCAGACGTAAATTTACTGCACAATTTACTGCAAAAAAGGTCAAGCTCTAGAAGCTGCAATGACAGCTCCGAAGGTTTGAATCGCCTACACTCTCGATATCAAGGGAGGGTTGGTATTAATAATTTTTTGTTTAAAAGAAGTTAATGTTTCTACTGTATGTTTTCTCGGTCGCACAGTTCAATGTTCTTGGGAGTCACAAACTAAACAAGAATAGGGTGCAATTACATCATGCAAATCTTACCATCCAAAAGAAGCAAGTCCCAGATGAGGAGAACGGCATCCCAACAGGGCAAGGATGTAAACAAAGCCAAGAACCAGGGTGTAAGGTACATTAATGGCGACACGCCCAGCGACTCCTGTAAAAATTGCAACGCCAGTTACACCAGGTCGGACAATGCAGTTATAAGTAAGCAAAACTACAAGTTAAAATTGACTTTGCAATGAACAAAATCATTGAATCATAAGTTTTAGCAAAATTTGACCTTATTAGAAATTTTCGCAACGAGTTCTTCAATTTGATGTAAAACGACTTTTATAGTTGCCATGCATGCATGCTACCATGAGTCATGTTAAAGCAGTGACATGGCAAGACAAGTTGTACGAAACGGTACGGTACGGTAAGGTTTGTGGCATCAACCAAGGAAAATGTTCCTTTAACCTCATGTGATAATCGAAAACGAGACAAGTTACAAGAAACGCTGCCCAATGTAACACCCAACTTGTTTCGCAAGGTGACAAGTGGGACAAGTTGCAAGAAAAAATTGCCGAATGTAACAACGCCTTTTAATATACAGCTTCTCTCAAGGGAATTTTGCAATGAGAGAATCAAAACACAAACAGGCCTTTAAAATCGATTTTGTTTATTTGCAGAAAATCTGGTCGTTAGATTTTCTTTATAATTTGCATGCAACAATCTTGTAACGATGCTCACAAGTTAACACTAGTTTAGTAATAATTTGACAGAGAGATCTTTAATTATCCCTTGTTGAAGGTTCACTGGAATATCTAGAATTTCCTCTGTTAAAGTTCAATTTTTTTTCGATACTCCAGTTACTTATTTCTTTATGTATTTCCCTGCCAAATTTCGTTAAATTCTAACGAGTGGCTCTCGAGAAATAGGCGTATTTCCGAGAAAGCTATTCAGCATTCAATCGCATTTTTTAACTTACTACGCATGCGCTGTATTTAGCTGGGTTCTTTTGATAACAAAGAAAAATCTGCAAATTGCGGGGTTCTTTTCATCGTTACCTTGTCTAACATACATGTATTTCTCATAAAATACTAAAACTATCAAAACAATTTGTTCAATTATGAGGAAAAATAGTACAGATAGCGGAGGTATTGAGCAAATAAATTGATAGCTGTATTGACGCCATGTTTATTTTTTTGCAATCCTTGCGCGCGCGCTGCATTGCGTTGTCAAGAGCGCGCGCGAAAAAAAACGCCATTGTCGATCCCAGATCCCATCGTTTCTCTTAGCCGGAGGGCTAAGAGCAAACGAAGGGCTCTGGAGACATGGGAAATTCACTGAAGGTTACCTTGCGAAAAAGTCTTGAACCGAAAGTAAAACTAGCCGATTTGGAGCGGCCAGTCGGTAAAATAACCAGTCTCTTTGTTTAAAACTACGATATTACTTATTGCTTCTTCCTGTTCGACACGAAGGGGCACATTCTCTAAGTTTCAGATAGAGTCTTTTCGAATGTTATGCTTCTGAGTGCCGCAATGTTTAGTACTATTGACGACACATATATGAACTACGACTCCAGGGCCAAATTGTTGGAAAGCCGATTAACTTAATCCAGGATTAGCGTAAACTTTTGTTTCATGTTTTCAACTTTTTGGTGAAAGTTTCTTTTGCTTATTTCTGTTTTTCAAGATTGACTTCTTCTAATGTAAAGTTTTGCCGAATATCAGCGTTGAACAGCATTTAATTTTTTAATCTGGGATTAGCGATAATCGGCTTTTGAACAACCGGGCCCAGAACCCTAATCGTTTCCTCGTGCGAAGGCCCCGCCGGCTAAGAGAAACGATGGGATCTGGAAAAGAGAATAATTTTTGCCGTAGATGGTTTTTCAAGCCTCCGCAATGAGTGAACCGAGTAACACATGTAAGTTAAAAACGTTTAAACATTTACCAAATGTTTGTCAAGCTTTGGCTTTCTTAGTTTCATCAGTCTCTGAAAAACTTCACCATGCTTTTGTATTCTGCAAAAAGCAAATAACAGAGAAAAATAACAATTTGACACACCCACATGTGAGGTGGCAATTGTGCAATATAATTTGTATAATGTATTTGTAATTTTTTTCAGTGACCAACTCGAAAGCTTATTAAGCTACTTTGGTCACAGGGCACATTTTGCTTAATTTTCATCACTTGTGTAATTTAGAAATATTTGTAAACAGTGCAAAAAAAAAAAAAGAATAAAACTGTAGTCTGGCTCTGAAAATCAAGTATATGCATTCATATTGGAATATTTCCTTCTTCCAAAACTTACTTGCCAAGGGAATCATTGAAATATCCAGCTAAGTACTTTGGTCTTTCAAACATGGACACCAAACACCAGAAGGAATCCTTCAAGAGAAATAAATCACAATAAAACTGCAACTTTAGATGGCCACATAAACAGATGCAATTTGAAGAAAAAGCAATGTATTTAAGCCCACCCCCCTCCCCCCCCCCCCCCCCCCCCAACCTGAACTGGAGCATACCTCTTCGTCCATGTTCATGAGAAACATACCAGCGATGTATGACATACCTGGAAGAAAAACAACTTAGCCATTATGAGAGTTTCTGCAAACATAGCAAACATAATCCTGCGTTCATTTTCCGTTCTGACAACCTGTGGAGTTTGGTCCTGGCATTCGCTGATTCAACTTCTTGGTTGCACTTGTAACTGACCACCTTGTTTGCCTCCACCCAGTTGTATCATTGTCTATGCATCAATGGCCCTTAAAGTGCTACTAGCGATCAAAAAATCACTTCCTTTTTTTCTTCAGATTTTGAAAGTGTAATTGCTTAACACTTGACAGGCAAAATTTTGAGCTTTGATTTTTATCCAAAGGCCATTCACTTTGAGTGTAAGTGTTGGATTTCACGGTCCGCCATTACTCACATTCCAAACTGACCGATTGGACCTCAGAGGGTTGGATCCAGGGAAAAGTGACGTTATTGACTCACTAGCTTAAAATTTCAGTGAGTAAACGCAACTCATTATAAATGCAAAACACGAGTTTAAAAGTCTGAAAGCCCAAAGCTTCTGTGCTGCATATTAATTCAGCCGCGTACACATGCATTGCATTCTTTACTATTGAGTCTTTGACGTCATTTCCTCCTCGATCCAGCTCTCTCAAGATCTTAAAGTTAGTAATGGCGGACCATTAAATAGGAAAATTTCAGTTAAAATAAACTGGTATTTTTTTCTTTTATTAAGGCTTAAAATTTGGGTCACTTTATTGTTTAGATGACATAATTTTGAAATCCAAAGAAAAATAAATTTTTGATTGATTGACAAAGCCTCTAAAACGCTTCAGCTGTATACCTTGACAATAAGAAACATCAGGGTTGTACATCGCATAAACAGCAAGAACTCTAAACAAAGAGGCACGACCCTCTTTCCCTTCACTGCTGCCTTGTATGAACATCTTATGGCTTGGAAAAGACCTGTCTAAAATATTTCAAAAAAAGGTGGAGTTAAGTGAATTGCGTGCAAGGTAATCAACACTGTGCAGAAGATATCCCTGCAATAGAACTATAGCAAAGTAGTAGTAGTGTCGAAAACAAAGCACCACAAAACGAGAATCCAAACATATCTGCCAATTGACTCTTATTAGACTTTCAAGCCTTCTCGGAGGAGGTCTATAAACGCCATAGGCCCTCTCTCACATGCATTGCTGTTTACAAGAAGAGTAAGGAATGGAGATGATGTTCTTGTAGTCAATCTCTGAAAGAGTGTGATGGTCATGACTGGAATGCGTGTAGCTTGAAGGGCTTCATAGCAACCACTACAACTCAAACAAAAATACAGCAACAAGGAAGGCTATTCCCCAGGTACTGCATCCCTTAGTTGGGCTTGGACGTAGAAAAACCACAACCACACTTAGAACTAGTTGAGGCCACTCCCGTAGACTAGTCTTAAAGGGCAGCAAGCACCGTCAAGGCTCTCGTCAGATAACAGGAGGCCTCATGAAGATCATCTGAGTCCAGACCCTGGATCTTGCCAACAACTGAACAAAGAGGACATCATGTCTTTTATTTTTAATTATTTTATTTTTTATTTTTTTATTTTGGCTTTCTCCAAGCAGGAGGGTTTGTAAACAGTGGATTCTCCCTAAACCCAGGAGTTCATCTCACAGCAGAAGACCTGCAGATGGACTCCCATCACAACCCTTCTTGTATTTGTGTGTGTATAAAATGTTCAAAGACTGATCCATTCTGCCAAGAGTGCTTTTAATTATTTGGGCTGTGGTTAACCCTCTAAGTGTCTAATTTGGCCGTTTGCTCATTCCTTACTCTCTGTGGTTCCAGTTGTGGCCCATTTTTTAAACACAAGGTTGGTTCTCCCTTGACTTGTCAATCCTTGTTATCATTATTGTTCAATTGACTTGTCAATCCTTGTCATCATTATTGTTCAATTGACTTGTCAATCCTTGTCATCATTATTGTTCAATTGACTTGTCAATCCTTGTCATCATTATTGTTCAATTGACTTGTCAATCCTTGTCATCATTATTGTTCAATTGACTTGTCAATCCTTGTCATCATTATTGTTAAATCCAGGCTTTTGGCTGTTGGCTGCTGGTGTCTCAGGCACCTTCTCAGGACACAGCTTCTAAATAGGCCTTTTGCAACTAACGATCATATGGTACAAAATTCGCCATGCTGGAGGGCAAGCTCATTATTATTCCCCCACTGGGACATTAAAGCAAAGAGACCTGAACCAGTCAAGCTTGACTTGCCTTTGTTTTAATGTCCCAGAGGGGGAATAATAATGAGCTTGCCCCCCAGCATGGCGGATTTTGTACCAGGTGATCATTAGTTGCAAAAGGCCTATTGGGGCAGCAAGAGCAGCTTGGACAGAGGTCCAGCAATGCCTATCAGATCTATATCAGGACACATGTATGTGGCCTCCCTTGCTAGTGTCGTTTAGCTTTATACATGTAGGTACATGTAGGTTTGCTGCCTGGCGGAGCAGCTGCAGATGTAGGAGTGTGGGTGCCTCATTTTTGGTGGTCTTGGGACTCCAGCTTCCTCCAGCCCATGTCGGCAGCTTTGCTTAGTCCAGACGTCCTTCGGCTTGGTGTGGGGGCTCATGGTTGGTATGCAGGGATTGCTGGCCATGGGAGCGTTACTCAGTCTAGGGGTTAGCTGGCTGGCCTCAGTGGAAGCCCTTGGACATATCCTAGGCACCCAACTTCCATTTACAGTTAGTGATGCAGTAGTGATCATCCAAAAAGCCTCTATTGGATTTTCAGTAAAGTTACTTAAAAATAAATTGTTGACAGCATCACTTACAAACTGACAGCTGAACCTACTGTGAGTTTTATTATTCTACAGAATCTCATCTCTAAGCGACAATAGCCAAACTGCATTTTGGCTTCCATCAATGAAACTTCTGACACCAGAGTTGACCCTAAATCACAGATGTTGCAATCGATTATTATTGATGCATGACATAACCTATTGTGTACCGCTCGGCATCTTTGGTTCCCACGGTACGTTCGTACTCGAGGCCGATGGAAAGCAATTGAATGTGTACGAATCTTTTTACTGAAGAACCTCTAAAAAATATCATAATGGTATTCCAGGTGTGAACTAAACAAAAACTTCACTTTCTGGAGGTGGAGTTGATCTGACTTCCCTAAGTTCGGAAATTTGATTGATGGCAGCTAAAACGCAGTTTGGCGCTTAGCACTTGAAGGTGAGAATCTGCAGAATTCTGAAAATCGTAGGACTTTATGATAAACAATGTTTGCAAAACACAGAAATCTCAGCTTTCTTCTAAAATACATCTACTGTCAGTAATAGAACACTTGTAGAAGCTCACCAACATCCAGCATGATCTGCCTGAAGACAGTAATCTGTTTATGAAGATTCTTTTTCCATTGCCTTGTCATTATGATGGTGTCAGGGCTGGCAATCATATTTTCCTTGTTGTTGTCCACAATGGACCCTTCAATTCAAAACAAAGTGAAATGAAACTTAAAGGGGCGCTACAATGTATGTCACGCAAAATGATTTAATTTCAGGACACCCAAAACGCCCAAAAGGTAGAATGAGACATTGCAATAACCACTTATTTAAAACTATTGAACATAAAAGAAAATACACCATACAGCAACATAAATTAAAGAAACACAACATGGACAGACTCCAATGGACAAAAAATTTTGAAACAAATTGCATTTGGGTAATCTTAAAGAAAGTAGGCCTGATGTTATTCAAGATTATGGCAAATTGCCTGGATAAAGGTCAGAATCAGTTTGAGAGGTAACAATAATTTTTATTTCATTGAAAATTGATTATTGAATGTCATTATAATTCTCTGATTGCTTTATTGTTGCAATTTCCTACCAATAATGTGTCCTAGCCTTGAAATGCAGTTTATTCCTCCATATTCACTAACTCCTAAGTCAACAAGAAGTTGACGAATCTCAGCTAATTTGGCCTGCATAAAAAGAGAAAAATACATTTTTTTTTAAATTTATACATGTAGCAGTCTTTAACATGAATAATTCAACATGGCACAGACATCTGTATCATTGCATTCTGATAAGATTTGTTGATTCTTATAAGACAGTGTATTTCAGAAAATAATGAATACAATGTACATGCAACCTTTAGGTTTCTGTCATGATACCTCATTCTTGACTTACAGTGGTGTAGACGCTCTGATTCCAAATTATTCCTCAGTGGTTCAAAAGCATCATTTATTTTTTATGATAATTAAATGAATAATTGGTCGTCTGTGGCAAGTCAGCCAAAGGACTTGAAAAAAATCCTTCTGACTGTTCTGATACCCTTTACTTTAATTGGTTAAGTGAGTCCAGAACACCTACAGTGTAATGTCTACAAGGAATTGCCTAGTCTTAGAACAAATACATGTAGATCACATCCTCGAATTTCACCTATTGGACTGGCACCTAGTTAATGTACAATGTAAGTCTTTACTGAGTATGCGCAAGCTGTTGCTTGGAGACATTTTCAAACCCTCGCCAAGTCTCAGTCGCACTCCTAGACGCCATATTGATTTTCATACTGAAGACTCAATTACTTCGCTTCTTGAAAAATTTGATTTGCATGCTGTCCAAACCGGTTTGACCAAAGTGACCAACCCAGAAACTTGGGATGCAGTGACTTAAAAAGACTTGACGTGATTTCTGCAGAGCCTCTCTTCCTTGCCCTCTGGTGAGTTTTAGAGAAGTTCTGTTGGCAGGGTGGAGCCCAAGGTGCCTTTAGTTATAAAACAACGATCAGCAAAGAAGTAATCAAACTAAAAAAGCCTAAATCAGAAGAAGCAACCAGTTGGCTTACAAAGCAAAATAATATTAGTGGAATTGAATTCTGAACCCTTTAAAACAAATCCAGCCATTGATCGGAGGCGTATTTGAAGCAAAAACATCTACCCGCAACTCATAGGACCAAACTGTTGGCAACACCCCAATGGCAGCATTGTCTTTGATTGACTAGCATGCCATGTAGGATGGAACTGAGGATATACATGTAAAGTTCGGCAAATATGACTACTAGGCCTCCAGCCTCGTCCCCAGGGTCTCTCTTCTTCCCATAGAAGAGAGACCCTGGCCTGGCAGATAAAATTCAGATAAAATTACCTGGTAATTAAAGGATGAAATGACCTTCATAGCCTCACTACCAATCATTTTCTTCCACACGTGTCCTCTTAGGTCATCAGGTATGCCTTCTTTGACATATTGCCGCAGCTGTTCAAGGAAACAAAATTAATATGTTAAATTCTTGTTACCGGTATTCAAGACTGCAGACCGAATGGCCCTGTTATGATGATGATGATGATGATGGTAATGATGATGATGATGATGATAACATGGAACCAGCGAGACTATCACTTGCAATCTTAAGGAGGCTCATAAGGGTTGTCAGCTGAGCGCATGGGCGTAAACCACACACGCAATACTTTGTATGCTTACGTCAGCTCATGAATCAAAATGGGTGACCGGAGATAATAAACTTTACCGCTAATAATTATTGCATTGTGCACACTTTTCTGCTAATTCTTACTTACATGTAGATGGAATATAAACCTACTGTACATCTCCAATTCATGAAAACTACCAAAAGTTTGCACAAACTGTTAAATTTGGTCACTTAAGTCTGTTTTTGTTGGTTGGCTTATACATGTAGTGCGCATGGACTCGAATGAGCAGGTGACGCATGGGCTAATGCTGATATCGTAATAGCCCCCTTATTTTTCCTGATTTTGCAACTTCACTCATTTATATCTCTGCTTCTGGACAGTAATTTTTTTTTTTTCATTTTTTTAAATGTTACATGTACCTTAAATTTGAATTTAAAATATTTTAGAGATTATTTCTAACACTATCAGGTGACGCTGTATGGGAAGATTTCACTGTCCCCTTTTTTTCAAAACGACAATTTATGTACCTCACATGTACATTGTTGCCATCATAATGGTATTTTGGAAGGAAATGTGATGTAAGAAATCAATGATGGGTACTTACTACCCTGGCCAAATTTCGTCTTGATATGATCACCCTAACTATATCTAAAAGAAAAAAGGAGAAACTATTTCGAGCCTCCTTAATTAAAATAACTTAAGGTAAGTCCTTTATAAGTTCTAAATCCAATTCTGCAAATGATAAAACTATAGCATCTTTTTTGGGTGATAACAGCATAAAAAGTAATAGCAAGCCCTTTTACATGTCGTAATCTTTTTGTTTATTAAATCCTTTTGTCTGAGGGTGTAGTAAAGAGTAATGTGCTCTGGTCAAAACAGGCCAATCATGTTGTATGGTCGGAGTAATGTATTTAGAAGAACAATATTACTATATTAGTATTATTATTATTGTTATTATTATTATTATTGTTGTTGTTGTTGTTGTTGTTGTGCAAGAGGCCAATTACAGTGTGACGCGCCTTACCGTGGTCACCTAACAAAGTTTTTTACAAATTGTCTGCCAATCAGGATGTGTGAATTTGATTGACAGTCACGCCTCCTTGCAAAGTTCGCTCAGTTGTCAGTTGAACACAATTGCATGGGTTGTTATATTGACGTATTGACAGGTAATTGTCAAATGTGAAAGTTTGTTGGGTGGCCACGGTAAGGCGCGTTGCACTGTAAAAGTCGTAATTTGAGGTTCAAACTTGAAGAACACTGAAACAGCAACAAACAGAAAACTCAGTGTCTTAATGCCAGTTAGCTCTCGCAACAAACATGTCAATCAATATTTTATTATTCAAAATTAATGCTGATTTGTTGTCTGCAAAAGCTAGGGCTACAGTTTCTGTGCCAGCTGCCCCTGTGTTCTTAAAGTTGGAGCTCTTGAAAAAGAGTATCTGGTCTTTTAGTGCATTGAAAGCACCACTTCCAATGGGCTGATACACAAGCATACACTGTACATGTACCTGCTTCGGGGAAAAAACCTGACACTGTTCCCAGTTAGCAAGCATCTCTGCCCAAAAGACTCTTTTCTTAGTAGACTTGTCGGCTGAATTCATCCTAAACATAAAATTTGAAATTACTAGCAATGTTGATCTCTACCTCAGCTTAAAAGTCAACCCTCCGTTCGTATAGAAATGCATACAGACAGACTACATTTATACAACTCAATCATGCACGCACAATGGGGTGATTTGAGGGAAAAGGACAAGCTTGCAATATTATTACAAAAGGGATGCTTTATCATGCAGATGGCCTTAAAGTGACTTATCGTACATGTATGTTTGAAATGGATTGGAAGAAAAAATCTGTTTAAACTATTAACGGCCTCTAAGTTTCTAACCACATTGCCAAGATGCTCGTGTCCTGTTAATGCTCAAGTTAAAAATAAACTACAGCATTTAAAGGGGCTACGTCACCTTATTTTTGGGTGTTTAGTTTAAAACTCGAAAATGGTTACAGTGTATGTGGAATTCCTATACTGATAAGATGATTCTGAGCAAAAACCATAAACTTGAAAAACATCGGGCCGACTTTTTTTTCAAGATTGCCCACATTACAGTCACTTCATTCCATGGTCAGATTGTTCCACAAAATACAGGTAGTCAACTTTCATGATAAAATTTACTTGAATAAGCCTACTTGATAACCGTAGAGATCGATTTGAAGTTCGTATCAATCTATGGGAACTTGGAAGGTACTATCAACCCTGAAAACGAAGACCAAAAAAATTGCGGGTGGACTTTTTAAAAAATTTCTAGCCCTCGATCGTCCAATAGACCATTTTACAGTTGCAGCCAAGTTACCTGGCCTAAGAATGGAAGCGAGGCTACCGGTTACCCTGCTTTGATACAAACCTTTGAGCTTTTTTAATGTTAATGTAGGCTAATTAGAATTACAACAACACAATTTGCATGAGAAAAGCAGTGAGGTTTGTATCAATACATGATCACCGGCAGCCTCGCAGCCATTCATAGGCTAGGTCACTGAGCAAACAACTGTAAAATGGCCTATTCATAGGAAGCATCCTCAGTCAACAACTACTACCACATTTCATGCAATATCGATTTTCCGATCTTATAAAGAAAGCACTAGCAAATCGAACACTGCTTGTCCAGTACTTGGTGTAAGCTGTCTGATTTGCTAACTACATTTGAATTTTAAAATTCTTATTGAAAACCCAGAGTTTGGGTTTAGGGGTCAAAGTATCTGAGTATTTTGTGAAAGGATCTGACCGTAACTTGGAAAGAACTGACCATGGAACGAAGTGACCGGATACCGCCTAAATGGAATCCGTTTCCATCTTGGCCATTTGTGTCCATCCACGCTTCTCTTTTCTTTTGCTGTATTTATTTTATGTTGTTCAACAGTTGTAAGTGGTTGCTGCAATGTCTCATTCTACTTTTTGGGCATTTTAGGTGTCATGAATTTACATCATTTTGCGTGACATTTATAGCCGCTTTAGCTTATACATGAGCTTTCAAGTGATATTTAGCTCAATACATGCAATTCATCTTGTTTGGGCTTAGTTTTGTTATGCTAGCTTACTTGTAATCATGATTTCTGCAGTCCTCTTCCGCGAATACAGATCCTGCGTTGTAGACGGCAAAGCCATAATGATCGTAGAAAGACAAACGATTCGATAACGAATCATCATCGTCCGCCATTTTGTCCTTGGAGTACAAACCGGTCTTTGAACACTCAGATCACAGGCTCTTGAAGCTCGAAATGTTCAGGTTGACCTTAATATCAACAAGAAACAATAGGGCTGCCTGTAAAAAAGACTAATCAACCAAAAACGTAAATATTGCCGTCATATTCATAACCGATAACCGTAAATGTTGACGGTAACATTTGAAAACAGCCGCCTTTGGACCTTGCGGGGAGAGACTGGGACCTTAGATTTTAGTTTCCGCGCGGCCATTTGATTTCGGGAGGAATTAGCCTGCAAACAAGCATGCTTTTGCGGAGTCGTTTCTCTCCACCGAATTTGTATAGGTAATCGCATGGGGCCGAGTAAAATTAAGGATTAATATCACGCGTGTTTTCAGAAGTTGCTGAAATTGCCCGAGTCGCGCAGCGACGAGGGCAATTTCAGCAACTTCTGAAAACACAAGTGACATTAATCCTTAATTTTACGAGGACCCATTGCGATTACTTGTTAATAACAAAGAGGGCAAAATTTTCTTAACACTGTTGAGGCACCTCAAAAAACAGACAGCTAAGCGGAGTTAAAACACTCGTTCGCTCGGAAGCAAAACAACTAACAAACAGACAAGCAAGTCAACTTGTTCTTTGCGTCCAAAACGAGTATAGATGATTGTTATTTACGTCCACTCGAGAGGAAAATACGAGTTTCATTCGTGAACAACTGTAACAACGATTAAACCAAATGTTAAGCTTCAATTTATTTTATTCACCTGTGCTGTAGAGGTTTTTACCACTTGCAAATACGCATCCGTAAGCAAACGGTTTGTCCAAAGAAATCCACCAAATTTGAGCTACTTGTTCCTCCCGTCAATGGCAAATTGTTCTGTGACCTTTTTTGTTGAGCTGCAAGATGTCGTGGTAAACTGAAAGCCCTTGACGAAAGGAATCATTTTGTTTTTCAACCACACAATCCCGCTACGCCGGGCGCCATGTAAGTCGATCCAAGTTTTAAGCATTTCATGAAAAAAATCTTTTGCCCTTCTTCTTGTCACTCGAAAATTCAAATTTCAGATCATCTTTTAAACCTAGTTCTTAATCTTTATGCCTTTTCGGCGAATGCAGCGGGAATTAAAAGACAAACTTCGATAAAGACGAAGTTGTTTTGCTCAAACAGAAGAAACCAACTGAATGTGGAAGACGTACGTTCAGCCAATCAGGAGCGAGAATTTTTGGCGCTCGACAAATCGTGAGCGAGTAATTTTGCCCTCTTCTCAAGCAAAATTAAGAAAAAAATACCCTCTTCATTGACCAATCAGCATTCAGTAATTTTGCCCTCTTTGTTATGATACTCAAAATCTTGAAAGAACTCTTCTTATTCACGGTTTTAGTGCTCGAAACATATAAATAGCGGACAGTATCTTAAGCGACTCTTCAGCCATGACTGTAATGCAAAGTGCAAGAGAATTTTGATAAAAAGCTAAAAAGAGCAAGGCTGATATAAAGGTGAAGGAATATACTGAGAAAAAGACGATATTCGAAAGGCACTGCCTTTCTTCATAAAGATTTTACCAGAAATACTACTCATAACATCAACTGCAATTCAGAAACACTTATCTACATGGTACAGTGCAATCGTTGCCTTGAACAATGAGAACAATACACGTTTGGAGAAACCAAACGAAGACTCGAAGACCGTTTCAACAAACACCGCAGACCAGTCGACAAACCAACCAAAGCCTCCAAACCAACCAGACCAACCACAGTTTCAGAACGCTTAGCGCTTCCTCTCTAACAATTTCACCCCCAAAGACATTTTACTCATTTCACTCATTCCACCCTTGAACCTTTGTGTCCTAATAAGAAGGATGAAATGTAATCCAACTTTTTCCCTTATATTTCTTTACCGTTATATAATTTCAGTTGTAATTCCTTATTATTATTGTACCGTATCCGTTAACTCCGTTAAAATCCTTATCTTTATAGTGCTGTATCAAATCACACGCCATATCACTTTTCAAATTGTAACGTCTTTGTTAACTGGTAGTCATTGCTTGTTGATGAAGAAAGGCAATGCCTTTCGAAATATAGGCTTTTTTCAATATATTTCTTCACCGTTGTATCAGCCTTGCTCTTTTTAGCTTTTTGCAATATTTAAATCGCCGATAAGGTCCTTCATCAGGATCCGGTGCTTTTGTTTTGTCACGCTGATCCCTTCTTGAAAAGTTATAGTTAGAATTTTGAAGGGTTGGACGGCAACCGTGTTCATTTCCCCTAGTAGCTTTCATGATATTCGTAAGAAAGATGCCTCTCTAGACGTTTCATGTTACTTTAATTTATCAAGGATATTAAGCCATAAGTACAAGGTAATAGATATTATTCTTGGGTAGAGTATTTTGAAAAGTTAAATTCAGAAAAGACGACTTCGAGGAGGACATAACTGAAAAAAAAAATACAATTAATCTACACGCTATGCACGCTTCCTTCCATTTTCACTGTTCATTTATTTGAAGCCATCTCCAAATAACAACGGCATGAAGGTTCAGTTGAGGTTGTGCGCACAGGACATTATTTCTTTTCACTTTTATCGAGAAATTTTGGCCCCCAAGTCGGAATTATAGTTGCAGCTTTTAATCAAAAACCTTTCGCCCAAAAGAAAACTTTGAATTAATTCTAAACCGGCGAAATAAGCATCGCGGGGTTCATGTGGTTTCCAACAATTCGGGACTTCAGGCCAAATCCTCTCAATAGGAAAACGAAGAGAACGGGATTTATTTTCCAGTAAATTATCCAAGGGGATGTTGTATGTAAACCGGAAAGGCTCCATTTTTCCGTACAAAACAAAGAAAAGACTCGTACCGTATATTATTAACTCGCCGAATCATGATTTCCCTCGCGCGACAACATGTGCAATCATTATGACGTCATAAAGACCTTGGTATTTTATTCGACCTTATATCTCAGTATCTGGATGATGGTCCTATCGCGCTATGAAACCACAAACCTGACCCCGTATGAAAATCCCAATCATATGCCTGGGTAAGTAAGCGTTGGTGCTAACACTTCAGTAATCCATTGAATAGGCAATCACTCTTTCGTCAAGTTGAATTGAGATTTCACGGATGGTAATGGTGAGGAAGTGCCTGATAAAACTGCATTCAATTACAGAATGGTCTTGTCAGCGCTTTATTTTGATTGTGTTGTCTGCCGTTTTCGTGTTGCCCTGCCTCATGTCTTCGCCAATGCTTTGCACACTTCGATCATCCAGTTCGCTTTTAATCTGATGTTTCTGTTGGCTGTTTGAGACCTTGCAGAAAAACAAAGCTGCTCTCTGGTTGAGTTTCTTATGTTTCTTCTACTCTCTTCTTTGCTCACAACGAAATAGGAATTTATCCCTGGGTTCTTTTTCAACGGCTTTTTTTTTCGCCTGCAAAGGATCGGAGTTTATCTACAACAGTCATTGGAAGATCTCATTAATGTTGTTCATCAAGAAGTTGATCTATGTTGTCATGAAGTACATGTAGACTGAAGGCGGCAAACTTCCTCCCTGCAATTTCTTCAAACTGACCCTAGCCACTCTCTCGTCTTGCAGCCGCTTTTCAAGGTTAAAGCTTTAGTTTTAGTGTAGTGAGAACCATATCGTGATCACTGCATGAATTAAATCCCAAAAAATGTTCGTGTTTTGTCTTTCAATGTTGATCCTGAAGAGGAGGTAATTGATCTGGTTGTGTACAGTGCCATTAGCGAATTGCCATGTGGCCAGACTCTCGAGAACGTTATTAGGGAACATAGAGATTGTCTTTGCTGCCAACTAAAACAAGAGAGAGTTTAGGGATTTTTGAAGAAACGGAAGATTTCTTTATAATCAATCATGTTAGTGCTTTTGGGAAAATATATTTATGTAAGGAAATGCCTTGGAAGTTACCTTCGTTGAGAGGCTTTATTGCCAGGATAAGACGTGTGTATAATATCGAACTCCATATTGCGAGAGAGATCGAGGGATAAACTCGTTACTCATTTTAAAAAAATGGGAAAAGTTAGTAGCTGCTTTAAACACTTAGTCGAAAATTAACCTTGTCATAGCATCAAAAAGACAAACATCCTGGCCCAGGACGTCAGCTCGGTCCCCTCCAACTCCATTGGCGACTGCACACTCGTCGCGGTGGAAGATTTCACTTATCTCGGCTCCACCATCTCCAGCAGCCTCAGCCTGGACTCCGAGCTGAACTCCAGGATCGGCAAGGCATCAGCAGCAATGGTCCGTCTGTCAAAGAGAGTGTGGGAGAACCCCATGCTACTGAACCAAGAAAGACAAAGACACAAGTGTATCAAGCCTGTATGTTGAGTACACTGTTGTATGGGAGTGAGAGCTGGACTCTATATGCCCGTCAAGAACGCAGATTGAACACCTTCCACCAACGCTGCCTTAGACGGATCCTTGGCATCTCATGGCAGGATCATGTCCCCAACAAAGATGTTTTGGAGAAGGCAGGAACTCTCAGCATGTTCGCCCTGCTCACCAAGATACGCTTGCGCTGGCTAGGCCATGTCACCCGCATGAAAGATGGCAGACTCCCCAAGGACATTCTGTATGGTGAGCTTGCCACTGGCTCCAGACCAACGGGTAGGCCAGCACTCCGCTACAAAGACGTGTGCAAGCGCGACCTCAAGGCGGGTGGCATTGCTCCAGCAGGACTTGAAGCGCTGGTAGCTGACCGTAGCAAATGGCAATCCACCACCAGGTCAGCCATCAAGACAGCTGAACTAGCTAAAGCGTGAAGAGCAGTGGGAGGAAAGGTGAGCACGCAGACGCCAGAGAGCGGAGCCAGCACCCTCGGACGACAACGTCTTCACCTGCACCAACTGTAGCAGGATCTGCCGCTCCAGGATCGGGCTCTACAGCCACAGCCGGCGCTGCAGTTCCACCACGGACTGACCCTCAACAGGCGCAACCTCCATAGTCTCCCGAGACTGACGGATGCCTACTATATCCTACATTTAGTTGGTCTTCTTTGCTTTTGATTTTATAATACTTTTTCGATTTCTTTTTCGTGTGTACTTTTTCGGTTTCTTTTTGTGTGCGTAGTACACCTGTGTACATCTTTATGATTATCTTAAGTATTCTGTTATTATTAATCGTAGATTGGAAGCAGGGTTTTGTAAATAAGTCCTTGTAAGTAGTTTATAGTAAGTACTGTTTCGTTTTTCAAGTAAGTCATTCCGAGTAGCGGCAAAATAAAAATAAACAAATTACAAAAAATAAATAAATAAATAAATAAATAAAACAAGACGTATTGCTCAGTCACTTAGACTGGTCTCTCCAAAGCGCGTACAAGTTAGACGTTAAAAAGCACCTTCGCCAACTCTTGGGTTCCACGCGCATTTTTACGACGCGGACGGCAACCGGAAGTAAGCTGTTTTCCCTTTTAACTTGTCTTCACACAACCACATTTACATTGCTAAGTATATTTTCTCCATTAGAGATGATTGGTATAAAAATCTGGGAGACAAAACCGTCCTGGAACGCGAAATGTTCCCTTCCGGTTGCCGTGCGCGTCTCAAAAACGCTCTTGCTTAATCTTCCTAATAAATGACGACGAGATTGTCCCTCTTAAGAATGGCTCTTTGCAGGCCTCCATAGATCAACAGAATTTACTATTTGAGGGTAATGTGAAGTGCTCTATAGGCCACTTGCACTAAGAGGTCATGTGACATCGTTTTTATGAAAATGAAAGTTACATGATTTTGCCTTCGAAACACTATTAGTGGGTCATCTCTTAAACAAAATAATAGTGATTTGGTTTTTCAAACCCGGACCATTTGCTTAAAATAAGAAAGTCCGTAACTGGTCACGTGACCAAAAGTAACTTTTTTAAAATTATGAATTACCGCTTTCTGACACAAATTTTGCACTTGAACTTCAAGGAAAATGTTGAAAAGATGATGTGGTAACGTTTATGGCACATATGAACTCAACTATGAAACATTTAACAAGATATAAGCAAAAAGTAGCTTTGGCCGCCATGTTGGAGGGCAAGAGTATGCCCTCCAACATGGCGGCCAAGACAAATCATGCTACTTTGTTGAAAAATCAAAGTACCATAAAATATCTCCCTTAAATGCGTTTCCTCTCAAATTTCTTGTGTAAGATAATTTTTATGTGTTCTGTCAATTTTTGGCAACAGCAAGATTACAACTCACTGTTTAAGGGAAGCATTGGTCACGTGACCTCTTAGTGCAAGTGGCCTATTCTACCCATGTAAACCATGTGACCCGTAACCCTCCTCAATGAATTTGGGCCCACACAAGGACAGAGAAAAACTCTGACCAGGGTGGGAATTGAACCCTCGACCTTCGGGTCTGATCACCGCTGCTCTGCCAACTGAGCTGCAAGGTCAGACAGGAGCAGGTCGTGGGAATTTAAGATGACAATTTCACGGCAATGAATATGTTCAAGTACAAGGGAGGGTTACGTCTTTGCAGACGTTGGCCGTGTAGCACTTATCTTTCCATGTTTCCAGGGTTTACATGGGTAGAATATAGCACTTCACATTACCCTAAAATAGTCAATTCTGTTGAAATATGACTGCTACACGGCCAACGTCTGCAAAGACGTAACCCTTCCTTGTACTTCATAGATCACCTCAACATTGGCATAACGCGCACCGGTGGCTCGCTTCGGGAGGTCGTGAGTTCGACTCCGGCCGGACCAACACTCAGGGTCTTTAAATAACCGAGGAGAAAGTGCTTCCTTTGTAATGACATCTGGAAATGGTTAGACTTTCAAGTCTTCTCGGATAAGGACGATAAACCGTCGGCACCGTCTCACAAATATCTTCCATTCTCATAACACTGTGCGACGTAAACGTAGACTTACTTCCTCAGTATCGCCGTGCAGTTTCTCGTACTTGCTGTCAAAATCCCTACCACTGGTTAGCGTAACCAATACTGTTCGTGACGAGGCGAGAGCGTTGCGCACTAGTTTGCTTTTCTTCACTTTACGAAGATAAAATTCTACGATCATAGATTGGCCAAACAATCCCCCGTCCTCCTTTCTTAAGCAATCAGATGACGAATTAAGAGTTCCTTGCCACATATCTATGTGTATTCCCGCTTTCAAAACGACAGTTGCGTCTTCTAATCGGTCGACTAATCCATTCGACTCTCTGCTTGCTCGTGATTGAACATTTACATTCAGGTTCCTTTTCCCTTAGGTTTCCCATTAAAATGAGTCGGAGTAACTCATTTTCCTCTCACTTTTCTGTGACAGATATGCCGGTTACTGCCCACAGGTCAAGTTCCGTCATTATGGGAATACGTTCGGTTACGCCACAGCCAAATGCTTTCAGGACATGAGAACAACCAAACTCAATACCAGCGTCATGGACGACAAGGGAATCAGCGCAGATGGGCAGCATAGGTTTCCCTCTTTATATTCCAACTCACCAGATCTTGTTCTCTCAGCAAGAGCGAGAACAAGAGAACGGTGGCTCAATGCTAAAAAATACTCACTGTTCAATGAACACGAAAGAGGACGAGAAGTAAAAGAATTTGACAAGGTTATTATTTCTTTCTTTTTTTTTTTTTTTTCGTGATTATCCTTAATGGGATGAAAGTGCTGATATTAGCAAATGTCAGGCCGTAAGATAGTTGACTGAGAAGTTCCAACACTGTTCGAAGTCCCTTTGCACGCTGTTGCATGTTCTTGAAAGTTGAAGCATTGTGTACCTTCGATGAAGAGCTCACGCACGCGCATCACACATGGTCCCTCCTGAGAACGCAACCCGTAACTTCGTCAGTGTAATATTTAACTATTCAACGAAGTGGAGTTGGCTGCGGCGAGGTAAATATCCACCACTAGCCACCGACACTGAGGTGAATAGTTGTTTTAGTATATACTATAAACAGTGAGATAAAGCAAAAAAGATGATTTGAAATCATTTATTCCTGCAACGATTGCAATATTCTCTGGCGAAAATCCCGCGGGAGTTCCTCGGAGGTGACTAGCAAAGGATATTGGGAATTTGAGCCGCCAGTCAGAGCGCGCCTTCAGCGCTAGCCACTGTTTTAGTATATACTGACATAAATTATGACAAGTCTCTCCATTGTTCAGTTGCTCGGTCTATTCAAATAGCTGGCCAAGGTTTTGATTAGGGTTGGACGATGTCTCAGACTGATACTTGATGTAAGCGAACCTTTACCATATCAAGCTCTTCCTCATCAACTTAACAAAAAAAACCGTACAAAACGTACTTGACCGAGTGTCTTAGGTCCGAACAAACCGTTGCCTTCATCGTTTCCCTTTCAATTCCCATTGCCAAAACCCACATCTCCTCATCATCCTTGTCGGTAGTAGCTGAGAATGGTCTGATGCGCGTATGATAATCGTTGAAAGTCTAATTAAAGTAGACTAAGTACATGTTGAATTAATCTTTAAAGCTTGCACAAAGCCATCGAGATCACTACATGGATAGAACCGGCACAGTACCAAGAGAGGAAAGATTTGTTGTTCCGCGGAAACCGAGCGCAAAAAAAGGGTGAGTAAAGTTTAAATTTAAAAGGACGGGGCCGCAAAATTTTATCTCGCTTTTACACAAGCATGCGTTTATACGTTAAGTCATTCTAGAAGCTAGCATAAATTTCAATTTTCAGCGGGCTTCAGTTGTCAAAAATAAGAGAGCGCGCATACACACACAAATACGAACACGTTATGACGTGTTTTATTCGTTGTCTAGGGCGAGTTTCAATCGAGTGTCGTAAAACCAAAACCAAAGTAATTACTTTGGCCAATCAAAAAGGACGGAGACAATCCAGTAAACCAATCAAAACTCGAAGTAATTACACGTGGCCGACACAAAGCTTAGGAAAAAGTGCACGCGCGAGCCACGATTGGTTTTGGTTTCACTTCTGATTGGTTAACAAAATGGCGCGAGAACTTTGAACCAATCACTGAAGTAATCCAGTGAAGTAATCATAAACCAAAGCAATTATCTAATTACTTTCGACACTCAATTGAAAACCGCTCTTGACTCTTTTGTCACAAATTGTTTTTATTCTACAGGCCCCAAAGCACATACGCCAGCGATTTCCTCAGCAAAGACGCAAGACTCAAATGCCCCCTGAGCGGCAACGTGATCGTAGCAGATGGTAAAGACAAATTTGACCACGGGGTTTCTCTGAAAATATGTCCCGCTTCTTCCTGTACCTGGAGAGACCGCGCATTGAGAGATGTCTATTTTGAGAAGCGGTAACACTAAGCAAGAAATGCCTTACCGAGAATGACTGCGTAACCCAAAACCAAACCAATTAAGACTTCTACTATGGTCTTTTCTCGTTTTTAATGACTGTACGTACAGCAATTCGGAATTTCCATCCCGATTTTTCAAAAACAGAGGATTTTTGCCTCTCTACATGGTCCCGTTCACGACATCGTCGCACGTTGTGCCTTCGGAAAGACATTTGTTTGATAATCGCGGATCACAATCGGTTTCAATGCTCAAGGACAACATTATCGCACTGATTCACAATATAATGTTCCTTTTGGTTATTTTCCATTAGCGCCTCCTTGCTGAAACAACGTGACACGCCCAAGCCGACTAGCTTATCTGAACTTCCAATACAAATTCTCAGTGGATTCAATCCAAAACAACGATTTCGCTAGCATCATCGCCATTTGAGTCATTGACATAAACTTGCTTTGTGGGCTTCATTCTTTTTGCACTGCTCACAAAATCGTCATCTTCATTTTCGGCTATAGTTTCTGACTGATTAGCCACCGACTTCCCATCCGTTTCCGTCAACGTGTAGTTGCTTGCATTATTTGCCGTTTTGGAATGTTGCACTTGATTCAATGAACGCTTGCTTTTCCTCTGTTTGGTCTAAAAATATAGAGATTGAAAGAATAACAACGGTTTGTTGTAAGTTTCTATTTTGAGCCAGGTTAGCTTAAAGCAAATTTAATTCATCACGCCCCCCAAGAAGGGCAGAGTTTTCAATAAAAGCAGGTTCCGGCGGTCCATCGCCAGCAATAGGACCTCTTACCACAGGCTGCTTAGCACGTTTAGGTTCTGGCGCACTGCCGGATCACATCAGCCTATTTCACCATCACCAGCCCCGTTTGCGTCGCTTTTGTTTGAGCTTGCTCCCTCGTTTGTATTTGCGTTGCCCACAGAGCGAGCCAGCCTACCGGTAAGGTGTACCCTAGAAAAGCCCGCCCCCACCCCCCCCCCCCCCCTCACCACACGGTACCGAAACACCGAAACCATTTTTGTCAGAAAGTCGAAGTCGTGATGGTATAAGCGAGCGCTACACTACGCGCTAAATTCGCCATTTTGAATCGAACAATGCAAATTTCGCGCCAAAATAGTAACCGTATTCAAATCAATGCGGTTTCGCTGTTTACACGACAGATGAAGCCGTATCGTTTTGAAAACGCTCCACTTTTGGCAGCGTTTTCAAATCGACCCGATTTCGGCAACGGTCTCGCGATCAGTGTCGTGTAAACAGAAGGCGTAACCGCATGAAAAACGAGGCGGTTACTTATGAAACCGGGTTAGTGTAAACGCTGCCTCGTTAATAGCGCTGACAGCTTGAATTAACATCGTCATCCTCATTAAGCCGGCCTCTGCTGAGCCATGCAAGCAGCAAGTTGTGCTGTGCAAACACACATACATATCGTTTTTCAACGTGTCAAGGAATAAGCGTGACCCCTTCAAAGATGGAAGGAATCCTAAACAACGGTGAAACAATCAGACAATGAGGCTCACTCCATGTCTGAGCACAGCTGCAATTTTAGTGCAATTATATCTCGATGACCAGGTGCGCAAAGCTTCAGGAGCACCCAATGAGCCAGTTTTCTGAAAATTCATCAAAATATATCCTGGTCATAAAATGAACCAATAATCAGCCTCTTGGGAGCAATATCTGTTTCACACTCCCAGCAAAAACAAACCAGAAATTCCGTTTGCCAGCAGGGCCGGGCGGAAGTTTCCCAGCCAGCAAGCATAAGAACAACAATTGAATACATCGTACGTCGCAAAATGGGCATGACAAATGCATTTCCCAGCAACTTCCCAGTACTTCTCTTCCGGCCAGCAAATACATGCGGAACACGTATTTTACGGTACACCTCCGTAGGGTGCCCCCTGCAGCTTTGCCGGTCTAACGGTGTAACGGTGTTGTTACGGAGAGAAGTTAAGGGGACATTTTTTTGTTTGAGTGGATGGCAGGCTGTCGCTTGTTCCAAGTGCAAACAACTCTCGTAACCTAACTTTTCTCTCTCCTCTTGAGAACTCGCACGGTATCTGTAGATGATGGGCAAGCTCAAATCAAACAGGTCTCTTAAATTTTTGGCAAAACGCAAATTTTAGCTTAAATATTTGCCGTAAACTCGATACCAAATATCTCTAATTCTAGTTTCATTTTCCCGCGAAGCCAGACCTTTCAGCCAATCATTATTCATTATCACCCGTTGAATAGACCTCTTTGGCTTGTACGTTTTGTTTTCTATTTCAGACAATGTGATGTTCCCAAGGGAATTTTCCTTTTGTTTTTCCAGAAGTTATGCGCACATATACACGTGCATAAGACGACATTTGAAAGAAACTGTTCCTTAGAGTAACATCACGTGGTGTGAAATGGAAAAACAAAACGTACAAGTCAAAGAGGTCAATTAAAGGGGGCCATGTCACGTTATTTTAGGATGTTTAGGAGAAGTCCTTAGTTAATCACGAGTTTAAAAGTCGAAAATGGTAATGTGGCATTCCTTTCCTGATAAAATTACCGCTACATCACAAACAAGATGATTCGGAACAAGAAAGACCTTTAAAAAACGTCGGGCCGAGTTTTTTCAAGATTACCCAAATGCAATTCGTTTTAGTCTTGACCATTTGTGTCCATCCATGCTCAGTTCCCTTTCTTTTGCTGTAGAGTATTTCTTTTATGTTGCTCAGCATTCTACTTTTTAGTATTTTGGGTGAAATGAAATTACACCAGTTTGCGTGATATAGCCCCTTCAAGAACGGACACTCAAGATGACCCCGGATACTCCACAACTGACGCTTCAGGCGTCAGTCATGAGCCTCCAAAAGTCTCTACTCAAGTGATTGATCTAGCATAGTTGAAAGTTGCGCCGCGATCCAAAGGGTCTCTCTAGCGATATGTTGATTCATTATTATTTTGTTGCGACGGGGCATTTTCGCCCTCCAAAAAAACTCGGAAGAAAGCTTTGTCACAGGCCGCAGAAAACCAAGCTTGACTTACCGCTTTTAAAGCAGAACCTTCTCTAAAATCCATAAACAATCGCTTGCCAGCTTGTACTAGCCTAGCCTTAGGACCAGCCAACAGATAACTGATTGTAGCATAAGGAGTAAAATGAAAATCTTCCCGCAAGACTCCCTCCAATAACGCATTTACAACCACCCGCTCACAGTCTTCGCGCGACAGATCCGGAGCCTTCAGGTCACGCACGCGCAGACTTGATTGTCCTTTGCCACACCAAGCGTCTACAAGTTTATTCGCCGTCACTCGCTCAGAAAGGGACGAAGCTTGCTCGAGAATTCGGAGAAGATCTTTGCAGTAGTTAGTTACATCACGTTGTTTATAATTAATTGAACCTGGTAAAAATACAAAAACAAATAATGAAAATAAATTAATTCTTGTAATAACATTTCGATAACTCAGTGTAATTTGGAGTTTGTGTACGTAGGCCAGTCAAGTGAGCAATCTAAATTGAAGTACATTTACTAGCCCTCCCACTTCGGAGCTTTTCAGTACTAATTTACAACGCTGTTTTTGCGAGATTCTAGCCATATTACTCGTGCAATTTACAGTCAATTAACAAATTGATATACGCTACTGGCAAGAACAAGACAAGGCCAAAATACCGAGGACTACATTTTTTTCCCAAGTGAATGGGTTCTTTAAGGTCCCACAAACTTTGATCACACGTACAAGGAAAGGTTACGTTTATACAAACGTTGGCCGTGTAGCACTTATATTTTAAACAGAGTTAACTGAATAGAGGGTAATGTGAAGTGCTATATTTCTATCCGCCGAGCGGCGGAGATCTAACCCGAAGGTCGTGGGTTCAATTCCCACCCTGGTCAGAGTTTTTCTCTGTCCTTGTGTGGCCCCATTTCCATCAGTAGGGCTAACGCTCACATGGTTCATATGGGATAGAAATCTAGCACTTCGCATTAAACTCTATTCAGTTAACTCTGTTTAAAATATAAGTGCTACACGGCCAACGTTTGTATAACCGTAACCTTTCCTTGTACTTGTACATGTTCATTGCGGTGACTTTAACATCTTCAGTTCCCACGACCTGCTCCCGTCTGACCTTGTAGCTCAGTTGGTGGAGCGGCGGAGATCTAATCTCCTGTTCGACATACTATTGTACCACCTAGCCTACTCGTGTCAGAATTCGAGGTCTTGAGGGATCTAACTAACTTGTCATCAAACAAAGCTCCAGGTCCTGACGGGATTTCTAATCAAATATTCAAAGTGTTCGCCCCTGAGTTAGCACCTGTTATTTGTGCAATTTATAATCAGTCATTACAGGATTCATTTTTTCCATAATAATTAATACAGTCGATCGTAACACCAGTACCCAATATTTCCCCGCCACAATAGATTGATAATGATCTCAGTCCAATCTCACTTAATAATAGTATTTCAAAGATACTGGAGGGATTTACGAACAGGAGGCTTCTACAACAGAAAGGAGATAAGATTGATTCCAAACAATTTGCTAGGAAAGGTAATTCAACAACTCATGCCCTTGTTTACCTCCTACAAGCAATCCACGAGGCTCTTGACCGTGGAAATAATTGTTTTAGAATCTTCTTCTCGGATTTTTCTAAGGGTTTTGACTTAATTGACCATCAGATCCTTATGGACGAATTATCACTGCTTGGTGTGGACCCAGTGCTTTTCAGTTGGATAAGATCTTTTTTAACAAATAGAACTCAGGCCGTGCGCATCGGGAATGGCTTATCGGATTGGAAGCATACCCATGGAGGTATAGCCCAAGGGACCAAGATGGGTGTCACCTTTTTATCAGTTATGATAAATAGACTTCTAAAGGATTGGAATGTGAGAGCAAAATACGTTGATGATACCACAGTTGTAGAAATCCTGCCTCGCAATTCAATAAGCCTTCTCGATTTGGCTGTTAGGGACACACATTCATTTTGTACTGCCCATAAGATGAAGCTAAACCCTCGGAAGTGTAATGAAATGCTGATAAATTTTATGGAGTACCCGAACTCTGTAATTCCACCTATTTGTATTGGAAATCACCAGCTCGAACGTGTCTCATCTTTTAAATTACTTGGTGTTAAAATCAGAGACGATCTTAAATGGAATGACCACATAGACTATATTTATTGTAAGGCCGCCAAACGTTTATATACCCTAAGAGTGCTTAAAAGAGCTGGTGTAGCGAATAGCAATATTTTAAATATTTATAAGTCGTCTGTCAGATCCATTTTGGAATATGCCGTGGCTGCTTGGCAAGACCTCCCTGAATATTTGTCATCTAAATTAGAATCTATACAAAGGAGAGCCCTTAAGGTAATACTCCCGGGTGTTGGTTATAAGGAAGCCCTGACCATATCTGGCCTTCCAAGTCTAGAAGTCAGTCGAGAAACATTAAGTAGGAAGTTCATTGCGACGTGGAAACTCCGCCCTCAGCCTAATGTTTATAATGTTCCTTACAATCTTAGATCTGGAAGTGAAAAGTCCGTTCGCCAGGAGGCAAGAACCAAGAGAGCTAATGATTTTATAACTTTCAGATTTCTAGATTAATTATTATGTAAATTTTACATTAGTATATCTTAATTATTTTTAATAGTTTTGTAAATGATACCACTTGATAATTCAGTTTATACATAGTTCTAACTGCAAAGAGTGGATTAAACGAGATATGTATAAGGTCGTGGGTTCAATTCCCACCCTGGTCAGAGTTTTTCTCTGTCCTTATGTGGGCCCATTTCCATCACTAGGGCTAACGCTCACACGGTTCATATGGAATAGAAATCTAGCACTTCACATTACACTCTATTCAGTTAACTCTGTTTAATCACACGTGTTCGGTTGATCAACAGAGGCAACCGCGACGTTGTTGATCGCAATAACAAGGTCACAGTTGCCTATGTTGATCCCGGGAAGGCCTTTGCAGGGTGTTCATGAGAATTCCGCCGCAGTTTATTCTTAAGGAGCAGCATTCGGGTGACACTTCGTGACGCTTATTGAAATCCACGCGCATCTAATTACTTACAGTTCTGCACATGTCTGGAGAATTTAGCACACGAACAAGGCAACTCACCAACTGATTGGTCTGTGCATGTAGTTCTTTTACAATTATCACACATTTCATGACATTCATCCGCGTTCCATCGCTCACCAAAATGACGTCCGATCAGAACGCGACGGCAAGTGTTACTATCCTGGCAGTAGGCTAACATCCCATAGAGATTCTCTAAACCTGTTGAAGGAGATGTTCCTGGTCAGTACAGTGATAAATACTGCGAAATCAATCGACACAAGCTAAAGGTATTACGAGGAATAAAACTAGAACGAGTTGTGGTACAGTGGGCGGGTTAAGTACTAAACTAGACAAAGGAGCCCTAACTACGGAGTGTGCATTTTTACAACTGGGTGTCTGCGCCAACACAGAAGAGCTAGCGGCTCTATGGAGACAAAAAATAAAACATCTAAGCAATACAAGCATATAAGCAAACACTGCGTTCTGGTTGTAAATAAACCAAAACGCCAATGGTTATGGAAAAAATGGTAGATACATCGTCAAAATCCAAAGTTATCTGGAGTTGATACCAAAGGCGAAAATACAATTCTAAAACGTGAAAAAATATATGTATAAATACATGTATAATACTTAAAGCTGTTAAATATTATCGCCGTACGAAAACAGTAAAATAATAAAAAAGAACTTACAAACATCAAAATGCTGAGATTGTCAAATAGAACGGCTTTCTCTATAGTGATCAGAAATAAACTGGGAAATTGCCACTTTTCATCTTAGCAATGAAACACAGCAACTGGCTCACGTG
The DNA here is from genome assembly GCF_036669925.1 of Montipora capricornis. Lineage (NCBI taxonomy): Eukaryota > Metazoa > Cnidaria > Anthozoa > Scleractinia > Acroporidae > Montipora > Montipora capricornis. Next base: position 26,826,463 of record NC_090890.1, on the reverse strand, counting down.
CGGATCAGATAAACATCCCATGCTTTCGCATGAATATCAAACGCAAAGCTAGGACACAAATAACAAACTAAGACTGAACTGCTAAATTTCATGCCAGTTTTCCTTTTCAACAGAGGGGGATTTTTCGACTGTTTCCGACTGATGTACTTTAAAGTCGCTTTTGTGCGTGAAGCTTTTCATGATATTGGAGACAATATTTGCCAGTCACTGAAGGCTTTGAACTTTGTACCATATTTAATGCACGGAGATAGTTATGCACAACTCGACAAGTCTTTGTTTCATGCTTTTGTCTGACAGTATTTTTTGGCCTTGACGGTGCACAAAACACACCTTTTTTCGAAAAGATAACCAATCAAATCTTTCGATTATATTATGCGCAACTGATTTCAGGGGCACCCAACGACCAATTTGTTGTAAAATGTATTATTATACCTCAGTTAATGAAAATAAATGTTATTAAGGCATTTTCAGGTGTTTTTCAGTGTTGCTGGGAAAACATTATCTGTTCCTTTTTCCCAGCAAGACACACAAGAAATTTCCCAGCCAGCTAGATAAAATTGGCTGGTTTCCCAGCCAGCTGATCAAATTTATTTCCCAGCCAGGAATTCCGCGCGCTTTCAAATCCCTCGATCCAAAACGACCAAACAAAACCGACAAAACCGGGTCAAAAAAGGTTTTTTTCCGCAAGCGCAATCACTCTGACCAGCCGTTGTTTTTTTGTGTCTACTCTCTGGGTTTTGGTAGGGGTTATTTTTTTTTTTTTTTTTTTTTTTTTAGTCGTCCTCAGTCTTCAGAGTTTCTACAGCCAGCTCGGGTTGAAATGCTAAAAAAAGTCAGTAATTCCCAGGCAAAACCTCTATCAATAACAAAATTTCCCAGCCAGCTCATCGAAACACCTGTATTTTTGCCAGCCAGCAAGATTCCTCTGGGGAACAGATAATGTGAGGAACAGATTCGTTGGGTGCCCCTGTGATTTGCGAAACTGCGCGAACCGAAAACAAAAGATTCTGCACTGCCACGGTCAATTCAACATCGATTGCGGCAACAATGTTGTCGCTTTTGAAGGTTTTAAGGTTTCTTAACCAGTCCCTGGATTAGCTAATAGTATGTTTCCACCTCAGCACTCCCAATCACCCTGGAATTAATGAGCGCTCTTTATTCAACTAACTTATTTGTGCTTTTTCGTTGCCATGTCTCCACCAATGTTTTCACGTGACGTCACGGTTGCTATGGAGGTGTACCTAAACAATGGAACGGCGACCATGTCGATAGGTCCCCTACTTACTCTTTAAACCTTGACCAACTAACAATAGACTATATTTGTATTCTCAGTATTGGACTGG